>NW_024882134.1:0-396446 GCF_019059575.1 Amphibalanus amphitrite
CCGCCTCCTACCGGCATCCTTGCCCTGTTCCAGCGCCTGGCAGGCAGCACTCGTCGCCTCCCCGTGGCGTGATACCCCCATAGAATCCCAGGTGGCCGTGGACGGATCAGCTCTGATCGGACAGCAGGCGCGAACGGTCTGAGGTGGTGCCACCAATGGGCTACAGACGGGTTTGTGATAGGCCTAGTGCCGTGCTCGAGGCAAATCATGGAGTGTTACAAAAGGACTGATGGGGATCTGATGCTATTTCGTGTAGCACCCGTTTTTGTTTGTATGCGTGTCTTCCATATACACTAAGGTATTTATCAAAATAGTCACAATGTATCACATTGTGTTACATCGTACCATTTTTTTTTCTTTGAACGAAAGCTTTACGAGGTACCTATTTTGCCAATGCGACTGTGTTCAAGCCTGTTAGACCTTTGTGGTGTTCATGCTTGGCCTCTGCAATTACAAGCTGTGTCCACTGCTCCTTTATTCGGCAATATATCGTCTATGTTGTCAACGAAATATGTATCATTCAACTCAGAATCATTTCATCAGTTGCTACAAGATGACGATTTGAACACTTGGTGAGTTGCTACATCAGATTTATCGCATGATTATGTTTATTATGTTAACAATGAATTTCATGATGATCCAGGCCCAGCTATTCGCTATTGCTCGGAGATCGCGGGCGCAGCGTTCTAACGAGTGTCTGTGCTGGCAGCGCTGGAGGCGATGTGTCGGAGGAGGCCGCGTCACTGGAGGAGGCTCCGTGCCGGGCTCGGAGGCCACGCTGGAGGTGACGAGTACGTGGAGGAGGCGGAGGAGGCCGTCTCGGCCGGCCTGGCGGTACTGCTCGGGGATGAGCGTCACGAACTCGGCGGCCGCCTCGCGCAGCACGGCCACCGGCTGCAGCAGCTCCAGCTGGACACCAGACACACAGACACGGTCAGGTGGGCCGGCGGGCCACCGCCGTATCGATCAGACAGCGCGGCAACTGCCGGTCAACACGGCAGGCTTACGGGCAACGCCAGCCGTCGCCAGGACCAACCGCTCGATGTGCTGTGGCGGCGGAATGCTCCACTTGATCGATTGAAACGGCCGGCTACAGTTCCTAGAATCGCAAAGGCAATGTGACTGTCAAGTGTCAGTTGCTCAGAAAATTGTCATGTACAGAAACCCGGAGAGTCAAAATTGTTATTGCAATGGTTGTAATCGATGACTGCGTAGTCGTCACGAGACTATAATCTGTGGTTTTCAATAACGTAAAAGTAGTTTTCGTTTAGCTTACTTTAGACGAATCGATGTCATTTGGGCAAATATCCTGGCCTGGAGACAGGTGAGATCACTTCTGATCCCTGATGGAGTTAAGTTGACTGACCAAACGTACACTAATCTGATGGCCGCCTCAGCGAGGTCATGTAGCGCAGTGCCACTGACCAGCGGTATGGGGTACGGCGTGGGCTCGGAGGCAAACAGCCGGTTCTTGTCCTCCACTGCGCTGCACTTGACCATGCCGTCCACCCAGATGCCCTCCTGCATCTGCCCGTCCGTTTGTGCTGGTAGAGGCCGGGGCCGTGCTTGGTGTCCCGGTGCCACGTGCCCTCGTACAGTTACCGTCAGCTGCGGCCGGCAAACACCGTCATGCGTGTGGACCACTTTCTTGGCAGATTTAACATACATATGCCAGCACAGCACCAGAGCATTATCTGACCTCATGGATTGATTTTTAAACGTTTAAGCAATCACAGATTCTGCACAGGGGTCTGTGATAACGGTAACTACATAGTGTAATGCATGAAATGCATTTTCTTGCGCTTGATGAACATGGCGCTTGAGGTATGATAATGTTGTTTATAGGTCTGTTATGAGTGTCCATGTCATATTTTTTTTCTAACATGCACCGCCTTCCCATAGCCGGGTCGGAATCACGCGAACCAACGCTGATTTACTTTGGATCACTGGACGTACCCTTTCTCAGGAGTCCTCTGCCCTCCCGAATGTCGTCGTGCCACTCTCCCTCGTAGAGACTGCGTCCTTGTAGAACATCCTGCCCCAGCCGCGCCGCTTGTTGTTGTGCCAGTCACCCTCGTAGCTCTCGCCGTCTGCGTAGAATTGCACGCCATGTCCCTGCGGGGTCACACCAGCTGGGCAAGGATGCTTCGGAAGGAATTCAATGATTTTTCAAGTGCTGTTCATGGTTGGTAGGAAGTAAAGGGTCTGATTGTTATGGGATCTTACATGCATGATCAACGGTCAACGGACCTGGTTCTTTGTTACGATGTGCAGGCATTCTTAACCTCGCCGCACAGCCCATTTTGAGTCCTTCGACGGCACAAGGGGGTTGGTACGACCCTCCCCCCCCCTCGCGTTTGGCCCCTGATCCAGCTAGAGCTTCGCGGAAAAAACGAGCGTGTTGCCCGTCACGAGACGAAGCCGATGATACCCAATTTTAAGGTCCTAGGTCATCGGGTGACCTTCCAGGTCAGGTCAATGACCCGAAAACCGGGAAATCGGACCTGTTAGAAAGTCGTAAAGTGTGGCTGCTATGTGGTTTTCCGGGGTGCTGATCACGAATATCGTGTTAGTTTTGATCATAGATGATGTCTTTAAGCATTTAGACCAGGTCGGGTCAGGTCAGGTCAGGTCAACCGGTAGGGGTTGTGACGGGTATTCGTAATACGTGTCAACCGCCTCGGACAGCTTCGTAACATGTTACAAGGCACCAAAACTACTTCGTTAATGTTCAAATGGTTGCTAAATTCGAATTCAGCTCCAAAAACTAGCCTAGAAACATGTAAAACTCGAAAAAGTGAACCGAGGTCACCAAAGGTCAATGACCTGACCTGACCTTCAGGTGACCTTGACACCCCCCTAATGCATGGGAGCAACATCAAATCACATGTTTGAACGTTTGAAACCACGAAAAGTTGCAAACGCGCGGCTAATGCGAGCGGACATGCGCCGAACCGCGATTTCGGCCAAACATGGTCACAGAAAAGAGGTCACAGGTCAAAGGTCATTGGGGTCAGGGTCATGACATTTTCAGGGTAGGTGTAAAATTGATCAATGCGAGGTACTGAAAGTTTCGTCGCAATCGGCCGCTTTTTACGCGAGTTATTCGCGAAAAACCTTAGGGGGGGTTGCATCAACCCCCCCCCCCCCCCCCCCTGTGCCGGCGAGGGTTAAGTTGGGAGCTAATTTTTCAGAGCATCTACAATCATAAAATCAATTAATTGTTTTATCATCAATGTTTTGGAGACGCTCGTATCTAAATGGCACGTCAGTAGGTGAAACGCCTCGTTTGTACAGTTCACCGCTAAAGTAAGGGGAGGTGTCAACTGTCAGTAGCGGTTAAGTTTTGCATCTGTATCTTAGGAACTATTTGTCAGACTACCATGAAACTTGGAATGTAGCTTACAGCCTGCAAGCCCACTATTTGCTGTCTTCCTCTGGATCACTCCGTATTTAAAAATCGTCGGTCAAAGCCATCTGCTGAGATTGGCATAGCCTCACATTTTTTTTTAGCGGTGGACTGTTGTGTCCGGGGATCGTGTGTCTGTGTGAATATGGTTGACGCCGCCGCTGACCTGTCTCTTGTCGCACACCACTGTCCGTTGTACTGGATCAGCTGGCAGTGCGGGGGCACAGTTCCGTGTAGACGCCGTACCCGTGGCGCCGGTTCCACGCCCAGTCGCCGCTGTAGATCGCGCCGTTCGACCACTCGAAAATGCCCTTTCCTGTTGGAACAGTTTCGCACCGTACGACCAGGGAGCGCACACATCAGTCAGCGTAAGTACCAAAAAGGAGTGTGAACAGTAGTCACTATTAGCAGGCGTCCACACCACTCTTTAACCCACGAGCCGCTGGGGGGGGGGGGGCATAAAGTTGCCCCCCCTTACGTTTTGTGAATATCTCCGAAACCTGATGAGCTACGAACGTGAAACTTGGCATAGCTTCAAATGAATACCTAGGCAATGTTTGAGGAAAGTTTGGTGGTTTAGCGCCTAAGATGACGTCACAATGACGTCATAAAGTTTTGCCGTTTTCCGATATGGACCGTTTCTGACGACGCTGAGCATGAAACTCAACTGTAAATGAACTACTGCTGTCATCCTCAACATCTAACTACACTTCCATCTAGTTTCTGACCAATAATCGGTCCTTTATATTCGGTCCCATATATCTGATGTATCGTGAGGAATATGAGAGTCGCAAAACTATAATTTCACTTATGACGTCACTATGACGTCATTTCAAATGGCATCAACACCAAATTTGGACACAACCTCGGCTAGGTATTCAGGAAGATGTGTGCAAAGTTTCGCTTCTCTATCTCCTCGCGTTGCGACGATATCGTCGCAGAAGTAAAGGGGGGGGCAACTATATGCCCCCCCCCAGCGGCCGGCGGGTGGCGCGGAGGCCCAGCGGCCGCCGGGTTAAACACGATATAGTGCGCTTTCGTTTTCATGTGTATGTACCTCGTATCATCTGTATGTATTCCGTAAACCAAATTTAACGCCAAACCCCAGACGACGCTATTGCTAATACATTCACTATTCAGTATATTCGCTTCTACATACAAAGTTCGTATACATCATTCGGTTGATCACGATCATCATTTTCTCCTCAATGCTGAATAACACGCTATAAACTTTCTCGATAACACACCCTGAATATGGCTGATAACGAAATCATCATTTTCTGCACGTTCATGCACTAACTTGACAGTTTCACAATCACAACGCGAGCAAGCATGAACACTACTATAGTTGTGGTATTAAGAAAACCACATAAATCGCGCGACCTTGCCGTAAGCTGATCACAGTAAGTCGCACACCGAAAAGAAACATAGCTCAGGCAGTCCGGACGCATTCTTTTTGCGACGGCGACGGTGCAGCTCCGATCCTCTTCCCAGTAAATGGGCCTTTCCTCGCAAGTGCATCTGACTTCCTCACAGGAAATCTACGGCAATCGTACTGGCGGGCGCCAAGTCCTACGTCGGCACCTCACACCAGCTCTTTGTGACGGGTCGGACAGCTAATCCTTGAGGAACATGGCGGCACCCGACTGAATCCAGCGCCCGGTCTCCCCAGCGCAGGGGACATCCAGGCACACGACGACCTTTTCGCGCTCCTGAGTCATGTACAGCGGCATTGAGATGACCTCGGTCGGGACTTTGGCTTCGGCATCGTCACGAGGCACCCAAGCCACTGTACAGACGGGTACACTAGTGACACTAGGCGAATCAGCACGACTCTCTGTCAGTCGTGCTCCATCGAATGCACAGCCCTCCAGCTGCAGGCCAGTCAATTTTACCGGCATCTTCGAGTTGACTCCGATCTTCGCCCAGGACGAGACAAACACTAATCCGTCCATGGCTGTTTTGTGCAAGCGCGCAGTCTGCTGGCGTAGTGCGTTCAGGAAGGTGTCTGGATGGAACAGCTCAGATAGATCGAGCGGCTCGTTGAGCAGTGTGCCCGACTCGGCTTTCTGCACCCAGCGTTTGCAGGCGAGCGTGCGACTGACCAGGGAGCGCAGGTACTGGAACGGATCTTCTGGTCCCTCCCACACCGCCTGCCACGCGCCCGGTGTTTCGTTGCGCATCAGGCTATCTGCCACCTTCTTGACGTCAGGGGACAGAAGCATAGTGCCACGGATCACTTTGCTGACGTTTGCCAAGCTGCGATGCACGTCCTGTACCAAACGCAGCGCGTTGAAGTGTTCGAGCTGGATGAAAGAGGTGATTGGTTCTTTGGTGCTGCTGATCGACATTCGATGTGCTGACTGCCGCGTGATTTGCTTCGTCAGATTGACCTCTGAGTTGAGCTTCTTCCACAGGTTTAGCACTGGTGACAGTTCTTTCTGCCACTTGTCGCGGTCGAACTTGTCAGTCGCCTGCATTGATCTCATCAGCACCTTCAGCTGGCTGATGACATTCGCGCTGATCATGCGCTGTGCCGAACGGTCGATGTTCGCAGGAAGGCCGAAGTAGATGGGTTTGTCGGTTTCACTGAATGACTTGATGATGCGGATGTATTCCTTGAAGTCTGCGGACGTCGGCAGGTTGATGTTCGGGCCCAGAGGACGATGAGCTTTGGACGACCCAGAGATGACCTCTCCGTTGAAAAACTCTTTGAGGTATGACACCATCACACGAAGATCGAATGAGTTGTCCACGCGGCCACCGTAAATGGCGTTTTCCATCAGACCGTGCATGTAGTCCCAGCGCAAGGTTCCCATCGCCACCAAGCGGTCGAGGATGTCTGCACCTGCCTTGAGATCAGCGAAGTTGAATTCGTAGAACTTGGTCCAACCTTGAGGAATGAACGTTCGTCGTTCTTGGACCACAGCGTGGAACCATGCCAGGGCAAACAGCGCCTGAGCTCGCTGAGCGTTTCCGCCTCCAGCTGCAATGTACTCTGGTCCCCCATCGTGTAGGAACGAAGGAGGTTCTTTTTCACACCTGGAGGGGCTTCGTATGTGACCTTCATGCTGCTTTGCAGGAGCGTCGGCGTGAATTTTGTGTGAGCTTCAGCAGTCAGCCAGAGTCGGAACGTGTCCTTCGGAGTCAGTTTCAGGAGTTCTTTTTCAAGAACAGGGAGCCACGCAGTCACCAAATGGAGGTTTTTCAGGCACAGCCACTCGCCTGACTCACTACACGATTTCAGCTTTCTCAGTGCAATCTCGGCCTGTCCTTGTCCCATGGCCACCTCGGAGAACTTGTCGAGTCCCACTTTGTTCTTTGCGAGTTCTTGTAACTCTTCTGAAGGATCGGATCCGGGAGAGATGAGGATGAGCACCGGTGTTGATGCAGTTGTTTCCGTCAGTAGCTCTCGAAGATCGAGGGGAGGTGGAGACAGGTCATGTCCCATCACCGAGGAGGCAAACTCAATCATGGCCGTCTGCAGTCTGTCAGGTCGAAGTGCTTGCACTACCAGCAGCTTTTGGAATTGCGTAAGCTTGTCATTCAGATGTGCAGGGAGGTTGCGCTCACACTCGGGGCTAGTAGCGAAACCTGCCCACGCATTACTGTCCTCGAGTTTCAGCACTTCCCAGAGTTTCGGGAGGTTGGACTTCAACAAGGACACAGCCAGAGCTCGATCTTCAGTTACCCATGATGGCATCTGCTTTCGCAGAGTTTCTGCATCAGTTTTGACGTCGGACAGCAGCTGCCCTGTGAACGCCTCCCATTCGTTAGCCTGGAACATCTTTGGATTCATTCCGTGCACACAATGTAGCGCAAACATCAGTCGATCGGCTTTGAATAGAGATCGGCATGTGTTTGTATACACTGCATCAGTGGCCGCTCGTTTGAGAGTGGTGATACGCATGCCAGTATCGACTCCATCGCTTTTTACCTGAAAGGCCTGTGAAAACAGGTCCATGAACGAAGACAGGGAAAAGTGGTACATGTTGTTGATCTTGCAGAGATCCGTGACTATGAAGTACAACTGGGAGCCACTCTCTGCGAGTGGAAGATATGCGTCGCGCTCTTTTCCGAGGGTTTCCTGGATTTTTTGTCCTTCTTTGATGGAAGTTGCGATCTTTGACGAAGATGTTTTTGACTCGTTCAGAGAGGCCAGAAGTTCTTTGTTCTCCAGGATGTTACCTTTGGCACTTGCCAACTCCACTAGAAGCTTGTCTTCCAACTGAGACAGTTTGATTTTGTTGTCCTCTTCCTGTTTTAACAGTTCTCTTCTCTTCACCTCCAGTTCAGGCTTTTCGGACTGCAGCGTCAGCGCCAATAGCTGACCTGTCAGTCCAGCTCTGGTTGTGATGAAGTTGACGGTGGTCAGGATGCTCGCACAATCTGGTGGAATGCTTGGTTCTGGATTTCTTGTGGCGAGGAACAGTCTAAAGTTCTCGTTATAGTCCAGCATTTTGTCGCCCACCTGAATGGTTTGTCTCGTGCCCTGTGTAGACACATTTTGTCTCATCAGTGGGAACAACACCGGCTCGAAGTGGTCAACTTCCTGTATGATCAGCGTTTTGCCGAATCGCACAGCCATTTCCAGCTGTGTTGAAAACTTCTCATCTTGCTGTGTGACTGCCTCTACTCCTCCTGAATCTTTCAGATGGGTTTTCAGCCACTCGATGGCACGCGATGATGGGTCAATGAGGAAAGTGACTGTTCCACTGTGCATGACAACGACGCCGTTTTCCACACTCAGGTCGTCAGATGGTAGACCCTCGCCTTTCCATGTCAGCATTTCTCTTTCAGTGCTCATATGACCACGGAATTGAAACTTCTCCAGGCCGAGGAGCTCGCACCACTGCTGCGTCTTAGACGTGCGCACGTCCTCAGATGCATCCGATAGATAGTTGATGAAAGACGCAGCTAGAAGTGACCTGAGAGGTAGCGTCTCCAACTCGTGTTGCAGCTCATCCAACTGTTTTGTCCACCTGTCATATTCCCCAGACAACTGTCCAACCAAATTTTCGGCCGCTGTCAACGTTTCTTTGGCCTTGGTCAAGCCGACTTCAATTGAAGCAGCTTCCTTGGTCGACTTGTTCAACTGCTCCGTGAGCCCCTGAACGTGCTTTTCAACATTCCCGAGATCATCCCCAAGTCGATCCATCGCCTCTTGAGCTTCGTCAATGTTCTTTTGCAGGGCGTTTGTTCGTCTTCCAGTGGTTTGATCTTTTCCAGAATCACTGCATAAGTGACATTAGCCTTCACCCATGATGCTAACGGCGCTGCTGCCTGGGACGCTCGCTTGGCATTTGCTGGGTCATAACTTTTTCCTCTTTCCTTCAGCAGCTTTTCTACCTTCTTTCGTTGTGATACAGAGATGCTGTGGGCATCAAATTTCATGATGTCCTCCTTTATCCCTCTTTGTGCCAAGAAGCTTTTCATGCTGTTCCATGAAGTATCAGCTATGCCCAAGAGTCCCATCACTCCCTCTAGAATGTCACGGATGACATCTGGTGGTGCTCGAAGTGACCTGACCTCGGAAAGAGACTCGGATTTGATGTTTCCAACTGCTTTTCGGGCTTCTGCCAGAACGGGTTCCACTTCTGCCAGCTCTTTGTCGATGCCTTCTTTCCGCTTTTGCATTTTGACACTTTCTTTCTCTGCTTTGTCTTTCAGAACCTCCATTTCCTCCTTTTGTTTACTTGCTGACTTCATGGTGTTGGTAATCATCTTGAGTGCTTTGTTTGCTTCCTCCTGCTTTTGGTTTAGTTTGACCTCCTGTTCTCCAGCCTCCTTTTTCAGCTTGTCCACAACTGTTGTTGCTTCGTTCAGTTTGTCGACACCACCTTTCAAGTGCTGCTGCCTGTCGAGAATCATCTGCTTCTTGTGTTTGTACACTTTCAGGTATGTTTTCATCAGCTGCATATACTTTCTCGGTGTCGCAGCGTTGCTTGGCATGGACTGGTGGATGGAGAGGAATCCATTTAGCAGGGAATCTCCGCCTGAAACTCGTCTTTCTCTCTTGTCCTTTTTCTTCTTTTTCTCTTGTGTGAAGACTCCTGCTGCGTCCCCCGAGTCCTTGCTCTTAGTGATGACCATCATTGGCAGGGAGCACATGCTCTCCTTACTCCACTTGCTCATCCACATGACATTGCACTGCTTGATCAGGGCAGGGTTGCTCTGACAGTTCACCGTGAACGAGGGATTTGTGTAGTCCATGATCACAGCCACATGCAGGTTTTTCTTCACACGCGATGAGAAGAAAGAGAACAGAGGACCTCTGAATCCCTCTTGGGATGCGTCGTCGCGGAGTGGAGCGACCATCGGTTCGATTTCTTCGGGTGCAAAAAGACCCGGGATCTCTCCTGCACTCAGCAGAGAATTCACCATCTCCAGGAACGACGAATCGGTACCTGATGATCCTCCAAGATGAAAACCACTTGCTGGTTTTCGATGGCAGCCATCTGCATGTAAGCCTTGAGATCGGTGCGGAACTGCTTCACGCCGTATCCCTTGCCCATCTTCGGCGACACTAGAGTCGCTCCCAACATGCAGGCAGCAATACCGACGGATGTTCTACGGCCTACTCCGGAACGGCCAGCCATCAACAAGGATCCTCCTGGAAATGAGAGCACTCGCTCGACCCTGGCGATGTTCTCAAGCACTTCACGAAACACGAACATATCCAGGTCGTAATGCTCAGCTACGAACTGGTTGGCACCTTTTACGATGCACGCCTGCCAGTCGTCTGGTTCCAGGCTGCCCAGGTGTTTACCAGTGATGGGCAAGGAGCGACCGACCCCAGTTTGAGATGTGGATCGGGCTCCTGGTGTCACGAAAAACTTTGCGTCAAGATGACCGTGGAGGTTGATGCCCCAGTCGGTCGAAATCACATCGAAGATGATTTTGTCGAACTTCGATTGGTCAACATCGGTGACAAGCCGATCTCTGAACATGCGACAGGCCTCGTATGCCCAAACTTCCAGCATTTCCTCAACAGCGTTTCCTTCGTCGATATCGTACCGGATGAGTCCAAGAAGCCAGTCTGTGAGGTTGCGCATCGAGAAGACATAGTGACTGTGGTCATCTGCGCTGAACGAAGTTTGCAGCTGCTGAAACACCTTCAGGGTTGACTCAGCCAGCTGCCCTGTCTTTGCCGAGAGAGCTTCACCAACCCCACCAGACATGCCTTGCAGGATGGGCTTCAAGTACAAGGCGTAGATGTTCTGCATCTGATCCATGTCAGGGTAGTCCACAGAGAGAAGGCGAATAATGGACGTGAACCGAGTCGACAGTTCATGCTTTCCGAGGGCCTTGCCACCGATCATGCTTCCCACGATTTGGACGTTTTCCAGTCCCACCCACTCAAGGCTTTGGTCCCAGAAACCTTTGTACGTGACGACTTGCTGAAGAAAAGCGATGAGCTGACATGTTCCCCATTTGTCTGGCTTTGGGAGATTGATGTCCTTCAGGTATAGCACAAGCCACTCAGTTTCCTTCGGTCGGTAGACTCTTCCGGTGTTTGTCGTGATCTGTATGCACATTTGTGTCAGCTTTTGGAGGACGTGCTGCGGTGTTGTCTGCGCACTACAGTGGACTGTAGCCACCTGGGTGGATTTCATTTTCTTGAAGCACTCGTATAGCATCTGAGTTTTTCCACTCCCCTCTGGTCCTACCATGAGGAAAGGTTCACGCTGTTCTCCTTGTAGCCACGGCCTAAAGTAATCCAGCGTTCTCTGAATGTCTGGTGTCAAAATCAGCGGCGGGCTGGACGAGAACAGGGCTTCGACAGTCACTTTGGCCTGTTCGCCCATGCCATACGCCTCCATTCTATCTCTTCGCTCATTGTAGTGGAAGTTGAGGGGATTGTGTGGGTCTGGAGGAGACTCACCCAACCACCCAAAGACCTCGGTAGCGAATTTGGCTCTTGCTTCCTTCTTCAGGTTTCCGCCTAAACCATACACGAGGGACACAGCAAAACCGGTTTTGGTCTTTGCGTTGGACAAGTGCGATAGACCATTCATCACAGTGCCAATGAGGGTTGTATCTGTTTCAAATGCGTCGGCATCTAAAACCCACTCAACAGCGTTGTGGAAGTGGTCCTCTACGAGTTGACCCACCACTTTCTGGCGTTCTTCCGGCTGTCGAGCTACCCATGCTGAGACGACAGCATCAACATCAGTGTTTTCGTCGCTCAAGAAAATCATGCCCATTCGAGATATTGTCGCAGGTGAAGCACAGCTGAGATCATGTGTTTCGAACAGGAAGTTGACGTTTGGAGCGAACTGGATGCGCTCTCCGGACGGCATCGTAAGCAGGCGGTTGTCGTCGAGCACAGAGTTGAGTGACTCGATCCACTCCGGATCTATGTCACCGTCACAGATGATCCAAGATTGAACCTCTTTCGGCTCCTTCACAACCTGACGGGCGCTGTTGGTCAAAACGCCGTCGAACCACTCTCGTGTGTCCATGTCAATGTGCCCGAGAAGTTGAGTGCGGGGCATGGCCTTGGGATTCATGGTGTGAATCTTCACTGTCCGGCCAGTTTTGATCATAGCCAGTCGAAGCACTTTCCATAATGTGCTTTTTCCGCAGCCACTTGGACCCACGACAACACAGCCCATTCGTTGGTTCAGCTGTTCATAGAGCTCAATCGCCTTCTTGATTTGAGTTTGACTCTCCATCAGACCCAACTCTTTCAGTGTCTCCTTGATGGCATTTACAAGCTCTTCGTAGCTAACGTCATCAACTTTGACATCGATGAAGACATCGTTGATAAGAGAATCGAAACGATTTGTGTCTGCGAATGTCAGCTTGGACATGGTGTTGAATCTGGCCGCTTGTACGATAAGTTTCGCCTCCGTCTTTTCGTCTACCTGAGCACCGTCCTCCAATGACGCCTTGTGTAGCGACAGAAGGTTGCCACATCCTCCCAGAACAGTTTTCAGCGCCCGCAAGCCCCAGTCGTAATGCTGCTGAGCAGACAGAAGCTGTCTCGATAAATTGAATACAGCGGTGAGCTTTTTGCCCAGAGTCTTCGCATGCTTGAAGCCTTCAGAGTACAAAATGGTCTCTGTGATAAGCTCGTTATTGGGTGTAGTCATTGCCACCGGTCTGAACAGTTGCTTCAGGTTGTCTGGTAGTTTTGAGCGCCCACCGTAACCCTTGCCAGCGGGATTCATCGTAATGAAAATGCCGGAGTTGTAGTCGATCCCGAGGTCATTTCCCAGGAGCTTGATACGGGGCTCCTTGTTTTTCAGCGCGGCCTGTATCACTTGGATCTGCATGGAGACGGCTGACAACACTGCCTCATCCAGACGATTGAACTCGTCGAAGCATCCCCATGCTCCGCACTTCACCAGGCCTATGAAAATGCGACCCATGGACTGTACGTCAATGCCTTCGTCGCAGTTGAACACCAGCACCTGTCGTCCAAACAAGTTCCCGAGAGCCTTCACTGATTCTGTCTTCCCGGTACCGGCAGGGCCATATGGGTTTCCTCCCATTCCCATGTGCATGGCCTGAGTGAGCGTAAGATAGCATTTGTCGGTGAGCGGTGTATGGACGAGCTTTGGGGCGTTGCCTTGATACTCGTAGGTGTACTCGAATTCGGCATCCACCATCCGCATTACAGCGACATCTTTCTTCATGTAATATCTCAGCTGCTTTTGCCACATCCAGTGATCGAGTGCTTTGACGGATGACGCGATGAGTTCCTCCACTACTGCGACATTGTGGATGGTATCCAATATCAATGATTTCAGTTTCAGCTGGAGCACTTTTCCTTCATCGTCACTGGTGTCAATATCTTGGTTTGTGTAGCTCTCTAACTGAGCCCTGAGTTCCGTTAGAGCTTCTTTTAGGGTCCCTTTTTCGATAGCCTTTTCACACCTTTCAGTGAACATAATGCTTTCTGACAGACACAGGATCTGACTTGGATATGCGAGTGGGTCTGGTCCTTTTCCATGCGCGTCTTGCAAACACTCTACAAGCAGAGCTGTCAATGTGCTTTTCATTTCGTTTGCTAGTTCCTGTAGCCAGCCCTCTACGTTCTTGGTGATTTGCACTGGTTTCTTCAGCTTGACCGTTTCACCTTGAAGAGACTTCATCGCAATAATTTTGGAGTTGCTGTCGTCAAAGTCCACTCTGTATATCCCAGCGAATAGCTTCTTCAGGTGAGACTGGATAATTGTGGGGTTTGTTGCTTGTCCCAGAATTTCGAGAAGATCGTCGTCACCGATGAAATAAAAACGAGGGAACTGAGACCGTTTTTCCTCCAGGAATTCGCTCAGGCTTTTCTGACACCTGCTTAGCTGGTCCATCATGGTGACCAGCATGTCTCTGAGTCCGGATATCTTGCAAAGAGAAACAACCCGCGGGTCCTTCTCCACATCACCCATTATTGCCCTGAAGTCATCATTGATACGCTTAAAGCGCGGTTGCTCGTTGGGTAGGGCACCCCTTCCAAAGATGGGCTCCAGGTACACCCACTTCCTCTGAATCTGATTCAGGTTGGCCAGGTATTCATCCAAGTCTGCTAGTCGGCGCTCCCAGATTCCAGCACGATCCAAAAACGCTTGGTAGTATGGAGAGTCTTTCAGCGACTGAAGAAGACACTGAAGATCGCCGACCTTGTTCAGGAGCTCTTTCCAGTCTTTGATCAGTTTGATGGGTCTGTTTCCTGAGTCAGTTTGTTCGACCAGACTAAACTTGGCCTCAATCTCCCACGCATCTAGCTCCTGTAGGGCTTGACGTATGGCTACTTCTCCCGTTGCTCTGCTATTGAGCTCTTTCAGAGTTTCTTTGTTGTCCAAAATTTTGGACTTCACACGCATAAGGTCGCCAAATGTCAGTTTATCGATGCCAAGAGACGTAGGAATGCCTAGAATGTTGTACATTTCGCTCCAATGTTTCTCGCTGAAGGCATCTCCTCGGACAAACTTCATAGCTGGGACAAGATCATAATCTTTTTCTATTTCCTTCAGTAGCTTTACAGCCAAGGGGTTTTTCTGCTCTTCTTGAAGTTTGTCGTTCCACTGACCCAGGTATTCTTCAAAGCGGTACAACTTGCTCCTGAAAACAATCCACTCCTCCTTCAGCATGTCGTTCATGCCGTTGTGATACTCCTCGAAGAGTGAAAAGGAAGCTTCTGCTTCGAACAAGTCTTTTTCCACCTTTTCAGCCTCGCTCATGTCTGGTTTTTCCATTCCAAATTGTTCGAAGCCTGCCATCAGCTTCTCTCGTTCCTCGACCAGAACGTCCCACTCACGCTTCTTTTCTTTGACAATTGCAAGGCCTTTTAGGATTTCGTCTGTATCGTGGTCAAATATGTCATCTTTGGGCTTGAACTGATACCACTTGGCAGCGAATCTCTCCACGTCCTTGAGGTGATTTTTCACCTGCGATTTCATGCTGGACTTCAGACCTTCGATTTGCTTTGACATCAATGCGTCATAGTTCGTAACAAGGCTCTGGAAGTTATCCCATTTTGATGTTACCTTGGACACTTGGTCAACCTTGTCTTTTGTCCAATTTGCCAGCATCTTGTTCCTTTTCTCCACGTCTTTCATGAGATTGTCATATTCTGGCATTTCGGCGACGATTTCATTTCTTCTAGCTGCCGACTCTCCAACTTCCTCGATCGTCTGTGGTTGTCTTTTCAGTCCTTCTGAAGACTCTGTTGCGAACCTGTTTAAGGCATGACAGTCTCTGATGATGCTGTGCTGGAGCAGCGAAACCAGCGCGTCCCAGTACCGCCTGTTGATGATTTCGATTTCAGATCTAATGGCAGAGAAACTAACAGTGATGCAATCTATCTTCTCCTCAGTACTTGGAAGTCTGCCAATTTCTTGACCTTTGCTCTTTGATGCCCTGAAGTTCTTGTCATAGTCTTCGGACGTTTTGCAGCGCTTCTGGATGAGGTCATCCATGTCCACAGACCCGAGCGCGACCCAGTCTTCAAATTTATCCTTCACGGACTCCAAGCGCTGGAAAAGCTCCTCGGCGGCTTGAAACAGTTTGTTGTATCGGAAAGCATTCCTCTCGATGATGATTGGGTAGATGCTGGCCTCCGATCCGCCTTCCCCTACTCCACGAAAGTTGTTCGGGATGTTCAGAAAACGCTTCAGCTGGCTGTAGTACTTCAAGCGAATTTCTTCAATGGGCGGTGAGAACTGTAATTTTCTGTTTCTGTAGACAAGTTCGACTTTCAGTTCCGGGAGATGCTGGTTCACTACCTCAAGGCCGTGCTGGTACTGGTGCTCGAGGGCTTTGTATATCTGTCTGTCCCAGTGGGCCCGCCATGTCTTCTGATCTTTGAACCCAGCCGACTCAAGCTGCTGAAAAATGTTCCTTATTTCTCTGAGCAAGTCTTTCCACTTCTGTTGTTGCCGCAGAAGATCCGTGTCCATCATTAGGAGCACTTTGTCCTTGATTTGGTTGTGGGACGTGACAAGTCGGTTGTTGTCCCTTGACAGCCTCTCAACAGCAGTTTGCAGTTTCACAATGTACTCGTCCACTGCTTGCGTGTTATTCCATGTGATGCCCTGCTGCTTCTGAACTAGCTGAGCGAATGACATCGCCGCCTCCAGCATCATTGGACGTTGTGACTTGATGATGCGATCACCGATAGTGTTGTGAAAGTTTGCGACCTGTTCCAGTGCCTTTGCTTGTGTCATGAATTTTTTGGCTAGGTTAGTGGCTTCAATGATTCTTGATGGAATAGTGTAGCCGAGAACGATCAGCTGTCTTACTTCTCTAATGAGTCCTACCAACCGACGATTGTAGTTTACTCTCATGTGTTTGCCTTTCTCAAACTCAACGACTTGCTCTTCAGTTGCCAGACTGAGTGTCTTGTCTTTGATCATTTCCATAGTGTCTTTGCTCCACGAATCAAACTGCTCTCGGTGATATTCTTGCAACTCGTCTAAGAGGTGACTTGTGTCCTTTTTCAGGCCACTGTACCCATCTAGATCGGATAGGATTGCTTCACCGGTCTTCTCGATGTCCTTAGCTTTCGACTCTATATGTCGAGCCCAGTAGATGTTGTTCACCACTTGAGGTACATCAAGTATTCTGCGTGGTCCTGATCCTTGTTGACTACGAAAGTTTTGTTGTGTTGTTTTTACATATTCCAGCAGTTGACCTAATAACATCTCGCGCTCTGCTATGAGCTCCTTCCGAATGCTTTCCTCTTTGATAAGTTCACGATAGCGCTTGAACTCTTGCATGAGTTGCAGGGCGTTGCCTTGCATGTTACGCAGCTGCATGCGAAGTTTTCCGGCAATTTTCTGCTCTGCTGGCTTCAGCAAGTTTTGGAACTGTTGCACAGCTGCTTTCCATAGTGGCTCCGTGTATGGGTTGTACTGCAGAGGGTTAAGTCCAGAGAAGGGCGCGAAGGCATCTTTTGTCTTCAGTTCATCTTGCTCGGCCGTGGAAAGCAGTTTGGTCAGCTGCTTGTGCAGCATGCGAAGGTTCATCACTTCGTTGAGTCGCTGCACCATGCTTTTGGCATGTTCGGGTACGAAGGCGGGGCTCTTCCATTTGTGCGGGGAGAAGTTGGGCCAGAACACGGTTGTCAGCCGGTTGCAATTTTCGATCCACTGTTCGAGGACGGTCACGGCTTGATTCAGGGGCTCTTCCACCTGGTTGTACGAACCTCGCCACAAGTCTGCGTCAGACAACCGCATCTGAATGAATCGACACAGCGTGTTTCCAACCACATCCATCATCAGCTTCATCCGCGCTTCGGGATACTCTGCCTCATCTGCTTTCCACAGGTCATCCAAGGCATTGAATGCTTCTTCGACGACGTCTTCACTTTCTCCGATGCTCATTGACTCCAGCTTCTTGAAAGCCAAATCTAGTGGTCTCAGCAGACTTGCAAACACCGATCCAGATCGGTCCCCAGTGTTGGACATCTCCAGCCAATATTCATACTCGTCAGATGGTGTGAAAATGGTACTCATGGAGTCATCGGCGCCCTTCCTTTGTTTAGAATCGGAACGCCTGATAATGCTTCCCAATCCCGACTGCAAATTAGATATGAGATCCTGTAGTTTTGGGTCCACCTTTCCGCTCCATTCTTCGTTTTGCAGGAGCGCTGGTGAGTACACCTTTTGAAGGGTATAAAACAGCGCACTTATTGGAGAGTCCAGCATCGATGACATGAAGACATTCGTGTGTAAATTGTCTGGAGTGATGGCTTCTGGTTTGATCTTAAAGAAGACCAACACTTTTTCGTCATTTTTTCCCACGTCTATTTTGTTGCTCAGATGAACTGCATTCTTACCGTCTTTGCTTTCCCCGCATGCTATCAGCACGAAACAGTTTCCATCATCGAGAAATGTGTTGAGCTCGGCACTGTTTTCCAACGCTTCTATATTTTTGTCTGATGGACTGACCTCAAAGTAGTTTGCGACGGTTGTTAAAATGAACTTCTTTCTGCTGTCTGTACTCATCGTCAGCAAACTGAAAGTTTCGAGGATGAAATGAGCATTCCTGAGGCTAAAAGTTCGAACAGTTCAGCCCTCCCCTCGGGCAGTCTATCGTCGTGCTTGAACTTCTGATAGGCGGGTGTCTCACGGACTGCAAATCACTAACATACCGGAAGACGTGCTGAAGATCCACGTAGTATCTGCACCGAAATATCTTCTGATTCTTGTTTCACTAGACAATTGACTAACATCAACACACGATGCAAATCGAAAGGGCCTTCGTCAGTGTCGGCAATAATCGGATAGGTACAGCACGACCGCAACCGAGACACAGCCCATACTGCGCGAGCGGCCCGAGCGAGGAATCCTGTGTTTACTGTTTACATACTGGAGCTACGGTCGCCATGGAAACGCCCAATCGATTTACCACCGCATGTGCGATTTTTATCAAGAGACCTATACCCAAGCACATTTTCACCAGGTGAAAAAGAAAACTATGGTAGAGTTACGCAAATGCCAAAGATCAATTTTCAATCGAAAGTATGTCAATGAATCTACAACTTTTGAGAAAAAAGGCCTTATTATCAATAGACTTACCATGTTTTAGATCATTGAGCCAGTCCCCTTTGTATGTTCCACTATGGAGGAATATCTTTCCCCTTGGTCCATTTTTTAGCGCTTTTTGATCGTTTGACATATCAAAAAGACGAGTGTGGTGTCGGCAACCGGCAAGCTATCAGGGTATTATTTTATTTTTTAATTTAGCACGCGCACAGTAGAAACCTATATATGACCCTATTTCTGCTATAAAGTACTTCAATGATCGATAAGTACGAACAAGAGCCTGAGCTATTTGTGATGCGAGGAGCAAAAGGAAAATTTAGCCTGGATTCCAATTCAGAAGACCAGCGGACCTTGCAGCGGACAAGTGATATTGATGTGATTTATAAAGTGAAAGATTTGTTGCGAACTCTGCGCACTAGTTTCATACCTTTGATTTTTGTTTTTGTTTTCTTGAGAACTAGTTCCTATGACGTCAAAGATATTTTTCTTTCAATATTATGTATTTTCCTCAATTTTTTGACGAGGACATGTTGTCATCTAATTTTCAAAGTAATCTTTTTTCATTTTTTTGTCACATAATTCCAGTAACAGAAATTGCAAAAAAAAAGTTTGGATTGTTTTTTGTTACGTGAGTCTCTGATGGGCTTTATCAATAACGTCATACTATCAAGTGAACATTTGTTTATTCTCTAGAGGCTGGTCGGTGTGCCGTTTACTGTTTATTCCGCTATTTCTGTCATAAGTTTCTGTTCTGGGAGGAGAGTTGCTACGATTTTAAAAAATTGCATCCATTGTGCATATTTTTTAACGAAGCATAGGGTCTGGCTGAAATGTGCCTGACTTCAATTATTTGATTTCAAGGAAGATTTTGATATATTTCTGGCTCAACAATGGAGAAGACAGACGAACATGAGGTCATTACTTTGGACGAGACCTCGACTGCTAGTGACTCTAGCCTGGGAAATAATTCAAAAAGAAAGGCAGAGGATGATTCAGAATGTATTGTTGAATCTGTCCAAGAAAGAAAACGATTTTGTCATGGAGAAGAAACTAACAGTCTCACTGATTCTCCAATCATGACTGTAGCTTTTCAGTCTGAAGACATCTCAAGGTGGGTATAATGTTCATGCCCTTAGGGTGAATCTTATGACCTATGCCTATCAAAAGACATGTTATCTATAGCCAGAACTTATCTATTCTCTATCAGTTATCTATTCTCCATGCTATATAACATGATAACAATGAGGAATTGCTGAAATGCTCACCATGGTAGTGCTCACCATAGTAGATAGGAAAGAGGCATAGGGAGCGGATGCTCATGGGATGCTGCCTCTTCTCGATGTCATATGACGGTCATATCTGTTTTTGAATGTGTCGATGTTTGGACTCAGTACCACATGTTCAGGCAGTTGGTTCCATTGGTCCACAACTCTTGAAAAGAAGAATTGATTGCGTCTGTGCAGTCGATGTCTTGGCTTGTGCAGTCTGAGTGCATGTCCGTGTGTCCTTTCCCGGTTTGTGCTGATCTCTAATTTCAAAAACTCTTCTCCAGCATTTACCTTGTCATGTCCATGGACCAGCTTGTAGACCTCAATCATGGAAATGGAAAAAGTAGTACCCATTTGGAACTTGGCCCATTTTGGCACTAAAAAAAAACACGCACACACAGCAAGCATGATTGTTTTTATGGCAGCTGGCAAATAGTTGAATGTTAATTTGTTTGATATGTTCTTACAACAGCTGTTCATATATGCTTCTCATCACAATATTATCTTTAATTATCCTTTAGAAGCTTAAGCAACATATATGCTAAATTACGTGATTGTGTAACTTTGCTCTGTTGACTTCAAGAGGTCACATTGTGGTATTTTGTGCTGTGGTTTATTGTAGTTGTGTTGGGGAATAGTGGTATTTTACATCTATTTTTTAACAACTGGTGTTATACTCTTTTTTCAGAAAGTACAGCAAGGACATAACTGACTTTATCTCTCAGCTTACAAAGTCAGAAATTGCTACATCTGTCCAGAAGGATGGCAAGCCATGCCTGGAGTTCTTTGCAGACCCTGAGGAGCAGAGAGATGCTGCAAACTCTCAGGCTGCTGGTAACCAGCAAACAGACTCTGCACCACAATATGAGCAGGTCAGCAGCTTTAACTTGTTGTACCTACTGATATTTCTACATGTGTTGATGATGATGAATTGGGGTTTTTGGGCGCCCGGACTACAGTGGTCATCGGCGAATCTACATGTGTTAATGCTTTTTGTTGTATTTTCCTTGTCTGGGTGAACAAAAACTAAAATGAACACACATGGCCTGATACTAAAATATAACTCATATTATTCTCTATTTCTCTTTCAGATGTTTACAGGGGTCGTTGGTGGAAGAGGTGAAGTTAAAAATAAAGCTGAAACAAAGCCAAAAAATGTCTGTTTCAACTGTGAGGGCGACCATATGATCGCGGAGTGCCAGCTGCCTCGTGATGGAGCAAGAATTGCCAAAAACCGCAGTGCACATGTCAGCAAAAATCCCGTGTAAGTCAACACATGTTCTGTTTGAGGCCCATTGTGCTGTCAAATGAAACAATGTAAACCGTATACGCTGTGTAATTACTTGTTAAAGGGATCCTCCCACCTTCAAAAAAGCTAATGAATTGACACGAAAGTGATGTACTTGTTCAGAAAGTGCAAAAATGGGTATCTTTCAAAAATCACCAAAAAATATTCACCTGTTTTCAAGATATTACACCTGAACTTTTTGGGGGGCCTCCACTTTTCCTATGACGTCACTTGGAAGCAATAAATTGGCATCCTATAAGTGCTGCAGATATTGCACACAAAGCAGTATGCATATACTAACACGTTTTACCAAAGGTTTTAGTACAAGTTACGTTAGATCTGCACTGACGTCACAAATTCTAGGGGGGGGGGGGGCATTCAAACGCATTAGCCCTTTAGGCCTTAGAAATTCGAAAACTGCTGATTTTGGAATTAAATATCTCGGAATTAAAACATCTCTCGATATAATGAGTGCCCAAACCGGTAATTGAAAGTCAGGAACCCCAATTTGGCTATCTCGACTCAAAACTAATGTTAATGTGGGATGGTCACTTAAAGTGACTTAAAGTGTTTGATTGTGCTACCAGAGCATTCTTGCAGAATGTCCACCATGCAGCATGTTAACTACCAGCCATTTTAGCAACTGCTTGTAATTCAATATGTATCAGTGCCGTTGTCTGATTATAACACCTTGTGGTGGGGCGTTTCTATGCCCCTCTAACCTGGCTCCTGGGCCACGTAGTGACATGCGGTAAGTGTTGTTCAAGAGCATCAAAGGTCACTGAATACTATGGCCATTTTTTTAATGAAGTCAAATGTTAGATCAACAGAGGTTATTGAAGGTTAATTTTCCCGTTTTTTTTCATTCTTGGATGAGTGCTCATAGCTCGTAGACTAATAGAAGTGGTTATATTGCAAAAAAAAAAACATAGCTCTTCTTTGCATTTTCTCTGTATGTTTACACTTTTAAAGGGTTTAGCCGTCACAGAGTAACTACAATGAAAATTGGCGTTTTTATGAAAAACGCATGAAACAATGTTTCATGCAAACTTGTACGATAGTGGTTTTCATGCATATTAGACGATCATTATCCCCAATATTCTGATGAAGCACAATTCGTGTACTGTTGTATGTTGGTGTGTGTTGCCGTGCCCTGACCCGGTGTCGCCGGCCACTGGTGTGGGCGCAGCTACAGCCGCTACCACGAGGAGGCCGACCAGCGCTATGGTCACCTGGCGCCCGGCTCCCTGAGCGACGGTCTGCGCGAGGCGCTCGGCCTGCAGGACCTGGAGCTGCCGCTGCACATTTACCGGATGCGCGTGCAGGGCTACCCGCCGGGCTGGCTGCGCTCGGCGCGTCTGCAGCGCTCCAACATCTCCGTTCACCACGAGCCGGCGCCCGGTGAGCGGACGGTGGGCCGGTGACGGGGCAGAGGAGCGGCCAGAGGGCTGTTCAGTCGGGGGCAGAATGGGTGTCTTTAGAGCAGGAGAGCAGAGTGTGTGATAAAGTGTGATTGGGGCGTGAATTTTAATTTTTGAAAACTTTTGCTCCAGCACTGCAATCGCTATAAGCTTGCCATTTCTTGAAAAACGATATTGGATGAGAGCATCTGTGATACTTTGTACCTCTGACCTCACGGCCATATCTTTTTACCACATTTTTCTTTTCAAGTTTTGCCTAGTTTTACCGCCGAAGTGCTCTTGCATATTCAAGTTTGTTTCATAGCTGATCATCCTTAGCCGCTACCTAATTATGATTTGTGAATGTGCAGCGGACGAACTATTCAGTTGAACCAATCAGGGGTGGAGAAATGTGCCGAGTTGGGGTTGCACGGGCGCAGCAAATCCGCCGGCGCCCTGGCGGTGACCTTGACCTCCGCTGTCTGGTGCGGCTCCAAAGCCAAGCCGGCGCAGCCGGCGTGGAATTGGGAAGACTCGTGCTACCCCAACTCGGCACAATTGTCCACCCCTGGAACCAATAACGGTCAGAGCAGTAATTTCGGGGGTATAGCGAATATACTATATAGGACCGGTACTTAACAGTCATTTGTCCAACGCTCGATTAATGTTGTATTTATGCGTTACAGAGTCGGCCAAAGAAGACGGCAAACTGTCTGAAAAGGAGGAGGAGCATTATGACCTGACCAAGCTCATCTCGTACCCTGGCTTCAACGTCGATTGTCCAAATGGCTTCCCAGTGGTAAGTCAGGCGACTACGTAGGTTTCGAGTGATTTGCGCGATGACCGTCAGCTTTCAAGGTCTGATATCACCTAATTAGTTTTGTATTTGTAAGTTTAATGTCATCATAGGTCATGTACTGTTCTTGCGCATTTCTTAGTAAGTTGTTACTCTAGCGTTTTGGGTAATTCCAATGTTTTTGGCTACATATGTGTTTGCCGCAAGCTGTGCTGAGCCACCTCACAAGTCACTAGAAGTAGATAGTCATGCAGTCACTAGATCCTAGCCACCTCGGCATTTTATTAAGGTGTTGACCGTCCGGTTCGCCCTCGTCTTTCGGACGGTATCCTGTCGCTACGGACGCTGAATATCACCGGTTTATCTGCTCCAGGACCCACGGCGGCACGCCTACCCGCCCATGTCGAGGTACTGGTCGCTGCGTGCCATGAAGCGGCGGCTGCGGCGGGCGCCGGCCGCGCGCAGGGCCGGTCTCCAGCGCGAGCAGCCGGCCGACCTGCCCTCTAGTGTCAGAGAGAAGCCGACCACCAACGGTCAGTAGCACTAGCGGCTGCTCAGTGCTCCAACAGCTCGTGTTAGAGAATGGGCTGTGATGGCATGACTACTTTGGCGCAATCGACCCTTAAAATGTGTTATCTGGTCGAATCATTAAAAGCATCTTTGATTGGTCCAATGACCAATGTATACCATACACGATTAATACAGCATAATTTTGTCATGCCAGCTCGATTATCCCAAAGGATTGAGGCCACAGTTGTATCATTGGGTGCTTTGTTTCGTCATGCTGGCACACGGTTTACCGCTAAGATCACGTCTGTCTCCTGATGTATCATTAGCGTGTGTCTCAGCAGTGACTATAAACTCAGTAATGTTTTGTCTGTCGGCAGGCGAGGGTCCGGAGCCGACTGACGCGGCGGCGGGGACCACTGGTAACGGAGACAGGGTGAGTGGGCCACCTATATCCGGCCGCGGTGCTAGTTCGGTGGCTGTGGATTGATGCCATTCGGCACACCCGACAGCCGTCGGTATATCTGTTGTTGGAGAGCAGAGCTGGCTGTCGGGTGGGCGGTGGGTGCAGAGCTGTTCAGGCCTGCCACCAGGTGGCGTCTGTGCATAGGACCTGTATGATGCCTAGGTGGACCGTGTTAGGCACGGTAGCTGTCTGCCGCTGAGATGCACATCCAGTTCGGATCTACCATTAGATTCCCGGCTGCACGTCAAACCTCGAGCATCTTTAAAAATTAACCTGATCGGTGAAAAAGCTTATGGCTAAGTGTAAGAACTCGAACCATTCTTTGTTCTGCTTGACTTAAAATGAGTGACAGCGGTCACCCAGTCATTGACTCAGCCAATGGACGGTTTGAGAAGTCTGCAATATTCCAAATCCTTGTCTCCACTTGTTAAACGATTTTTTATCCCACTCAAAGCCGTGTCTCGACTATAACTTGTCGACTTTTCGATGCTGCGAACCCTGACCGCGCCCCTGAGTCGGTTGCGTCTGTTCGCTTCTGGTGGTCCCCACATGTCGCGGTCCGTGTATCGGCGGTGCCCGGCGGTACGCTGACGTGTCCCCGCGGCCCGGTGTCGGCGGTGGTCGGCGGTACGTTGACGTGTCCCTGCGGCCCGTATCGACCGGTGGCCGTGACCCAGGTGTCGGCACGGGCCGCACCTGGCCGCGACCGTGAGACCTCGACAGCCGCCACCGTCCGCTGCCGCAGCGGAGACGGCACCGTCCTCTCTGAAACCCAGACAGGGGCGCCAGGGAACGCCGATTGATTGGGGAATCTGCGTCAGGGATTATGTGGGTCGTAACACGCTCTAAAGTCTAAAGCCTCAATAATAATTTAAAAAAAGACACGTCTTACCCAGTCCAACTAACACCACGAAAAATAATATGCTCTTATCGCCGAAAACTTTGTACTACAACCTATGGTTGTCTTGGTTCCACCGCGCCGATCGGTGAAACCAAGGCGCCTTCCACCACGGGCCGGCTGTTCATTCACTGAAGTCGTGTTCCCTCCGCTCAATATTGTATGACGTGATTTCATGCAGTATTACACCGACCCAGCCGTGTGAACCATTGGCATGACGTCATCAGTTTCCCTGGGCGACATGTCGCCCTCCTGCCCGCCTGGCTCCTGTCGCTGTGCGTTGTGTGTAACTGTATACAACTGTTCAGTGTTCTGTTCAGGCCTACCGATCCTGTGTTCGGTTTGGAGTTACTAGTGCCTAAAATGACGGTTTGATTCCGGGCGGGGGGGGGGGCCTTTAAGGCCCCCCCCCCTTCAGGTTTTTCTTGTGCCATTGCCAAACGCCGCAAGACTGAAAGCTCATAGGTACTCGGTGACTTTTTCTAAACATTCATTGCGCACCTTTTGACAAAAAAAAAGTTGCCGGGTAAGGTCAGGTCAGGTCACCTGAGGCGGTTTGTTGACCCCACCTCAGAAAAGTTTGCAATCATGCCAGAGCTAGAGTTTTTGACTTATCAATTTCTTCTCTTCAGGTTTTAGTTAGGGTACCAGTATGTGCAATTTATATATCTCATAATTTTTATATCTGTGACCTGAGGTCAGGCCAGACTCGTGACCTTTACATTGCAAGCCCATGGGAAAATATTGAAATGCCTCCTGCTTCGTGTAAACGAGTCAAAACCACCCAATTCTTTTAGTATTATGGAAGATTATCTCATCGGTAATGATCCTGGTGCCGCTTATTGACAGGGGCACCGGGAAAGGTCATCTGAGGTCATGTGACGTCATAAATCGTTTTCTGTCAATAAATCACGACATGATGGTGCTAAAGACTTGTAAGTGGTACGAAACTGCTCGCCTGGTCAAGGCGCGTCGTTTGGTATGCAGCATGACCATACGCCACAACCGCATTGGTGAATGATCTGACCTTGACCTCAGGTCAAATTTCAAACTGACCTGCGAAGGTCACCGCATACTTATTTCGCATCGCCTCGACGAGAGCAACAAAAAATGTATTAATTTTATGTCTTTATGTTTCTTAGTTTAAAAGTTATATAAGTAACCACAGATAACATTAGTACTACTGTTATCTGTGAAGTAACTAATTCCAAAACATTTTATCGTTGATGACCTCTGGTGACCTCAATATTGACCTAACCCAAAAATGTTTTATGTAAAATTTGTAGATCTTCAAACGACCTATCAAACGCCGTTTTGTGTGTAGTTCTTGATATCTGAAGAGGGGGCCGAAAAGCCCCCCCCCCCCCCCCCGCCCAGAATCGAACCTTTCAGAGCCCGCCCGGAATAGGGTTAAGTTCCTGATGGGCGCCGATGGTTGTAGCAGCCTTGTAGTGCCCGAAACCCCAACCAATAGTTTTGTTTCTGAGATCTGCGAGAATGCATAGGTACGGCTGTCCAGATGCATGCCAGGGGCGTGCCGATAATCGCTCAGTCGTGAAGGCTGACCACATCCCCATTACACGAATTTTATCACTTAAACCACTTATCTAACAAACTTGCGATTAAAGCATAAATTATATAAGCTTCCCTAGGCGTGGGCAATTGTCGGCCCGCCATGAGCTGGTGTATGTATGGGGGCGGTCAGTCCCCCATTCGAGATCCCGTCTGATCGTGCCTTCCGTCCGCCGCAGGAGGGCTCTCCCTCTCTGGAGACGCTGGAGGAGCAGCGGCGCGCGCTGCTCGACTCGCTGGAGACGCCGGCCGCCGACGGAGAAGAGGGAGAGCTGGATGACGACGAGGAGGAGGTGGAGGAGATGGAGGAGCAGGAGCAGGTGTCTGAGCTGGTGCACGCGCCGCCGGCCGCCTGCTCGACGCCGCAGGCGCCAGTACTAACCCCAGGCGCGTCCCGGCGCCGCGAGCTCGGCACCCCGGTGGCCGCCGCCAGCCCGCACATCGTCTACGACGCCGAGAAATGGTCGGCCGGCATCACCGAGCATATTCCGTACGAGAACCTGCCGGGCGCCACCGGCGCCTGGGACCGCATGAGCTCCCTGATGAAGAAGGTGCGCGACCATCTGACCGGTAAGAAGTAGGGTCTCGGTGGGTGGCGGTCAGCGGCGGTGACGTATCTGACCGGAAGATGGTCGGGACGGGGTCAGTCCGCAGCGCCACCGCCGCGGGGGTTACAGACGAGTCGGCAAAAAGAGCGACTGAGGGGACCGCAGTGACCAGCTGCGGTTGAGGTCGCACAGTTCGGAGATCGATGTTACCTGTTGGATGCTTTCCGAGCAGACCTCGATCCTAAGAGCTGTGACCATGACCGGATCAGAAGTGATGGTAACTTACCGAGCAGCAGGACATGCGGAGCGAAATGCATCGCTTCAGGTGCCACTGAAAGTTCAACATATTTTAGTACCTAAACTACAGTACATTTAGTGTGGCTTAGCAGTGCAGTAGGCAGTTTTGCGATTTTATACTGGAGCGTTGCAGGAAATTCATTAAATGAGCCGAGGAGATGGTGCGATAATAGTTTGAGTGCGGTAGCGTGAATGTGCTATGCTTGAAGTGCTCGGTAGACTCCGGCCTAGCCGACACTGGTCGGCGACTGTGTTACAAAACCTCTCGCCGTCAGTATGGTCAGGCTAAATGAATTAGATGGATGATGTTTGTTGTTTGAGTGTTAATGTCCATCGCCTCACCGACTGCCGCTCACGCAAAGTTCAGAAATTTGCCATTGCCATTTCCACTTTTATTGCAGCCGAGGTCAATAAAATATCGCTGAGCCCACCACCCCTGTTTGTACGAAGGTTGATTGTCAGTTCATAGTCAGGCAGCATGCTTTCCGCTGCATCCAACGAAACGAACTACCAAACATTGCCGGTGAGGTGATCGAAAGGAACCCAGGGCGGGAACCGCGTGCTTCCATCGGCGTACAAATCAAATAGAACATCGAGCCTCGATCATTCACCAAACACAATTGTGTTTTGTTATGTAACCGTGGTCAGCGTGGTCCCAGCAGCTGTCTTATTTTGTATGCCGTCAGTTCCACGAGCTGTGAGCCGGTCGGACGCGCGTATATGTAGGGAGCAGTCTGTGTGCTGACGGCCCGAGTCTAATCGGCCGGTACAGGTGTCACGGGGTGGCGCAGGTGTCTCACCCCCGGCCGGCCTCGTTCCGTACAGCTGGGAGCGAGCGAAGGGTGCACAGCGAGAGGCAGACTGACGGCTGGGATAGCCGATAGGGTTAGTTAGTGGTACGTTAATTGGGTTTTACAGACGGGTCATTCGCGCAGGATAGTGTAGGGTCAGAGGTGTCGCAGAGGTGGAATATGTTATTTTGGGCCGACTGAGTCGCCCTCAACGAATTTACTGACATTAAACTCAATTGAAGTGGTTTGTGTTGGCATTTTATCAACCCATGGCACGTCTCGTCTGTCGTACGAATGAAGCATTAAATAATTGATCAGGAACTGTGCGGGAGCTCAAGGTCCTGTGCGCGCTCAGGCGCCTACTGTGGACGTCAAACCGTGTGGGACGCGACTTTTTCGCAATAACTTTTGAATACGTTGCCTCTCAAGAACGAAACTTCGGCAATGGACGTTTCAGACCCCGGCCTAATTTTTATTACTAAGGTTTTTCAATGTCCGATCAATATTTAGGGCACTTCCCGTTCACTCGTAATGCTAAGTGAAATATCAGCCCGGATGGCGGCTATCGTCAGGCTGCTCGCGAAGCCCCGCCTACGAACTACGAATTCCCTGCCATCTACCGTTCAGACACGACTGCCATCTGTCGGTCGATCCTCACTCGGAACGGGTTCTGCATGCTGTGTGCGTCGGGTCTCAGATGGGCGGACATCTCGAAACCGAGATTGTTCAGTATGGCCTTTTACCAGGTTTTTTAATCCGAGAAAAAAACGAGATTGTTCAGTATGGCCCTTTACCAAATTAACTACGAATGATTGACTTAGCAGCAGGGATGCAGAGCCTTGAACATTTGAGTCAGCTCCAGCTCCGGCTCCGGCTCCGAATAAAATGGCAATACGGCTCCGGCTCCGGCTCCCACTCAGGGCAAAATATGACGGCTCCGGCGGATCCGGATCCCCTCCGGCTATGCGTACCGGTGCATTACGGAAACATTTAAGTTGGGGCATATTGGGGCTTGGCAGGATAACAGGAAGTGTACTAACGTTCCTGACGGTTTGGTATCTACAAGAAACTAAAATTAAAATTTTAATTAAAAAATTAACTTGACTGTGTAAATATATTATATTATTATGTATCTCATTTACGTAATTACGTTGACAAACTTATTAAATAATCATTTAATTATTTTCTGTTATTCTTAAATCATCGTAATATTTGGCGTACGCGCATAGTCTTCCTATCTGGGTGACATTCTTAGCGAGTCGAAGAAAATATTTCATTGATAGAAGTGCGAACAGTCAACACAAGCATGAATAACGTACGCCATGCGGCTGGGTGTGTTGGCAGGAAGCACCGCGTACCAACCCCTACGGACCGCGACTGACCGGTCTTGGGTCAGGTAGCGCCTCAGGCAACGGCCAGCCGAGGCGGAGCTTAGCTCCAACGTCACACTATGGCTCCGCCCCTTGTGGAGTAGCCTCTGCTCACCGAGAGAGTTTCAGGAGCAAAATTTAACATTACGAGTGAACGGGAAGTGCCCTAAATATTGATCGGACATTGAAAAACCTTAGTAATAAAAATTAGGCCGGGGTCTGAAACGTTCATTGCCGAAGTTTCGTTCTTGAGAGGCAACGCATTCAAAAGTTATTGCGAAAAAGTCGCGTCCCACGCGGTTTGACGTCCACAGTAGACACGACCCACTTGTTATCGCTCCGTTTCCGGGCTACTGTTTTCCATGCTCGTGCGAGCTAAGAAATCTCGTTTTTCACGTTATGTAGGTTCTCCATCACTCCCTTTCATGCCTGCCAACTGCCAAGTATACTGTATAGTTTCGATGTCGCCTCGCTAAGCCGAAAATGAGATCGGAACTCAGCGCTTATATTGAATGCCAGAGATGACTTTGGTAATTACTAATTAGTGTCAGCGAGCCCAGGGCAGCGTTTGGCAGTGTTGATCCCTGGTGATAAACAGACGCCTGGCAATCCCGCAGAGCGCCGCCGGGGCGCCTCGTTACGTGAATCCTGGCCGTGTAAGCGGACCAATGCGTCCATACGTAAAGCTTAATAGTGCATACGTTTGGCACGATGGCTGATGGTATGCGTCAAATATTGCTCAGCTGTTTCCTCCATGTGTACCTAAATGGATTAATTTTCATGTGCCTGATGCAGAATCAGTACAGAAACCGCTTATAATGAACACACACCCAAACCAGTCTAACGTTAATTTGAAAGCCGGCCTATAATCTTCCCGATTGTCAAAGTATTATTGATGTTCACCATTAGAAATCCTGGCCAGTTGATAAACAAATACTCTGGCGTGGGGTCGGAGGAACGGCATTGTCTGCTGCTCCGAACAGCTGTGAAGTGTGAGCTGACGTGGCGTTCTGCGCTGACAGGCCAGACCTTGGTGGGGAGTTTAGTGCAGACGCTGCCGACAGCCTGCATTCGTCAGCCGCCGATTGCAGATAACCGCCGACTTGGGGAGGGGGAGGGGGACAGTACCTACGCGCCACTGTGAGCCGACTGACTTGGGGCGACCCGCGGCCCTCCACAGACTGAGACCGGACCGAGTTGTGACCTGACCCACAGTCGTGCCACCGGTAACCGCGGCAGTCATGTCACCGTGTCGGGTCGGACCGGCCGGCCGGGACCGAGCCGTCACGCCGCCACCACCGCTGCCGGTCGGCCGGCCGGGCGGGACACTTTCCCGACTCTCACTGAAGGAGTCCGGCGCTTAGTAGGCATTGTGTCGGGTCGTCGGGTACTATTGTGCACTGCATACACTGAGGCAGCCTTTCCTGTTGCATACACGACGGAACGGCAGATCTTGGAGTGGTCCGCGCAGAGCAAACGGCGAGTCGACGGAGTTTGCCCAGGGCCGTCCCGGATCTCAACGTCCGAACGGAGGGAGTGCTATGGAACTACATCATAGCAGTAGAATCTCTTGCGAGTGCCCGTACATTCGTAAGCTCAAGAACAGTTTTATCATCACTTCTGCATTATTGGCCAGTACGGTCTTGTTTAATCCCTGTGCACCATGTGTGAGCTAGTCAACCGCCCATGACGAGCGTTAGTCACACCAGCTGGCATTTGCCGGCACTGCACTGGTGGACTGGCCTGTAGCCCACTGTTTGGTCCTGTGACCTTTGACGTGGCCGGGGATCCCAGTCGGGCCAGCACAACTGCAGCACAGTCGTGCACTGTCAAAACATGCTGTGTCACAGCATTCATGTAAAACATCGCACAAAATCAGACGAACTTAACGTTCTATGATTTTTAAACGTTCATAAATACGATGTAAAATACCCACAGTCGACACATTGTTTTCAAATTGTGTGCCATATGCCGAAAACCTCAAGCTTTCACCTCTGGGTGTCGAAGGAAAATGAATTACACAGCCAACGAAGCGAGCGGATCGGGGAGGAAATATCGCATTCAGCATTGGTAAACGAGGAAACAACGCAGCCAGTAAACCGGTAACTTGCGATGTTTGAAGACGTTCAGAAATGCGAGGGATAGCTGCAGCGAGTTCCGCCCCGCTATCGCCGCTGTTCAGCGCAGTCACGGAGCGGATACTCGGTCCTAGGACTGGCTCAGTCGGAGAGGATGTGGGGTGAGCTGTCCGGCTACGGCGGCGAACCGGTCCGATGCGCTCAGTTCCGTCCGTCCTAACCGGTACCACCTGACCCACAGTGGTGAGCGTGGACCGCCCGCTCTGCGCAAGGCAGTCGTCACGACGGCGCCGAGAAGGACGGCTGGGACGCTACACCGGGCCGTAATACAGATAGTGAGCACTGAGCGGATTTCGCGGATTGATTGTTGACGAGATAGTGTTGCTTGAGTGTCACCGATAGAAAATCGTTGGCTTAATTGGGTCCCGTGCACATATTTTGTTACCTCCCCTCCCCTCCCCAATCCGACCAAGCTGCCTCCACCGGCCACCTGACAGGAAGGGACCATCTGACATTACCCCGTTCCCCTCCCATTGCGATGAGCCTCTGCACCGCGGCTGCCGGCCCTGCTGTGCGGAATGCCTTTGTCGGCTCGCCAGCAGCTCGGACGGGGCACGGCGGCAGCCCTCCACGTCAACGCAGCGCTGCCGCGCCGACCAACCGGTGCCGAGCGTGCCCCCTCCCCTCCCCCTCAGGTCACACCCCCCGGCCGTTCCGGGACAGAGCCGCACAGACCGTCTGGCAGCCGCGCCCGGCCTTTTCCGACGATAACGCCACAACAAAGACAGCACGTGCTTCTCCGGGGATCCCAGCTGCGTATAACATGTCACGGAAGCCGGGATTATTGGCGACGTGATGTCCTGGCAGCAGTCCCAACAGCTTCTGTGATCCCGAGACCTGTGAGGAGCAAAGTGCTCAAATGTCTGGCGCAAAGTAAGCCAAGAACGGCGTAGGGTGTAGGCGATGTGTCCCAGAAATACATTGATAGTTATTGGGTACTAAATCGAGAAAGCTGGCGCAATGCATGAGAATTAATTGCAGGCAATGTCTTCCTCTTCACGATCGTTGATTTTTTTCTCCGGTAGCCGGTAACCCTTCGAATACCCAATGGAGGAGTTGACTAATGAGTGACAGTGACTGGTTTGTAAAACACATGTCATTCTGTCCCCTGAATTACGTAGCTTCATTGGCAGATGCCAATATCTCCCACTTTTGGCCTTGAGTCGGTGGTAAGACTCCATTTTTAAGTGTCGGCTGTGTATTGAGCTGTCGACAGACAGATGGTCCGTTCCCGGCGCACCAATCGCGGACAGGCGAACCTCTCAGGCGCCGGCTGCGGTGCCGACTGTAGATGAGGGGCGCCAACGAACAGCGGTATGCATCCCCCAGTGAAGTTCCAGCCACAACCGAGACGGAGACGGCCGCCACTCCAGGCGGCTGCGCACGCAGTCGGTAACAGAAAAAAGGCACGCGAGAATACTCAACACCGGGTGCGGACACGGTGGAACTTCACAAACAGCCGGGAATGTACTGACATTTGAAAAGTTCCGACGACAGTATCTATAAATATTAGATAGTTACGCGCTAACAAATGAACTACCTCGTATGGGATAATATATCTATAGCTAGCTATATTGTCTATTGGTATCAGGCGAACGCACGTGACGAATGACGACCCAAAAATTTCTGCCCCACAGCAAAACCTCAATCCCGGCCAAAGTGCACACAGAACTTAAAGCAATTTCCAAAATCTACCCGAATGCAACCGATCAAGGGAGCATGGCTATAAATATGTCAATCTTGACCCCATGTGCAGCTATGTGATGACGTCAGTATGCTCGTCCTCGGGTGCCACGGGCGGTGACGTCACTCGCAGCGCGGGTCAGTACCAGTGACGTCACTCGGGCCGGCGTCAGTGACGTCCACGGATATGGAGGCGCTTTCCGGACGTACTGAGAGCGTTCGGCGGTGTCCCTGTCCACAGCGGGAGAGGGGCCGATGGGGGGAGCGGTGCCGGCGTCTGTGAGCGACCGGTGCCGTCACTGCCGCCGGCCCGGCTGACCCCACTGACCTACCTACCGCGGGCGGCTGCTGACGGCCGGCGGCGGGCGGTGGCCGCCGCTCGCTCGGCACCTGAGCCGCGGTAAAACCTTCAGTGTCCAATAGACCGTGTACAAGCCGTGAGACGGGGCGGCCGGCGGCGGCGGCCAGGCCGCGCCGCCGGCAGAATCGGGCGGATATCACAGCAGAGCGGGCTGGTCGGAGGCCGGGCTGGGTCCGAGGTCGGCCGCTAGTTGGCCGTCGGCGGCGGGTTGTTGCCCGGCCCGCCCTGGTCCTGACGAACGCAGACACAGACACCGGTCAGGAACACAGAAGTCAATCGCAGGAACACAACAAAAAGCGGTCGAATTTTTAAGCAATGCGCGTACAAAACGTAGCAGCTTTCAGGAAGGCTGACTTTAACCAGTCTCATGATGGTTAAAGTCCCATCTAAAACACCTGTGCTCCCCGAACTCGCGACTTATCGGGGAGCACAACACTCATGTAGGGACACTGGAACCGTACCACGCGTGAACCCACCAGTCGTGCCGGCTTCGTGTCGCCGCGGTTGCGGAGCGAGCTGGGTCTGAACAGGTAGAGCAGCACGCCGAGCACCACCCACACCATGGCCATCAGGAACAGGTCGTTACCGCCGCCGGAGGCGTCCGCCTGCGGGCCCGGCACTGCCGGCACACGGCACACGCGGGCGTGACTGGAGACGGCGGGGCGAGCACAACAGCCGCTGACGCGTCAACACACTGTCCACCAGCTGCGTGCGGTAAACGCGCTAAACCGCTGTTTGTTTACAGGCATCCTGAGCCAACTCACGCCTCCTTGGTACTCAACGCATTTGCGTTATTGAAAAGTTCATTATTTAGAATGTATATGTGATGTAGTATTAAGGTTTCAGATTCAGAATTGGACACAGAGCCAAATAAATCGTCCTTACATGACAGCAGGCATACAATCAATGAAAAAATTGTTGCTGAAAATGCAGATAACTACTCGGAGAAATAAAACCACTTACGTTCTCCAAAACATTCACTGTCTGTGCAGAATCCCTGCATTCCACGAAGCTGAAAACGAGTACCAAACATTAAAGATGCATCATGTCTTCCTGTAGTAGCCAGGAATTCATACAACATTGGCATCTTTTAAGGCTTATTAATAGAAAGCAGAACATCAAATCATATAAAATGCCAGGGACATTTTGCATGACCACACATAATAAGCAAACAATAAATGGTATTGGTGAGTTCCAACTACTCAACAAAGAAGCATAAAAAGTGAATGACAACTGACCAGTGAGATCAGTCTCCTCATTGCCATTCCATGGTCCCAGATGCACGCACATGGGTCATATCCGTCAGCCATCTGAAACAACACCATTACCACATGAGACATCCAGCACCTTACCACAATCTGCTGCAAATTTGACACAATCATCATGCATTATTGCAATGTTAAGTGGACCCATTTTAAAATCAAAATTACTATTCAGACAAGATAAATGAGAATAAGGTACATACTTCTTTTGAGACAATTCTTAGCAATCAGCTTTACTACATAAGCTTCATGCCTTACCCTTTTTAGTTACCAATAGTAGACAATACCTAGAAATAAATAACATTAAATTTCCTTGTACTTACATTTGTTTTCTGGTTGACTCAAAGATTGTTATGATTTTCAGAGAAAACAAGTAATTTAAAGGTTGCCAAATGAAGATGTGTCTGAAAAAAATGCATTGTTATTGTCAAAATACTTGTGAAAACAAATTGTGTCAAGCCTGAGGAGACATGCCTAGCAGTTACCATCAGGGACAGCCTGAGACAAAGCAAGTAGATAGGTATTCAAAGAAATGACTCATAGATGTTTTTATCACACTGCATTACTGTATAAGCTTGTAGAAAAATTATGGTAGGTGACTTGAATTTCAACGTCAATGTAACATTCTCAGGAATGATATGAAATTACCACCTGAAACATGAAGCTTGAAATTTAATAACAACATCAGTGATCAGCTGCAGTGGATATGATAAGCCAGTTTTACCAATAGGATAAAGTGGGCTGCTGTTTTTATCTTAGACTCCAACAAGTTTTGCAATAATACAAATTAATACCTGCTGATAAAAGCAAATCAGTTTAGCATGGTGATATCATTTTTCACGTCAGTTGTTCATGTTAAGCTTGGGTGCCAAAATCCTGGATCAAATTCTGGCAATAAATGAAAGCAGCCTGTGATTTTTCCTGATGGTTAGATTGGCCTTAGCTCTTATAATTTTCATAGGTTATATATATATATATATATATATATATATATATATATATATATATATATATATATATATAAATTGTGTAGGTACTAAAACAGATGGCTAGAACTCTGCGCCACGTCCATATCACTGGAAAGAAACATTATGCAAGTGCCAATGAAAAACTGAATATCAAACTTAAATTAGATATCAAATGTAACAGAAATTACACAGAAGAATAACAAATCAGATTGAAGAAAATTCTCTTAAATGAGCAATGACCTTGAAATTATGCAAAGGCACCATCCAACACATCATGACATTATTGATATTGACATGAAAAACTCTGCTGGGCCCAGAAAGGCCCCTTGACTTTCATTGGATAAGATGGTCAATCAGGCAAAATAATCGATATAACCCACCAATTCGAATAATCCACAACCCAGTACATCCAGCAAACTAACTTTTATCCATAGACAACAACCCAACGAACCTTGAGAGAATCGCACACAGATGTTTGTTGTTTACAAACTTTCGATGCTACACGTCTCACTGCCAAGATCCCGTATGTTGTCAAAATAACGTACATTTAGCAATTTTTAAATATTTCTACACAAATTTTATTTCTTATGATTAAATTTAAATTTTTATATATGTTAAACTAATGATTGATTATAATAACGATCATCTTACCAACGAAATGCCACTAAAAGAGTATTGACGTCATCAAAATTGTGTGATTTTATGTCGACGCCCATGGCTCCTAAAAATATGACCACTAAATAAATATTTGCTAAGCTTCATAGTCTATTCGGGTGATAAATGACAGATATTGCTCGTAAGGCCCACCATTAGCAGCTGGTTTTTAATAAATCTTGCTTTTTTTCTTTCCAATAGCTAAAAAGGGGCACTCAGCACTGAGACGGCTCGAGCAAGGACAGCCCTCATCACTTGGATCAGTGGTCGGCAGGTCCTCCAGGGTCGTGCCCCCTTTTTTGGCGCCAGGCAGGGCCATTACCCCCACCCTACCAGACACCATTGGTGATACAACCAATGTTACTGAAATTCCATACTTTTCCGTGACTCTTTGGGTAGGTACCATATCTGCGAGAAACCGCAGGCCCCTCCCCTGCGGTTTCTCGCAAATATCTCAAAAACGTTGGCACGGAGCGCCACCATTTTGGAACATTTTATCATACATCGTTTCTGCACATGTTGTGAATATTTCAGACCAGAGTCACTCAAAGTCAGGTCACCAGATCGATCACGTCAAGTGACCTCACCTCAGTAAAGACTGCAACGCCTACTTTAGCTGCATTGAGTGACAGATCTCTTTCAAACTTTCAGGAATTGATAAAGGCAACAACATGTACAAAATTTGTATCTCGGAGATTTGATGTCGGTGACCAAAGTTCAGGTCAATTTCACGCCCTCTCCCATTATAAATGGGAGAGGGCGCAAAGTCAATGGTACAAAATTGAAAGGCGCCTCTTTTGGACCAGTGTCATTCCTAACACTGTGACACTCTTATTTACAAGTAAACATGACCGCTGAACCGGAAAATTGCACCCGTAACCCCGCTGTATGTCCCTGAGGTCATTTCAGGTCATGAATGGTATCTAACAGCTATTCGCTAATAACTTTTGATAAAGGCATCCCAGAGCGATGAAAATGCCTTACATATAAGTGTTCAGCTCGACGATACGGATCGACTGATGTGCAACAAAACATTCGATGCTTCTCGACGGGAGGATCACGATGCTGATAAAAGTGAGCTCTTGCAAGTTTTGAGTGAAAAGTTATTTAAGAAAAACTATCAGCAAGCATCGTACATTTTGGTAGCTTTTGTCTCCTGCAGGCTAAACCACCTTCGGTTGAATCTGAGGGCAGGCATCAGAAAAAACGTTAAGAGAGCTATCGAATGCGTTTTTCCGCAGCGCTGTAGCTCTATCCTTTCCTGAGCTATAGGCCAGTTTGTCGAAAATTGTCAAAGGTTGACCTGGAAATTGGCGAAATTTTACGTTCGATGACCTCTGGTGACCTGACCTTTGATTTGACCTAAAAGGTGACCATAGTTTTTTCTTCATCATTTCTTACGCTCTTTCGATCGCCGACTACGGCGTTTCGCTAGTGACCCAGGAGCCAAGTTAATAGGGGGTGTTCTACCTCCATCTCCAGCAGGGCGTGGAAATCCAGGAGCCCCAGCAGGGCGCGGGTTAACCCCCATACGTATATGGGTAGCGGGTATTTTTCGAGAATAGATCACGTTAAAAGGGTCGGATCACGAAAAAAAACTGTACCATCGAGCCGATCATTTTTATCTGTCCTGAAAATGGCATGACCTTAACCCAAATAACCGTTGATTTGTGAGATTTTCTTGGGATCATGGCAGGCCACAAAATCTCACTTCAAGAAGTTACAGCAGGACCCGATTAACTCGGCAGTTGTTATTGACCTATGGGAGGTCACCCAATGACCAACGACCTTTAAATTGGGTAGCAGCGGCTGCTTATCTTCACGGGCAACACGCTCAATTTTTCTGCAAAGCTCCAGCTCAGAGACCGAGACGCTCAGGTCAGGGTGTAATGGACGACTCCTCTCCCTCGCGTTAGTGACTGTGAAAACGCCAATGTGAGACGAGCGCCGGCGTAGGTACATGACAGTTACTTTCCACGACTGTACGGAATGGTGAGCAGCTACATGAAAATTGGCATGCGCCTGCTAATCAGTTCATGCTTTGTGCGTTTGACCTCGACTAATCTTTGAATCCTGGGGCACAACAGTTGCGATGTTTGTCCCATCAAGGGAGCCATTAATTCTAAAAAAGATGAGGCTTTCTCAGAGGCCCTCATTACCCCCCGCCGAAGGGCGCCATTACCCCCAAAGGGGGCATGCCCCACCATTTGCCGACCCCTGACTTGGATACATTACGCATCATTACGCATGCGATCCGTTTTTCTCTGCATATGCAGCTGATTGAGAGTGAACCTATCTTTAAGACAAAAATTGCCGAATAATCTCTACCTACATGCAAATATTCCTGAATGCCTGTTTCCTCGCATTTCCGTATGTTTCCGCATTTGTTGTGTTAGTGTTCGCCCATTGTCTACATAATTCAATTGAAGCAGTAGGTGGCGCTGTTTTACTAGTCCCCTTTGATGTGGTGGCGGGCTGATCGGTTCGCCCACGTCCTTTTACAGCGTCTCTCTAATGTGTCGGGGGGGGGGGGGGTCTGTACTCCGTAGGTACCCTGACCGTCCCTGACCGGCCCCTGATCGAGCTAGGGCTTTGCGGGAAATACGAGCGTGCTACCCCCGTGATGAGCATGAGACGAGAGGGACAAAGGCGGTGGAACGAGAGGGGGGGGGGGGCACCCACCGGGACACAGTGCCCCCCTTTGATTTTGGCATTTTAACATTAGTCCTATGGGCGTTGCATGGAAAGAACGGGACCAAAAGTCGGCAGTCCCCCCCCGGCCCCCCTTAATTGAAGGTGTTCCGCCGCCACTGAAGAGGGAGAAATTTAAACATACTCAATTGTTAGGTCCTAGGTCATGGAGTGACCTATAAGGTCAGGCTAATGGCCCAAAATTCGGGAACACCGGGACCTGCTAAAATTTTGTTAAGCGACTTTGTTACGTTTTCAGAAGCCTCAAGCCTGATTACAAAGTCCGTGTTATTTTTTTAGCAAAGACGACATATTCACGCATTCCAGATAGGTCGGGTCAGGTCAGATCAGGTCAACCATTGCGTTGTGCTGGCTATCCATAATACCTAGGTCATAGGTGTCAACCACCACTAAAAGCTTCGTACCATGTTACGCAAGCACCAAAACTATTTCCTAAATATTCGAATGTGTCAATGTGCATGATTAAAGGAAATAGTTCACTTTCCTGAAATTAGTATTTTGCTATGGATTTATGTTTTTTTATGCCCAAAATGATCAGAAAATAAAACAAAACGTTTTTGTAAAAAGGATTATTTTCTATATTTTAGTATAAGAAGAACTATATTCTATATAAAATAATGTTTGACGCGGAAGCTTATTACGCGTTGACCAATCATATTGCGTAGGACAAACCCATCGGCTGTAAGCAGCATTCTGATTGGCTGACGATGACGTGACTGCATTCCTCAGCAAGGCACGCATTCCTCTGCAAGGCACTCTTTTCGGAACGAAAAATGGAATATCTTCGTCTAGGGTGATCGTTGGGCCGTAAAAGCTTCTGATTTGTGCTAGTCTCAGCGCAAGCAACAAAACTGCTATTCCAGTTCCAAACCCCATGTTAAAAGTGAACTATTTCCTTTAATTCGAAATCAGCTCCAAAGGCTACCCCAGAAGCATGTAAAATTCGAAAAAGTGCACCAAGGTCAATCTTAAGGTCAATGACCTTCAGCGAACCTTACCAGTTACACCCCCATCTACATTGGAAAAATATCATTTCACATGTTTGAGCGACGTCTAAAACCACAAAAAGATCGCAACACTGAAAGTTTCGTCGTGATCGGCCCCTTATTGCACGAGTTACTGCGAAAACCGAGGGTCAGTCCGTTCGACCCCTCCCCCCTCCATAAATGTCAGTATAATTATCCTGGAGGAACGAGGCAGCAATGTAACGGCAGCTGCCTGCTGCTTGGTACAGTACAATTAAATGTACCTACTAGTATATGGTATAGACTATAGGTAAAGAATCTGCTCCCCGTTCTTCAAAATTATTACGGCGTTCCGGAAGTGAAGAAATGATGGAACTTACCGCTATCATCGCCAATACCTATACTGACAGACAATTCACTTTCTCGTAACGATTCATATTGGCCGACTGTAATTCAGCGGATCTTTTCTGGATCAGGGCACCAGGCACCTATCAATCCAGGTCTCTGTCGGACCGAAAAAATTATTGGATCGGACCCGGTCAAGTCAAACACCTATATTTTGACCGTAAAATGGGTGCCTATAGCCCTTCTAATAAGATAAAGCCCTTCTACCCGATTCATGGCATACATAGCGTCTTACCAAACGGGCTATCTGCGTCTATCTACGAGCATAACTACCTACCTAAATGCCCTTTTGCTGATTAACCCTCGCCGGACCTATTGGTTTTCTACATACGCGCCGGCCGAGGGGGGGGGAGGGCGGGTACGACCCCCCCTCGCCGTTTCGCTCCTGGTGGAGCTAGCGCGTCGCGGAAAAAACAAGCGTGTGCGCCGTTACGAGACGCAGAGATTGGTACCCGATTTTAAGGTCCTAGGTCAACCGGTGACCTCTGAGGTCAGGTCAAGTGCCCCTAGGTATGGTTCAGTTTTTGGTGAATAACTTCGCAAAAATGGCCGCAGAGCGCCGATTTTGGCAGCATCGTGTTCGCCTCGTCCAGGCGCGTCGAATGATATACTTTTTGTCCGGGTCAGGTCAACTTGGGGTGTTGACCTCAGGTCAAGGTCAGGTCAGCACCCCAAGGTCACGAAGTTGGTCGAAAGAGGTCGTGTCGCATATCATTCGATTCGGCAGGCCTTCCTGAGTCCATTGGTGGCTTTCCCGACTCGCTAGCTCAATTTGATCAAGAGTTATTGACGAAAAACTAAAATGACCTTGATGACGTCATAAATGACGTCACGCAAGGTCAACATTGCAAAAGTGACGCATCTAACCTTGCAAGGAGTGCATGAAATTACGATTCTGTGTGCTTGAGATGTTGGAGATCGTTCCCGGCGCCAGAATAGCAGTTTTCATTTTTCCCCATTGACTTATAGGTAGGTAATGGTGAGGTCACGAAAATGACCTGACCTCACATGACCTTTAGGAAAAATCCGAGATATACAAGTTGTGGGACTCATAATGGATACTAGATCCTGCAAGTTTCATTTCCCTGTGACATCTCCTCTGGCAGTGAGGGCGTTGCGAAGTTGCGACATCTGAAGACCGTGCAGAGGTTCACTTATGACGTCATAGGTCAGTGACCTGACCTGACCCAAAAATGCGGTTGGTGTCAAAAGATCCGGCTTGGATCAAAGGTCAGGTATGCCAAGTTTCAGCTCTCTATCGCCAGCGTGTTCGGAGCTATCGCGAAAAAACCATATGGGGGGGGCGGCACCCGCCCCCCCCCCCTCGGCCGGCGAGGGTTAGGTAAACAGTGTAGTAACCAAACTTTGTGACATTCCCAAGTTCCAAACTCGGGTCTAAATGCACCGAGCCTGGTCTGACATCATATGAAGGCAAGGGATTTTCTCGATTTGACTCATACACATGACGGGACTAAGCCGGGTTGCCGTTTCCGAACTGGGGTCAATTTTATAGACGGTAAGTACATAATAAATAAGCCGCATCTTACCGCCCCTGCCTGACGTGCCACATCGAGCCCTCAAGTTGTAGGCGTAGCAGGCCCCCGTGAAACGGCCCAACTGAGCGGGCTGATATCGGAGATTGACGGCAGTGCCTATTTCATAGTTTTGATTTAGTACAAGACAGTGTGCATAGATATATGTCTAAGCTGAGAGGAATTGATAATTAACAAATGTTAAAAAGGCAGCAGAAGTCAATATTGCCTCGGAATCCGAAACGGTGAACGACAAGTTCGACAACCATGGCCCATGATATTATGCATGGGATCATATGTATATGGCCCAGACCAAAATAAGACAAATAGTTTTATTTGCCTGCATCCTAATTTGTTGGTTGCTCATTAGTGATTACCTACCGGGTGGCCCAAAAAAAACGTTCCGAACTTTGGAGGCCTATATCTCAAATTCGAGTGCAAATAACGAGCCAAAATTTTCATCAAGTTTGCGTCACTTCTTTGCGCAGTGGTTTGTTAAGTTATAACACTGTACCATCATTTTCAAGCCAGCAATCTTATGTTGAATTAAGTAAGACGTTTTTGCTTTTTTTGCCGTTGTTGAACGGTAGTAATGATTGGCTTAGACGTACCATGTTAGAATAAAAATAGAAAAATAGAACACGTGAATGATACCAGCACGTGTGCTGTTATTTTAAATATTTTTGTCCCACTTATGTGCCAAATATTCAAATGCTAAGCCAAAATTGCTTTAATGGATGTCATTCGTTTCAACACAAGTCCTGTTTCGAAGAGAAGGAGCGGCACGGTGCATGGGCTACTGCTGATCGCCCTCCCTTCAAGAAGATCAAATAGTAAATCGACCGACAAAGGAAAAAAGCGAGAGGGAATGTGTCACCCTGAGGCCTGAACCATCAATGAGGCTAGTTGCCAGTAGCAGTCATGGCTGCAGGCCGTGGTGCCGAGATGGAAGTGGCCCGTTCGCTCACATTTTTAGTAAACATCTGAGCAAAATAGCGATTTTTACATGACATGCTAGAAACACGAACCGTTTAAAAAGTAATCGACCGAATAACATAAAAATCATACCATTTGCTGAAAATATATGCCGCATTGACTATTGGAAGTTTCAATGTTGTATCTTTATCACTTTCTGAGAAATATTGATTTAAAATTGGGAACGTTTTTTTTCTGGGCCACCCGGTATATACCTCCCACGGGTAGAAACCAAAAATAGGAAGTTAAATATCCCAGTCGGGTATCTGTCGTAAGGCATGCTAATGTTAGAAATATTTGTCGAAGGTTATTATGCCGGGTCTCCGATTACCGTCCCTATAGGCACGTAGGACGTAGACTGTTGAACATCTACCTATAGGTAGATAGGTAAGCGAATATTGTGGTCGAATGTGCGCAACCGTGAATAGAAACAAAGCAATGTGAATATGAATGGGTCGGCAAATGCGAATAATTGCACTACATACACTACATACTTTTGTTTTTGCTCAAAGAAGAAGCCCGAAGAGGAAAAAATTTAAAAAGACTATATAGTCTAAAATTGTTTAGGTGCCCACAGGTCAGGGTTCATGAGGTTCATGAGTCAGGGTTCGTGTTCTTTTTAGCTAAGGCCTTATCTTTTTCTTCTTGATTTACGGGGATCTGCCGAAATGAATCTAGTTCAATCTTTTTTTTTAATCTAGCTCGAATGTTTGAATGGACGGATTAACAGAGCCAGAGCCCACGCTAAGCAGAGCTTGTTGCGTAGACCCCGACCCCTACCGTCCGATCGCGCAATTCCAGGTAACGGGAGAATTTAGATGCCAAAGTTTACCGTGCCCTTCAAAGCCGGACACGGCCTATCCTGCACTGAACTGACTTCAACTGGCTGCGGCTGCTCCCACCAACCGCAGACCATCCTCGTCAGGAGTCTCAAATATCGAGCGCCGGAGCGTCTCGAACCCGGGCTCTCACTACCGGGAGTCCGGTGCTCTACCAACTGAGCTACGAGACAGGCAAATCTAAACTTAAACAATAAATTAAATACAATTTATAGGCATGTGGCACATCGGAACTTTTAAATGACAAATCGCAAATTACGAGCACTTTTTATCGTTTAAGTCGCACGTTTGCACGTTTTAACGTCCGTGTACTGTAGTCCGCGTTCGTTCCCAATGGACGGTGAAGTCGCGGTACGGTATACGACTTCGTGGCCGGCCCCGTCGCCTTGTCGCGTCTGTTGTCGCTCGTCTGTCACCCCGATTCGGCGTGCATCCAAACAGCCGCCGTCCGCGGCCGTGAACGTCGGAATGTGTTGACCGCTCCCGCCCCGAGTCATCCCATTGTAGCCGACGCCAGAGCAGATAACTGGCCCGACAATTAAAAAACAGCCCGACTTTTCGCCGTTCGGCCGTCGCCGGCCAAGGCCAGATAAAGGGTCGGCAAGTGAAAGTGGTTTATTTAGAGGGTCGGGTTCATGGACCGCTCGGTCGGGTAGGTACAGGACAGGTGTAGTAATGCGGGGGTGGGGTGGGACCGCGCCGAGCCCGAGTGGGACCGTGTCGGGGTGCCGGTGCCAGCACGGCACCCTGTCGCCTATCGGACCATCACTCGGCCGACCACCGCCCGCCACCCGCCGTCTATTTCCAGACCGGCCGGCCAATCCAGGGCGAAACGACCGCGTAGGGCTACAATAATACTGGGGGCGGTGCCGAAAATAGGGTGCCACCCGTCAGCTGCAGTGGCCGTTGGGACTCGGCAAACACTCGGTTCGTGTTAAATATAGTTGGCAGGGAGTGACAAACACCGGGGTACCACCAGCAGAGACACGGTGATGTGCCCGAACATACGCCGACAGCATGGTGGCAGATATCTGATAACATGGACGGAGACAAATTACTATTAGGTAGCCGTTTTTAATCCCCCACAATAGAACCCTGGGATAGACCCGGAATCAGTTTTACTGTTTATATGATTATATTGTTTTTTACATGTTAAATTTGTAAGAAGGTACCTGCTTTCCTTCACAGTGTGGGCACATCGCATTTCAAGATACACAAGATCCCATCGATCCAGATTTCAGATATCACTCAAGTTGTGAACTCTAGTCTCCCCTCAAGGTCGACAGTACCTACTCGGCTGCGGGCTGCTCATCCCACGTGGGCACGGCGGCGCTTCAGACACGGTGCACCGTCCGATTACGGGTGTTCAGTGCCACCCGTGAGAATGGAGCGCGCCACCCACACAGCCCTGTTCTCCGGCCCACAACAGGCCGACCGAAACCCTTCTGTGCCGGCGACCGTAATAAACGATGCTCTGGTTACGGCGGTCTGTTCGGTAACTCGAGTCGGCCCATTCAGTGTCCGCGACAAACACGCGCATAAGCATGATAGACATGTGTTATAGGGTGGTGCCGGCCGGGCGGTAATCCGCGGCGGCGCGGCGCGGCCGTCCCGGGACCGGCGCGCCCGGCTGATGCGCCGTGACCGGTCGACGGCCGACCGACGCGCCGCTGCTCGGGGCGGCCGCCGGTAAACAGGCAGGCACCGGCCGTCATCCGCCGCATTCCGTGCCCTCCGGCATGACGGTCTTATTCAGCCTCCACCTCGAACATTCGCGTCTTGTTTATTTCGCAACCTAAAGAAATGGGAAGAAACGCTGACGCATGGACGGAGAGGAGAGCGACAGCTAGGAACGCTGAAGTTGAATGTGCTAGTTAGTCGCAGAAAAGATAGAGAGGAGTTGTACCCATGACTTATGTCACTTCTCTAGAGATGTGGGCGGCTTTATATGATGCTTTGCGCTTCATCGCAGTTCAATGCTGGGTCATTTTACCAACTTGTCACAAGGAAAAAATATCGAAAAATGAATTGTCAACGTATCAAAGTAATTACCAAAATATCCATTAAATTCAAACGGTTAGGCGAGCTGCTAACATAAATTACACTTAGGTATGTACATTCCGACCGTGGTTTTATTATGGTGCATGTTAACTTCAGCCGCAGTCGTTCTTCTACTTCTCCGTTATGCGCGCTGCGGTCGCTCTAATAATTTATGCACCATTACAGTCGGTATTTTCTCGAGTTGTCCGTTTACCTACATGCATGTAAAACCATGGGACCAGACCATGAGATAACCGTGGTTATCTCAACTCATAGTAAAATGAAAGGGGATAGTCATCAAAAGTTGACTTTAATTAAAGGTCAACCGGGCTCGGGCAAGGTGGGGTTGTGGGTCAGTGATGCCATTCGCAGCAAGCGCTACTTAGCGGGACACCCGAGCCCATAGCCACTCATTCATCCATTCGGACAAAATTTATAAAAAAAGGCTTCAATTACCTTCCTGCATCTTGTGTAAGTGAAGTGAAAGCAAAACAACAACAGACTCTCGAGTGCCTCGACCTCGAAACACTTATAAGGTAGTACAAGTGCCGAGGAATTTATTTCCATCGTATTGCTGCAATAATTCATCAATTGAATGAACACTGAAAACACTTTGGAAGAACGTTAAGAACGTACAGGGGTATTTAGACCCCTGTGGGGTAAAATGTTATGCCACCGTTTTTCAGAACCTCCATGGTTCTTCACGTAGACGGCTTTGCATTCTCATCAAAAGAATCCACACGATTCTTCCAAAGACTCTTATGAGGTTTAGGGTTTATAATAAGAGCGTTCTTAGCACCTAGATAAGAACCCCAAAGGGTCTGTGAAGAAGTCCCTGAGGTTTATAGGGAAACCACCCTGTGTTCTGAATATCGGTTGTAGAACCCTTTCAGTTCTATTGCAATACCGCAAAATCCCCGTTCATTCGTCTATTGAACCTCCCATGCATGGCTATCAACCTGCGCCGTCACATCTGCTGCGCAAACACAGTACCTACTTGATACACCTGAAAATGTATTACCTTCCTCTTTAGGTACTCTGAGCAATCAGCCTGCAAGTCTCCAGTCAGGAACAACCAGCCCGCAACCAGCCCATGCGATCAGCCCGCAACCCGCCCGCATTCAGTCTGCGATCAGCCCGCAATCAGCCTGCAGGAACGCTTTCCATTCGTCCGCGTCACTTGCCTTACACATCCAAGCCAAAGAACTCCAGAGCCTTTCGGGCATGTTTAATTATTCAGGTTGATTTCTTCACGCTCAGGGTTGCTTTCTGTACAAATATGAACACATTTTTAGCTTTAGCAAGTGGATATTTTCCCAAACACAGTATGCGCTATCGCCCATGTCAGCAGCCGGGTGGCGATATCGCATTCTCCCAAATCACATACAGTTTCTCCTTCCACCACCAGCTTCAAGCCAGCGTTTTCGACGATGTCGACGTCTCCGCGCGCCAGGACGCTCTCCTCAGACTCCAGGGCCTCAATCAGAGCGGAGATGACCTCGTCCCCTAGAATGAAGAAATGAAGAGCGTTTTTCAACAGGCAGGGAGTAAAGAAACTTAGATTAACTTCAGAGACCATGAGCCTACTCCAAAAATAAAATAATGCACTTAACATATAAAGTGCAGCTAGATAAAATATTGCACTAATCAGCAAGAACATATGTTTATTAAAATCAGCCAAATTTATAGGTAGGGGAAAGTGGGGTAAGACGGGCACCTTAACTTTGGAGCCATTTTTCGGCCGGTTAGAAACATCATAGAAACGGGAAACTGAGTGAAAACCTTTTACAGACATTTTACTTCCATTTGCCAGAAGATGAGACTTAGACCTGACTCAACAAATAAACTGCAGCTATTTTTGCAAAACCTTGCAAAAACCCATCTTACCCCACTCCATGGGGTAAGACGGTCACATGGGTAGGGCAAGACGGCCAGCTTCTTTCACCGACCAGCACAGCTCGCAGCAAATGCCCGAGATTAGCCGCATTGATACAGTCGCTCGTTGGTCTCAAGTGCTTCGGAAATGGCAGTATACGAGATTCGTGCAGAAGGCGTATACTCGTATATAGGCCCTAGTTCAGAAGCCATGTAGAGCCGTTTTTCACATTCATTATTCGAGAATAAACTGTGCCGAAGGAATATTGCTAACATGTCTGTGAGTATCGGAATCGAACATATTCTTATCAGAAATGCTTCTTTTTTCCTACAGCAACAAAAATATTTTTACCATTACAGACCCATCGGATTCATAGTTGCCCGTCTTACCCCAAACTCAATGTCAGAAGTTCAGCACGATTTTTCTCTGTGGACAATTTGATGCAGACAAAGCAAATCCGCGGTGAATGAACACTGGAGGCATATGAGTGTGCCACAAGTGATTGCCAGTTTTTAACTCTATAGTGCTGCACACAAAAGCTTGCACAATACATTATGAATGTTTTCAATGAAATGAGTGTTTTAAAGAAATCAAAATAAAAGATTATTGACCGAACACAAATTCACCAGACTTCAATGGCGGTGTGTAGTGGGAAAGGCTATTCTGGTCCTAATTTTTCTCGCTCGTAGCGCTATTGGTTTGGTCTGCAGAGGGGGTGCCCGTCTTACCTACCTTGACCGTCTTACCCCACTTTCCCCTACCTAAATCAGTTGACCCCAAAATGGCAAGCTGATTCCATTCCTGATTTATCTTCAATTGGAAGATTTGTCTAAATGCCACATGCATAATTAAGCTATGGGGCATTTATACAACATATAAATACTTACCGCATTGATTGGTCTTGCATATGAATTTTCTTCATCCAATGCATTCATCCATGCATTTGAAGAGTGTTGTGATATTGTTTATCATTGTCAATCACAAGTAATATAAATAATACACAACACTTGACAAGCCAAAATTTAACCTTATTTCAGTTCTTCAATACCTATTCGATTACTTGCCATTCACCCAATCTTGCACCAGCCGCTCGTCACTGCACAAAGCGTGATCCAACGCGATCGAAAAATGGCGATCGCTTCCGGTGGACGCTAGAACGTGGTACCGCGGGCGTGGTGTTGATGAAAGCCATTATACTGATCAAACCACAACCCCTTCTTCTTAAACCCGATGCTAGTTCGTGCAAAACCTTCAAAGGGTTTATCTTTCGCGCGCTTTGTGTGACGTAATATCACGTGACTAGGGAGAACGAAGAAGAACCGGTGTTGGTCGAGTTGAAGCCCCCTGGGGCCGCTAAGACTGCACGCGAAGAAGCAGCACGTGTCTTCGGTCTATGTGAAACACTGTGTGTGTTCTTCATAAGCCAGACGTTCTGCTTCGCCTCTTAGCCAGTTTACCCTAATACCCAAAAAACCTAAGTGTGGAATATTTTAAGATGCTTTTGCATTACGTTCTTTCAACTTGTTTTCAGTGAAATAGCAATTCCTAATCATCTCTATGAAATAGCGACATAAAAGTCACGATATAGCCTCATTGTTGGTGCACCCTGCTATATAAAACAATCATCAGTGACATAAAAATAAATGAAACCAAAATAATAACGTCCTCAAATAATCTCACCAATCTCAACAGTGTCGCTTTTGAAACGGATCACCCGTCCGTCGTTTCCATCCTCAGGATACTAAAATCCTTCTCCTCCACGCCGCAGCCCCCACTCCGGGCTGAACAGGCAACTTTAATATCATGCGGGCTGCTCCCTTGGAGCGGCACCGCTGCTCTCAAGGGAGCACACCCGTAGCCGGGTGCAGTGGGGGGGGGGGGCTGGGGGGGCTGGTCGGTCTGTCCTAACGGATGGGCTCAGCCCCGGTGACTCACCCTTAATTCCTATCATATTCCCGGCTCTGCAATGGAAGCAAAAAAAAAAAAACGAAAGGGATGAACGGATAAACGGCTTGAATGAACGGATGATGAAGAAACTTGAAACGGTAAAATAAACTATCTACCTTATAACATACCGATTCCAATGCGTTATTACCTGAACGTCGATTGCTGACCTGAAGGTGAGCCATACGCTATAAAAAGGTGATAGTTGCATTTGCATAGTGCATATCCTAACCCAGGTCTTGGTAGGTCTGGTAAGTGCATAGCCTAAGGTGCTTCAATAATTAATCATTGAAAATGGAGACATATAACGAAACAGACACACTGTATGTACAGGTACATATGCAACCAAAATTGCCAATTCACCAAAGCCTCGAACTGCAACTGAAGACTGATTCGTGTGCACCGCCTCGTTCAGTGCGCACTGTGCCGGGGTCATTGCCGGTGCTGGCGGCGGACCGAGACAATCAGCCGGCTCAGTCCTCTAGCTCTATCGGTGACCGCTGGGCTGCTCGCGGGGTGGGTGTCGACTGCGCCGCGCCGCCAAAGGGTGGACGCCCTCTGCGTGCTCCGCTGCCCTTGGTCGACCTCGGCAGGAAGCGCGTGGTCGCTCCGTCGCCTACCTGTGCGCAGCGCGCGGCAAATTCTTCCCAGGCGGCCCGCAGTAAACAGAACCCCGCCCGAGGCGGTGCCGCCGCTCCGCGCTCCGGCCGCCAACCTGTCGCGCGCAGGAAGCGGCGCAGAGCCCCGTCCGGTCACTGCCACCGGCTGAACGCACCGCGCCGCCGCGAGTCCGTCCGTCGGCGACCGTCGAGTGCGCCTCCGATGGGCGGCCGGCTCCGTCCCAGCGTGGGAAAACCCCTCCTCGGCGGCGCAAATACGGTACCGACACCGGCGCCAATAAACCGGCACCTGCACCAAAAAGGCCGCTGGGTCACACAAAGGGCGCTCGTCTCCGGTGTCGCCGGTGGGCGGTGGAGCAGCCGGACGGGCGTGGTGGGGGACGTCCGGCGTCGGCTGGATATCAGAGGGTATCGACTGCAGCTCAATGGAAAAACGTCCCATTTCTACCGCAAGAAGACGGCGACGGGTGGGACACTCTTCTTACAGTGTGCACTGCGTTGTATTGATTTTTCTACATAGGCATCGAACGTTACCCTTCTCACTTTTAGATTAGGCAATTCAAAGGAGAATGTCAAAAGATACTAAAACGAAGTGTTCCTTCAATACCTTTTTTAGCATTCAAAAATTGCTTCAGTGTTGTTGTAAGTATATGTAGGAAAAAATAAAGGTATAACTAGGCATGGTATAGGATAGGTAAAACACTATTCGGTAAATGACGCTGGGAAGGTGACACCTGAATATCTTAGCGTTTTGCAACTTTAAACCTCTTATAAGTTGTTTATCTCACCGATCGATTTCACTTTAACGACCGATCGAAGTTTTTCGATACTGGGAATCCTGATGACGAAAAAAATATGTGCCCTATGGCATTCGAGCCGGGGCACAACCCCCTATTCAATCTCTCCCGCCATCCTCCGAATGGACACTTGCTGTGAGGTTGACCGAATTCGATAATATTCAAAGGATTAAAAAATATATTTATAGACATTTTTGTTACGAGCGAGGGCGAAGCGAGTCTTAACAATATAACAAAAAGGACTTGGAATAGTTAGCCTGGCCCGGCCTGTAACGTTTTTGAGAAGCTTAACCATATCATTACTTTCGTAATATATAATGATATATTTTTGTAATATATTTAATATTTCGTAATATATTTACTTTCACGTAGCACCATTCCATCAACACCGATATCACGTACCTAATAGCCTTTTTACGACGGCCATCTGATACACTTTTGGTGCACATTTGGTGCAGATTTGGTCAAATTAGGTTCAGTGTGTCTCTTAGTAGAGCTATCAGTTAGGGTTGCACTAATCGCTTGTATGACTGCTTTGTCATATTATCAGAGAGTATCATCGATTAAACACTGAAATAAATTCATTAAGTAGATATTTGCATTAAAGAGATTAGGTGCAGATTTGGTCAAATTAGGTGCACTTGTCGGATAGTCCGTCGTGAAAACGGCTAATATATAGTGTGCGACACGGAATATATAGTCTTTGAAATTGTCTATAGTCTGTCGTAGACTGTATCTACCTATATTCTGTGCCGATATTGATCGCCGTTATTCATATCATTTGAAAAGATATCACGATAAAAATAAAATGGAATAAATACCTATCGTAAATAAAGTTTATATATTAAATTTCGACCTAAGAAGGTTAAATTTTATTGATTCAAGGTTTGTGCTGTTTTGGTTTAGTACCTACCTAATTGTAACTGAGATGAAAAATAGCATGAACAAGCTTAGCGTTCCAATTTCTGACATTATTAAGTGATAGCTAAGCAGTAAGCAATGCCATTATTGCCCAGGCCTTTAAGCACTATATTACAATCGTTCTACCTATCTGACTTGCAAGTAGGTAAGCATATTAACTACCTACTTAACCTGTCTAATGAAGCCTGCGGTAATGGGTAACGCGTTCAGCGGAGACGGCCTAACGGATCAATTAAAAACAGGTGATCACGTGACCTGGCCAATCGACCCCGTCAGCTGCGGGGGAAGGGGGGGGGGGGGGTTCACGGTCCCACGGCATGACTTTGCCCATGTCTGCCCGTCACTTGGAAATAAAGGTTCTCATTGGAAGTTATGAAATAGCTCCCCAGAAAGCCCGAGCAAGCGCTTGTGTTGAGTATCTCGGTGCCTTTGTTCCGAGCCGCGGCAGGCCCGGCCACTTCCTCTCTCCCCTTCCGCCGGTATACCGTCCAGTGACCGCGGCACCTCCGCCGCCGCGTGGCCGTCAGTCCTCTCCCCTCCCTATCGGACACGCACACACGCACACGCCCCTCCCCCCCCCCCATGTACCGTTCGCAGAGCGGCCGGCCGGCCGGCGCCTCGGTCACCCGCGGACGTTGAACCCGCCGTAAAATTACCTCCTATCTAACTATCCTATTGAGCGCCGGTCCCCTCAAGTTACCAACGGCAGAATTTTTGGTAAACAGCGGCCAACCCTTTTGTGCGTAAACAGCGGGGGAATGTCGACGACCGCTCGGGCGGCGGCGGCCAACCACCGGGTGGGGAGCGGGCCGAGGGGCGGGGCGCCGAGCGGGACACGCCGCCCGGGCCGCCCGCCGAGTGCGCGTGGCGGGGTGGGGAGGGGTGACAGGGAGGGGACCGGGGAGGGCAGGGTAAGTGTAATAGCTAATAGTTGAAACATTGAGACGGACGGAAGAGTGTGATTGATACTCATTGGCGCGTGCAAAGAATGTAAGAGAACCGGCTCATCTTTTTTTCGCGTGGTTAAGCTCTTAGAAAATAAAATTTACAATTACCATGCTGGAAGACATCCAGCAAAAATGGTCTCTTTCTCATTCTGCTGTTTATCTTGTCCATCAAAGGTGGATCGAATTGGCTGGACACGTTGAATGGCTGAAAATAAACTATTAATTTTATTTTATGCGCTTTTCATTGCCCTTTTGCATTATCGACACAGCGTAGTTGACAAAACCCATTTTAAGGGATTTATTTTTCATTGATTAAGGGATTGTGTGTTTTGTAATGCGCCGTCACATGCTAGGGAAAAGCGACAATTATTACATCTGTGTCCGCCTGACTCATTTTATTTTACCGTAGCGTCATAAACTAAAAAGTAAAAGGTAAATGGTATTTATTTTTTTCAACGTAGGGGAGAGTGGGGCAAAGCGGCCACCCTAACGTTTCTAACGATGCCGACGCTTGATTTTTAAACTTGGAAAGATTCTTTCTATACCAATGTGATCCCTATTAAATTGTCTTTTATTCCAACTGCGTTTCATTTCCAAAGGCGTTCACATATGGGAGATATTGACAAAACTTTAAACCTATAGCATATTGGCCACTTTGCCCCATCCCTGAGGCAAAGCGGCCACTGGCGACTTCTCAAGTCCCGATATGAGAAACAGAATAGTTGCCTCATGCACGGCTAGGGTATTTGATGGTGACAAGGTTTAAGGGAAGATGGATGTTTACTTTGTTATCTTCCCACCTATTGCTAAACAAAGAAATAATTTTCTTGGAAAAACATTTAATTGCATAATTTGGTAACTCATGTAACCGAAAAGTGGCCAAGATGAATGCATGACGACACATTTGAATATAAATAATGTTTTTATCCAGATGGAAACAACTTATGGCCAATTGGGGGCTGGCCACTTTGCCCCGGCCGCTTTGCCCCGCGCATACCGTCCGAGACAAAAATACTCCAGCTCAGCTATTAGTGGGGTAAAAAGCATTAAAATTGGTAGAAGGCATGTACGATAACCACGCAATGCATGGACAAAAACGCTTATAAAAATTCCAAACGGTTATGGAATAAAATAACATTTAAAAATTGTAGACATAATTGGTAACCTGGCAAGAAATGCTTTTCCGTGTTTCACAGAACAATGGCGATGGGCCTGAAACCCCGGTCTGGCTCATTCGAACGACCGCAAAGAGAAGTATAATTGGAAATCATAAATTGGAACTGACGCCAGCTGTGGAGGGCTAAAACGATGGATGGCCGCTTTGCCCCGGGTGGCCGCTTTGCCCCACTCTCCCCTACTTTACACCTAGCAGAGTAAAGAGGTAGCAAGAGGCACTATTACCGCCGTTTCCAGTCTCATGTGCGACATTCAGCGATCGCGCTATCGCTCAGCAGGTGGGCCCAGGTGGGCCCGCTCAGTGTCCGGCCGCGGGAGCCGAGCGGAGCGGCTATTTCCATCCGTGCCGCGGACTGGGGAGGTAGACTGACCCGCCCGACACCGGCGTCCGGCGGAGCAGTATCGCGAGCTTCGGCGGAACGCTGCGCCAGCGCGGCGCCTGGCTTACAAATGGTGATATATCATATAGCGGCAGGTGGAGCAGTGTTTATGTTTGCACTTTGAACAAACAACAAAGAAAAACGACACATAGGTCTTATCGGCTGTTTTTCTTTGTCGACTTGTAACGCATGCATTAGTGGTGGGACCCAGTTGCTGATAGTATCTTCAGCTTTATTCCGACTTATCCTTCGTCCTCGGCTTTACCCGTACGGTGTAAAGAGACAAGAGGATTATTTGAGTTTCTGGGTGGGACCACCAGGAAAACATCCCGTGGCAAAATGACTCCTGACATAAAGAACCTAATTCAGAGTTATAAAATGACAAGCGCCTACCTACATACGAGTAGTTACGGAGCGAGCGAAGCGAGCGGAGTCTTTCCTTTCTGAAATTTCCTTTTTCCTTTCGGAAATTTCTGAGTATGAGCGGCCGGCCGGCCGGCCGGCCGTGGTCACGATTTTGCGACGCTTATATCTTAGCAACCACTTGACCGATTTACACGCGGTAATTTTTGTAGGGTAGCTTCATTCCTTCTGCCAAGTATTGGACTATTCCCGATGCATGTGGGTGACCCTATGCACGTGCCACGTGCAAAACGAAGTGGTGTCACTTTTGTAATTGTTGCGATATCTCGGTAACTACTTGGCCGATTGCGCTGAAAGTTGGCAATTGGCTATAGGTAGGCACCCACTAGGCAATGCATATCCATGTGCCAGAGTTGGGGTGCTGCTGCACGTGCGCACGTGCAGGGGTCGATTCCAGAATATCTCGAGAACGGCTGGACCGATGGCGCTCAAATTTGGCACATGGTTAGGGATCGGTTAGTAGGGTGCCGTGCAAAAGTCAGTTGGGACCCATTTTGCACGTGCGCACGTGCAGGGTGCCGCTTCCAGATCTCGAGAACGGCTGGGCCGATTGTGCTCAAATTTGGCACATCGCTAGAGACCGGTTAGTACGGTGCCGTGCACAAGTCAGCTGGAGGTAGCCCCTCGAAATTTCGCACGTGCAAGGCTCACCCTCTCGCTCGCTCCGTTAGTCGCCCCAAAGGCGTTATACTGGTTGCATTATGCATACATATAATTCAGACATTCCACCATTGGACGTTAGTTGCATTTTGTATCGCTCGAAAATAGCGTAAATAACTTACCTAAACGTTTGATGAGCACGTAATGTTTTAACAAACCAGTAAAACGCCTTTTGGGCGAAAAACGAGCGAGCGAGATAGTGAGCCCTGCACGTGCAGAAGGGCGAGAGGGTAGGTACTTCCAACGGGCTTGTGCAAAGCACCCTTCTAACCGGTCGCTAGCGGTGTATCAAATTTGAACGCAATCGGCCCAGCCGTTCCTGAGATCTGGAAGCGGCATTCTGCACGTGCGCACGTGCAAACGGGGTCCAAAATGACTTTTGCACGGCACCCTACTAACCGGTCCCCAACCGTGTACCAAATTTGAGCGCAATCGGCCCAGCCGTTCTCGAGATCTGGAAACGCCCCCTGCACGTGCGCACGTGCAGTAGCACCCTAACCGCAACACATGGGAATGCATTGCCTGGTGGGTGCCTACCTGTACCTATGCCAAGTTTCAGCGAAATCGCCCCAGTAATTACCGAGTTACTGAAATGGGAACAAATTTGGCACCTCTTATTGTTGTATTTTGCACGTGCAGTGGGGGTCACTCACATAGATGAAGAGTATCCGACCTTTGGTAGAAGGGATGCAGCTACCCTATAAAAATGACCGCAAGACAATCGCTCAAGCCGCTGCTGAGTTATGGGCCTCTCAAAATCATTACTTTTGCAAAACTGCTTGAGCACCCTTGACTTTTCACGTGGCACGTGCCACGGCGGTCACTGAGATGTATCAAAAGTAGTCAATTACGAGGTAGAAGGGATGGGGCTACCCAGCAAAAAAGACCGCAGGCCATTCGGTCCAGCGGTTGCTGAGATATAAGCCTCTCAAAAGCGTTACAGGCCGGGCCGGGCCGCTCATACTGAGATTTTTCCGTTATATTGAAAAGACAATTCGCTTCGCTCGCTGCGCTCGCTCGCTCGTAATAACGTATTACGTTAATGTTAACGTTTTCTTTATAAGCACGTGTATTGTGTAATTAAAAATGCATATTTGTATAGGCTGCGCTGTAACTGGGGCCGTATTCACGTCGACTTCGTAAGTCGATTTTCTTTCGTAAGTATAATTTGGTATTCACGTCGACACTTCTTAAGTTTTTATCGACGAAGTTCACGTGATTAAAACCAGTAAAACGCCTTTTGGGCGAAGAACGAGCGAGCGTGATAGTGAGCCCTGCACGTGCGGAAGGGCGAGAGGGTGCTTCCAACGGGCTTGTGCAAAGCACCCTTCTAACCGATCGCTAGCGGTGTGCCAAATTTGAACGCAATCGGCCCAGCCGTTCCTGAGATCTGGAAGCGGCATTCTGCACGTGCGCACGTGCAAACGGGGTCCAAAATGACTTTTGCACAGCACCCTACTAACTGGTCCCCAACCGTGTGCCAAATTTGAGCGCAATCGGCCCAGCCGTTCTCGAGATCTGGAAACGCCCCCTGCACGTGCGCACGTGCAGTAGCACCCTAACCGCAACACATGGGAATGCATTGCCTGGTGGGTGCCTACCTGTATGCCAAGTTTCAGCGAAATCGCCCCAGTAATTACCGAGCTACTGAAATGGGAACAAATTTGGCACCTCTTATTGTTGTATTTTGCACGTGCACTGGGGGTGACCCACATACATCGAGAATATCCTATTTTGGGTAGAAGAGATGCTGCTACTCTACAAAAATTACCGCAAGTCAATCGCCCAAGCGGCTGCTGAGATATGAGCCTCTCAAAATCACTACTTTTGCAAAACAGCTTGAACACCCTTGACTTTTCACGTGGCACGTGCCACGACGGTCACTGAGATGTATCAAAAGTAGTCAATTACGGGGTAGAAGGGATGGGGCTACCCAACAAAAAAGACCGCAGGCCAATCGGTCCAGCGGTTGCTGAGATATAAGCCTCTCAAAAGCGTTACAGGCCGGGCCGGGCCGGGCCGGGCCGGGCCGGGCCGGGCCGGGCCGGGCCGGGCCGCTCATACTGAGATTTTTTCCGTTATATTGAAAAGACTCACTTCGCTCGCTACGCTCGCTCGCTCGTAAAAATTTACTTAAGAAGTAGGTCAAACTTAAGGAAATTCTTACGAAAATGATCGACGTGAATACGGCCCCTGGTCAATAGTTTGGAGAGGAAACAGAAGAGATGGGCACAGGAGGTTAGGGCAGCGCAAGGCAATCTATATTACTATTTGAGGAGGGTGCGTCTGTCCGTTACCGAGGTCCCGACTTGGTGGTGCTTTGCGTGGACTACAGGCCAGACCGTTGCACCTAGCCCGGTGAAATTTGCACAACTTATAGATCAAGGATGCATGACGTGCCTTTGAGGGGTCTCAGCTCGATCGGATTGATAGGGAGCGCGTGGCGCGTGCCCAAGAAGTGCAAAATCGCGTCATAGACTTTACATGTATAAATCGGCGTGCGAATTCGGGCGAAAACGGCCAAATTTGCCCGACACGGGTCCGGTCTCGGTGCCATATCTTGGTGACCAGGGGTTCGACCGGCACCGGGAAAACAGCATCGTGTAGATAATTGAATGGGCAGTTGAATGGTGTGCGATACAGAGGATAGCACACGCCACGTGCACCGGGGAGGGCACTTTTATTTGGAAAATTGACGTTTTGGACGGATTTCGGAATCTATATTATTTTCAGGTGACCGTCAGATGGAGCGAGTTGAAACAACGCCTATTGGCAAGAGAAATGTACCGCCTCTCATGGAAAAATTGTGAAAAGCTGATTGATCCAAATCAAGGTGGTACAAATCACGGGAGAAAATGGTGTTTGTCAATTTTGTGCCACTTTATTAATCACACGGGTTTTGCTCCATGATCTGATATCTCTGGCAATTGAAAATGGCACCGTTGGAAAGAGCATTCCATTCTGTCCAATACTCACTCTTCATTTTTGCATGACGGGCACCAGTATTCTTAAAAATGTAAATGTTCCAAACCATTACATTGCCATTTTTAGCGAAATTCATCGATGGCCCTCAAAAGACTTCACGCCAGTTTTCGAATCATTCTTAAGTAGAACGCATGATAATACGACACGGGCACCTCGATTCGATGGATCTTTTTTGTTTCACTACAAAATGTTTGGCCGTCAAAAAGCAATCGAACGAAATGGATACCAACCAAATCGACACAGACCAACCCAATACCCACGGGTCAAAAATAACCCTTCTTCGCGTTGCGGAGCACGCGGGTAACCCTAGTGACTCTCTAACTGTGGTACTCAGAGGTCAGCATTGTTTCACTCACGGTAACTATGTTTCACTTATAGCTCCTTTTAGCTCAATTGGACTCAACCTTAGTACATACGAAACTAGTTTCAACAAATGTGTAGTGGCGCTGAATAGGTACTCGTAGTTGGAGGCAGGGGTGTAATCTTATATCTCTTTGTGGGAGCAGATGCACCCATAATCCTTAATTATGCCCCCACATTGGTAAAAATGCACCCACAAGTCTTTTACAAGCGTCCTTTCGAGAGCACGATGCCCTTCGCATGCTCTAACGGCGTGCTCCTGACCGTCTCGCGTTCATGGATAATATAGCGTTTTTAATCACTCGGCGCCCTTCTGGGAGAATGGCGCCCTTTTGACAGCATTGCGCCATTCCCATGGTCTAACAGCGCCCTCCTGACCGTCTCGCGCCCTCATGTCTCTGTCCACCGTGCATTCCTCGACTGTTCGGCGCCCTTCTGGCCTCTCAGTGCCCCTGGACCATATAACGTTTTTAATCACTCGGCGCCATTCTTGGAGAATGATAACATTTCCATGGTCTCACGGCGCCCTCGAAACCGTCTGCCGCCCCTCTACATTTTTTTCGACGCCCTTCCGGTCACTTTACATTTTTAACCGTGTATTTGCTTAGTCAGACATGTCACTTGAAGCGCCCTTCGGCTAGCAATGTTATCAAATTCGGCTCCCACATAAAGAATACCTATCCAGTGCGCCCCAAAGCGGCCTGTCGCCCCTACAGCTGGGCATCCACAATCATTTTAGGAAAATTACACCCCTAGTTGGAGGTGCTATCAGTGCTGACTATATGTCAACGGTTCCAGCCAGAGGCAGCGGGCAGTAAGAACTGACAGCAGCGACATTCCAGGCGGGATGAGGTCGGTGAACGGGGCGTGGGAGACGCGGCTGAGAAGAGCTGTCATGGCCGTGGGTTTTGGCGAGCAGCCAGCAAAAGCCACCCGGTCTTTTGGTTCTGGGTCTGGCTTCATTAACCCGCGCCCCACTGGGGTCTGCGTATAACACGCCCTACGGGGGGGGGGGGGGCTATTCATAGCCCCCCTCCTAACTCCGAAACTACTGGGCCGATCGTCAAAATTCAAACGGCGTCTGGTAGCCCCGGAAAAACTGTCGAGCGAAACCTAATTTCATTGACCTCGAGGTCACCAATGACGTCACAGGTCAGGTCAAAGTAAAAATTATTAGCATTTTGGCTTCTTCACGTTTTGGGCTCTGGTCGCCGTCTTACAAGTCAAATCAGGCTCATTTTTGGTTCACACACTCGTGAACAGATGCTCTAGATACTCTGAGGGTACCAAACTTGTACTTTGATTTTCAGGTCAAGGTCAGGTCATCACAGGTCACGAAAATATTATATCATCCGTCGGTCACGTGACACATGTTTTATGGTCCATTTAGGCCAAACATTTCGAATCTGATGTCGTCTGTGTCATTTGAGGTCATTTTGAGTCAAATTTAGCTTAGGTTAGGTCACTTTCAGGTCAAAAAAGGTCAAATTTTGAAGTTAAAATTTTTCAACAAAAAAGGTGTCTTTTGGATGCAGTTTGAGCTCAGGAACACGATGGTGCTATTTATATTGGCGTACGATGTCAAATTCGTGCTGAAAAATTGATTTGAAAAATTAATAATTGTTAATTTTTTGCAATAATACGTATAACTTGGCCATTTTTGAAGATATTTAGCTAAAACTTGCTAGAGTTAGTCATAATAATACGTTCTATCACATATATTCCGGTTTTTTTGAAAAATCAAAACTTGTCTGAAAAAAAAAATGCAAAAATATAAATTTTGAATTTTATTATATAAAATTTTCGAAATTTTTAAAATTGTGAAAATCCGAAAATTGATAGCGCAGTCTATTCTGAGTCCTCTCATGCAAAGAAATTGGATCTAGCTTAAAAACTGAGCTCTTGGGAGCGATTGCCGTGGTTCAATGTTTTGCGTCGAAATCGGCCGAACATGACGTCACTCTGACGTCATTTCCGGCCGATCTATGGTGGGTACGAAATTCAAGTTTTGACACAAGGTGTCAAATTGATGCAGCCGAAGGTACTGAAAGTTTGGCGTCGATACGTCAAGCGGTTTGGAAGTTATTGCAGAAAAACGGGAGGGGGGCTATAAATAGCCCCCCAGTGGGGCGCGGGTTAAACTAACAATGCATTGCATAGGTTCATACCAATGTACTTACATACAAACAAAACTTTATAATCCCTACACACCTACATCGCGTCGGCCGAAATAAGATTGTCATACCTATTGTACCTTTAAGATTGCTCTTCCTATAAGGGTCTTGGCTTTTCATTTAACTGAACGCATGAAACACTAAAGAAGGATCTATAATACATATAATGTTGACATAATTTGCTTCCAATCATGATTCGTATCACCTTTATCTTTACTGAGATTTAGCATTTCACCGTGCATTACCATTCACTTAGCTTGCTTGTTGCGATGAACATTTTTAGGGGATCTGAAGAAAGGCTGCATGAAGGTAAAATTGATTTTAACTTAATTAACCTGTGAACGTGCGATACGAAATTTTTACCTTGCGCTTACAGTGTTGTGAATGACGAATGAGTGATTGCACTATTTAGTTCATTGAAATTACCGATATAAGTTCATATTTCAAATGCACTGCTAACAGTCTACGAATTTTTGCAAGCCAAAATAGTGACACTATGTTTGGAGCCGTTTGAACGTTTATGTGGTTTTTTGTGTGGGGCATTTATGAGCCTCTAAATAATAATGGAATCACAAATCTATAACCAATGAAATAATGAATGGAATATGATTAGGACAACTATAAAGTGTAAATCAATATAGATAAATGATTCAGGAAATATTTGACACATGATCTGTAATAAAGACGCCAGTCTCATGAATTCCATACTTTACATAGACGAAATGGACAATATGCAAGGGCCTTGGGAAGTTTGCAAGGCACAAACTTTCACAAGTAAAAGCTCGCCAAATGGAGAAAATATGTGAATATGTGAGAACGCGAAACAAAACGCAACAAGTTCGTGCAAAGACGCAATAGGTTCGGTCTCAATTCGCTAAGCACCCACTATCCGTCAGCCTGGGAGCTCTCCCATAGTCCCGTTAGCTGGGTTCCTCTCTGATGCTGCGTTGAAGTCTCCCCGGCCGACGGAGGTGAGCGGATGGGGAGGGGGGACGACAGTGGCAGTTGGCGGGCGATCGGCGACATCCTGCCCGCCCTGCAGACTGCTCCTCTCGTGGTGAGGACGTGGCGACAGCTCCGCGGCGGTGGGTGGCCGTCACGCCCCCAAAATACCCACCCGTCGGTCGTTAGTCACTGCTGCGGCGACAAAACGTCCCGCCGACCGGCGCGGGAGGGTCGGGCGCCGCGGCCACGCGCGACGCAGTGTATCGCCCGCGGAGGGAGTCGGAGGGGAGTGCGGAGGGGGCGTGCCGCGAGCCGCCGGCAGGAAGGGTGTCGCAGCGCCCCACCCTTCCCTAGGGGACAGGCAACGTGGGAAACAATGCCTGTTTTGATCATGCCGCAACAAAACAGTGATCAGCCTTCCGCTGTGGCACCGGTCCGATGTCAAGAGCTGGAGAGAGACTGACGCCACCCAGCCGGTCTGAGCTGCCGCGTGGTCCGAGACGGGCACTGCGGGCGGTCACACCGCCAGACGGCACGGACGGCTTACCGGCGGAAAACCGCGCCAAGACGCCGACGTCGGGCACTGACCCTTCCTAGTTTCTTATCAAAACGCACCGGCCGAGCGGCGGCGCACCCGTAAACAACCTGTGTTGGCTGCGGGGCCCCTGACCCCGGCGCTATCGATTCGGGCGTCGGTGGGCCTGTTTACTCCGGCCCGGGGGCGGCGCTCCGCCGGCCGGGCGTGGGACCGTGGGTAAAAAGCTAAAAGTAACTGAAGCGAAGAGAATGCCGCGGCCGGCGCGCTGATTGGCCGAAGGGGTGGAGCGGGCCGGCCCGGCCGCCGGGAGAGGGTTGCCCGGCCGGTGGGGCCGCGCCGGCCGGCAGTGGGGCCGAACGGGGTGACGGAGACGGGACGGCCCAGCAGCGCGCACCGACGCGCCGGAGACCAAGGCGACACAGGTGAGATATAGCACGGAACAGTGATGGCATGTTAGTGCTTATTTATTCTAATACAGTATTCTATTACAATTTATGGCATTTGCTCATTAGTTATAGAGCAACAAAAATGAGAAGCATTATATAAAAAGGCACTGTTTACTTACATAATATTTTTTTTTCTCGATGCAATGGATGCTACATACTGCATACCTAGGTTCTTAAAATTAACAAAAAGAATACAATAATGCCACTGGCTAAAATAATTACACATTCGTGAGCAGTGCCACTAACACAAAAATATCATTTATTTCTCCAGCTTTTATTGAGAGACCCGTTTAAGTAAGTAAATGAGAGCAACGCACTTATGTTGTCCTCGTACGCCTCAGTAAATAATCATTGTGTATGTCCATTTCAGAGGTTGTGCACGATGGCGCTGACGCTGCAGTCGGCGCTGGCCGGCGGCCGGTACTCGGCGCTGCACGGCCGCACCTTCCGGGAGCTCGCCGCCGGCGGACATGGCTCCTTCTCGGCGCTCTCGGCCGCCGACCAGGAGGCGCCCATGGACCTGAGTCGCTCGGCCGCGCGCCGGTCGCCCTCGCCTGATGTCAGCATCACCACGGGTCACAACGCGCTGCTGGACCGGGCGATGGGGCCGCCGCCGGAGCCGGAGCCGCTGGACGAGACGCCGCACGACCTGCGCCTGGTGCGACCCTCGCACAGTATCATCCCGTTTCACAAGCTGCGCAAACACGCCCAGAAGGGATCGCGGGCGCGCCTCAAACGGCAGCGTCTGGAGGAGACGGTCAGCCTGCTGCGGGACCGCGAGGCGGCCGACGAGAAGCCGCCGCCGAGCCGAGCTGACGGCGAGGCCGCCGGTGGGGACGAGGACGGCGAGCCGGCGCCGCTGCCGCCGCCGACGCTGCCGCCGCCGCCGCAGCTGATGCAGCAGATGCTGATGATGCAGCAGCAGCAGCAGACCGACCCTGTGGCGTACCCTTCGCTGCTGTACCTGCAGTACTGCGCCATGATGCAGAGCCTGCAGCTGCAGCAGGCGCTGCGGCACCAGCACGCGGGTAAACTGTCGCCATCGGCGGCGGCGTGCCCGCCCCCGCGGCGGCCCGGCTCCGTCAGCCCGGCCTCGAGTTCGGCCGGTACGCCGCCGGCCACGCCCGGCACGCCCGGTACGTCAAGCTCAGCGGACGAGCCGCCGCAGCGGCGGCGGGCGCCGCGCACGCTGACCGGAAAACACGTGCGCCAGGGCCAGGGCGCCAGTCCGGAGACACTGCGCACACTGCGCCGAGTGCTGCTGGAGAAGGCGCGTCTCAGGGACCTCGGTCTGCTACCGCCGCCCAAACCGAAACCCAAGGGCCGGCGCAGAAAGTAACCCAGTATACAACCTACTGCCTCAATTGAACTCAGTGTCTGACGTCTGTTGCATGTTCGTGGTAAGCCTCGCCGCAGCGCTGAGCCAGCCAGCCAGCCAGCCAGCCGAGCCAGAGCATCAATACGTACACAGGGAGGGGAGGGACGATACGGGTCGCCATCGGGCGCCGCCGACAATTGTTTGCACGCCGGTGTTCACGTATACGGGTACTAAGTGACTGTGCAGCTATGATGTTTCACAAATGTGTTTAGGAGTGCTGCTGAGACATTGCGATATACTTCCGTGTCGCTGTGGCTTAGCTTAAACTCCCGTTGCGGATCTCGTTGGGACTTATTGTCACGAAATGTTATTGTCCAATGTTGACCCGACCTGTCATGGTTGAACCGATTGTTACCAGATAGTGATTTGGAACTTACATTCCATGACAGAGGAGTCACGACTTTGTGTTGCCCCTGTTGTAATGTATGATAACGCGGCATTTGTCACGTTTCGCCCGCCTCAGGGACAATTATCCATGATTTAGTGTTCCTGTGAGCTGTTTTGCGAATGTCTTGGTGTGATTTTTATACATACTTTTGTGTGAACTGTACTAATGGGTAGAGATGACTTTATTCGGTGATACTGTTAAGTGTAGTTTACGCGCTCCATAATTGATGGTGCATGTTTACGTTATGGAACAATACAAGAGCTCCGTCCTTTATCTAGGTACTGCTCACGCGTACGATTACTGTTGCAGCCATGTTGCAGCTTCTTATGGCTTTATTCGGGAAGCGGTTTATTTAGAATCGATACCTATATGGAAAAATCGATTACTGTCGGGGCTTAAATAATATTCACCCTTCGTTGACTATCCACTTCTTGAAGTTACGTTTAACAAATACGAAAACCACACATTCGATTCTGCAACGCGAATCCGACAGTCGATGCAACTTCTTCACGTCAATAACAGGTAGAACAATTCAGACTTCGCAGGCACACGCAGAGGTAACATTCGTTGACCAGTGCCAAAAGTTTCGGCTTGAGATTGCTCCGATGAGGCCCCGAACCGGAACGTCAGTCCTCATGGTGGGCAAATGGAATATGCCGGTCACCCGATCCGATATCGATAAGCCGTTGCCAGTCCAATGTCCGGCGAACTAAGACTATGATTAGACGCTCAAGCATTGGCGAGCGTAATTATAGATAATAGGTGCTGTTCATCTTGAATGTTTGCCATTTTTCTCTTCCTTTCTTATGTCATGTGATGTCATGGTACCAATTTAGCTATAAACGGGAATATGTCATTAGCCGAAACTGGCTCGGCATCACATCCCCGGTCCCCCGGCCCCATAATAGCCGTAGTTCAGAAGAGGTCAAACCACGTCGAGTCGACGTCATTCTTACCTTACCACTACGTGCATTGTTGCATCGCTTGAAGTTGCATCAACTGTAACGCGTCTGTGACGAGAACCGAGGCCGAGTCGCCGACTACCGAAGCGCGAGCACCAAGTATTGTATTCTTGTTCATAGATGGCATTAGTTGAGTACGCCTGATATTAGACTGTGCCGCAGCTCTGGTGTAGGCAGGTCAAGCTAGTCTTCGCATTCTTGTTTAGCTGGTGTGAGCAGATTTTGTTATATTTATTTCGTTCTATGAAGTTATAGTACCGTGAGCTTCGTTTGTAACAGTATGTTTCACATCCTAAGCTACCTTCCAAAAGAATACATATTTTTCATCAAGATGATAGACAGGCAAATTTTAAATTACTAACAGCATTTTAATCAGACGTAGACATAAAATACGCAAGAGTTTCACAAACGATGACCGAGCTTACTGTTCGATATTTTTTGCTGTTACTGCTTACTTCTGTGTTGTTATAGCAACGACTACAAAGAGCCAATGAAAATCCTGTATAAGATAAAGACAAGCAGCTAGCCTGGGCTAATTCTTAAAATTGAACGGGAAAGGCTCATGATGAAATTTGCTTGTTGTTGAGTTGGTAGATGCATGACGGCTGCGTTGGAATGATATGCTAATTTCTGTTATTTTCCAAGCAAATCAAAATAGGAGCATTGGCAGCTGTTAACAAACCAATCCAAGCTTAAGAAAATGAGTATGCAGGTGGGTTTTAAACAAATGGTTGCATGAGTATGAGGAAGATTTATATCTTTTTTATTTTTCAATACAAGTTTACTTGAAGGTAAAAAGGTGCCCTATTTGCAAATATGTAATTAAGTGGGATGTATTTGATGGATAAAATAGATAAGACGACCTCATTTGACCCATTATTCCCAGGCTCCACTACACGATTTTCTGTGTGATATTGAGATTACGCAAGAATGTCAATGTAATGCCCTTGGTGATGCTAAATAATGTTTGTCTAGTGCAAATAGATGCGCTGAGCCACACTGCGTAAATCACATTATTGAATGTCATTCAATATTGCTCACACATTATCACATTATCTAAAAAAAAGTTCAGAATTCTGAACTTTTTTGTAGACGCTACATTGCAATACCACCCGACTGGAAAAAATGCCTCCACTACGCTGAAGTTCTCGGCGGAGGTGATGCGCCGAAATTTCGACGCAAGGGTTTATGCGCCGAAATTATTTTACCAAGCCATGCTTCATGCGCCGAAAATTTTCAAGGCTTACTGATGGTTGCAGGCTGTAGCCACGCACTTTTCGTCGAGGGGGGCTGGCGTGTGTGTGTGGCTGTCTTCCAGTGGCTACTGTACAAGTACAGACGGTTGTTGGCACGGTCGACGGGATCGGGCAGACAATAGACATCAGCAGGCCATGCGGGACCGAGCACCAGCGTTCGCTATCACAAAATCTCCTGACTCACAAACTCACTGGCATGTTCCATAACGTAACCTTTATTTTGTTGCCCGGCTCTGATCAGCAGTAGTGCCCAGCCGGTGACTGACGCCTGACGGGGCCTTCAACAGGCGTGGTGCAAGCACGGCCGATGGGATCGGGCAGATACCAGGCCACGCGGGACCGATTGCCAGCGTCCGCTCGCAAACCACACGCCGAAAATACAGAAATCACAACGGTCAATACGCACACGATAGCATACGTTATCTGAACTAGGGAATCCGACAATCCATAACCTCACTCTCGATCGGTGAACTGTTCCCGCCGTGGGAGAGTCACAATCAGGTTCACTGAACATGACTTAAATACCCTGAGACGAACACGAGACAAGATAAGTGATATTTAAGATGTTTAACTCCCGAAGACATTTAATCCTCGCCAGCCGAGGGGGGGTTGGTGCCACCCCCCTGACGGTTTTTTTCGCGATTTACGCCGAAGTACGCCGAAAATTTCGGCGCAAGCCGTCGATTTACGCCGAAGTACGCCGAAAATTTTCGGCGCAAACGCCCAACTACGCTCGAGTTCTCGACGAAAGCGTGCATTTTTTTCCAGTCGGGCAATACCACAATACATAAAAATATTCAGTAGTTTTTTTTTGTGTTCTATTTTAAGAGGGTTCAGTTCTTTTTACTGGACCACCAGGTTTTCAAATAAGTTTGTAACAGCTCATACCTGTAGTTGCTAAAGTTATTTTTTAGCACATTCACACTACTCACAATGCAGATGCATATGCAAATGAATCTTTGTATCCAGAAACTCATGCCTTGTGATTATGTGATTATGATACTGATTGTGGTGGACAGAGGGAAGAGAAGGCACTGGATGCTGCTCTGGATGCCTTCTCACAGCGGCTCAACGATCTGAAGCAGTCCATTGGGCAAACACTGCAGAAACTGGAGGCAGGTCATGAGCACATGAGCTGGCCATCTCTGCTGGACAGCTTTGCACTACTTTCTGGTCAGGTGAGCAGTCATCACTAGTCAACGTGCAGGCTTGCAGGCTAGGTAGCTGGCTCTAACCAACTGATGACTTGTGCAAGGTAACATGTGTCATTGTCAATGTATAGAGAAGTAAATGTGCTGAGCCAATGTGATTGCACCTTGATGGAAAACAACTGGATTGCATGACATTCCAAAACAAATATGTTACATAATTTATCAACCAAAGGATCAATATAGGGGGTATTTGTTTTATTCTTCAATACTCATGCCAAAAACAAGTGTCTGACTAGAATGCCCCTAAATATGGATGATTATTAGCATGAAGAGTTCCTATGCCAGAATAGTTGAGTGCATTCAGTTTTCTTTAATTAGTCACTATCTAACAACTACACACTCAGCTCACAACCCTCACTCATCACCAGCTGAACAACCTGCTGCGCGTGCTGAAGAACGAGAAGACGCCGCTGCTGCGGAACCGCGTGACGCTGCCGCTGCTGCTGTCGCCCGAGCGTGACGAGCAGCTGGTGCGGCTCACCGAGGGCCGCGTGCCGGCCTTCGCGCACGACCTGGTGCCGCACTACCTGCGCACCAAGCATGACCCCATGGTCGAGGAGCGGCTCCAGATGGTCGAGAGCAAGGCCGCCTCGATCAGCGCCGACGCCGCCCAGGTGAGCTCGCCAGTTCCGAGTTCGTTCACCTTAGGCTTCCGGCACCCTGTCTCAGTATGTGATCGGTCTTACTGCCGGAGTGCCAGAGTAATGCCGGTGTTACGTTGTTTGTCGGGGATGGGGAGGGAGTGAAGGGGGGGGGGAGGGGTCAGTGCTGGGAATAGTTTGTGAAATGGAGACGTGTTTAATGCTTCTTCGTGAAATACATAGTAGCTGTGTGAGGACATGTTTCGAAATGCTATCGATATGTCCACATCTCGTAAGATGCACGTAATATCTTGCTGGTGTTTGGCAGAAACAAGTGACGGCGATGAACAAGGTAGTGAACAACCTGTTGGACACGATCCAGCAGTCCCGCGAGGACTGGGAGAGCGAGTCGGCACGCGCGCAGCTGAGCCAGACCTCCTCGGTGGCAGACACGCAGCAGTTGATCGCCGCCATCGGCACCGGTCAGTGGGCGGGCTCGCTCCGGGTATGGTGCCGTCATACTACCAGCTGCTGACTGCCCGCAAATGAAGGGCTCGCCGCACCCCGTGCTGCCCTCTGTCCTCATACAGGGACCGTTAACAGCCACTGGACCTGGTGTCCTCTGTCGACCGACCCTGACCGTCCCGTCGTTTGGTCTCCGAATGTTGTTGCTGCACTCTGACGCCTCTTATCGTTTTTTCCCCTTAAAGCTGCTTCATTCACCGACCTAAACCATCATGCTGTCCAGTGTTCAGTGGCTAGTTTGAGGTATTCAAATCAATTCATGTCCAAGACACTGCTAGTGCTCATTTCCGCGCCGTTGCCCGGCATCACTGGCTTGTAAGCTATAACCGCGTGGTTTCTACTCTGCCAATAGGAAAGGGTCTGAAGAGCGGCCCGTCCGCCCGGCAGGCTCCAGCCCCTATGCCCGCGCCAGCTCCTGTTCAGAGTAAGTGGTTGCCAGACTCTTGGCCAGACCCCTCCCCAAATGACAAACGTGTTACGTAGCTAGTACTTTGTTGTGTGCGGGATCGGCAGTTTTAGGTGGTCATGTTTTTGGCGTTTTTCTGCTGCGGTCTGTGTGTCGTGTGTTTTATGTATCGTCTATTGCTTTTTTACAGTGAAGGGCTAGCGCAAATTTTGCCCATGCGTTTCGGTACATCGGCTCATATCGCCGCATGCTTTGCAATGTGTAATTGGCTGAAGAGTGATTAATTATCGATCAATGGTATATACACCTTAGGCTTAAACCGTCGAATATCAACAACTCAGAACGTGCGATTCGCTGACCGCTCAACGTCTCTACGTGATAATGCATCGAATCACTGACGAGTGTCCGTTGCGTTTCAGTGCCGCAAGTGAACAAAGCTCCGAGCTCCATCAAAACTAACATCAAGGCCAACATACAGACGCACCCGTACAAATAGACAGCTGGAGATAACCGTGTCACGGCTCGGACTAGGTCCCGTAGTCGGTGACTGAGCTGACCTGACTAGCTGATCCGGTCCACTTTGGGCAGTTCCATGGTGCAAAGCTCTGTGAGTGGAGCCGTGCGGACGGTGTTCCGGATAAGGAACCCATTTTTCGCGTTTCCTTCACTCGTGTGTACAGCCTGGTCGGCAGACGGCAGTCTCAGTCGTATTTCAACTGAAGGTCAGGACATGTCGGCATGGACCTTGTACGAGGGGGTATCGAAAAGTTCTGATCATCACCATGAATTAGATGTGATAGAAATTTGATTTTTTTACATGATGTTCATTACTCCTTTACAAGTCACCACACACGACCGCAAACTTATTGCATCGTTTCTTGAGATGCCTCAGGCGGTCATTGTAGGACCTTCGCCTTGTCCCGTAAATCACTGCTCCACCTCATCAATGACGTCATTTCTGGCCTTTAATCACCGGCCATACTGTGGATTCTTCATCTCCTGTAACAATCAAGAGTCAGTTAATACCCAGTCAGGTGAATTTCTTAGATGCGGTAGGATTTAATGTCCACATCATGTTGATTCTTAAATCGCAGCTCAGGACGAATGGGCGGGGGCGCTGTCGGTGCGGATAAAACATCTTTCTTGGGCTTTTTTGCGGCGATTCTGCTTGAGGCCATCTCGCAACTTCTTCAAAAGTGTGCAGTAGTGCTTGCTTATCATTATCCGACCATCATCAAGACAGTCGGTAATGACTATCCTACGCCAGATCCAGAACACTGATAGCATTGACTTTCCATATCGGCTTCTGCATCTTCGCCTTTTATGAAGAACAGATGTGCCGTGCTTAAACTTCTTGATCATCTTTTTGTCTCTGGATCATACACATAGACCCAGCATTCGTTACAAGTCATTAAATGATCGAAGATGTCTTCAATTTCCTAAAAAAACCTAGTTTTCATTTCGAAAGGCCAAGACGCATTTTTCTCTTGAACAAAGTAGATACACGAACTTCTAAGCGGGCTGACTCCTTTATCGTCTGTCGTTCTTCGCCGATAATATTTTCAGGCGCTGCCAGCATTGAGACCTTTCTGTTGCACAATCATCTGAAAGGTCACACGACGATCTGTAAGGATGAGGTCCTCCACTTCCTTCACAGTCACCACCTTGTCAGTCACTGGTAGTCACTCACTTCTTGACTCCCCTGCAAGGGTAATGCAACCAAGTTGAAAATTATTTCTTCATTTTCGGTAAGTACATTAGATGGGCTTCCCCAGCTATTAACTAATTTCACTTTCTTGATGTATTTTCTCAGTGTGATACCGTTTCAAATGCATTAGTTGGATGACGGTTCGGTCCTCAATGGGCCCAATACTCATCTTTTTTACTTCTAAGTCTCTCCTACATAAGATAAAACCACTTCTCAGGATTCTCTTTGCGGGAACATTGTTCTTAAGAACCAAATATAATACCAACCAAAAATCATCAAAATCGGTCTATATCTTCTATGTGATGATCAGAACTTTTCGATACCCCCTCGTAATTAACCAACCGCCACGCATTTTGAAGTGAACACTGTCTGGTGGTAAACTAAGGTCTACTGTGCATTTGTTTCAATGTAGTATATTCAGTAAATGCTGAGTGGGAATTGGCTAGATGCCTGCTCATTTCTCTTGTCCGTTCAGCTAAGCTGGCACAAGTATGTTTTTTTTCATTCGTTGATTAAAGGGACCCTCCCACCTTCAAAAAAGTTTATGAATTGGCATGAAAGTGATGTCGCTCGGTTCAGAAAGAGCGAAAACGAATATCTACCAAATTTCACCGAAATATATTCACCGGTTTTCCAGATATTAGACATTTACTTTTGTTTCCTTTTTGGGATCTCCGCTGTTCCTAGCGACTTTATTTGGAAGCAATAGTTTGGCAGCTGAAAGTGCGGCACTTGTTGCGCGCAAAACGGCATATACCACCGCGTGCTACAAAACGTTTTAGTCAAACATTTAAAAATCGTTAGATATCTGCGCTGACGTCACACATTCAGAGGGGTATTCCTATGCATTAGCCCCTCTGAATCAAAATGCTGCAATTTTGAAATTCAATATTTCCGATTTAAGGCATTTCTCGATGTTGTGAGTGCCGAAACCGGTAATTGTGAGCCAGGGACCCCATTTTGGCTATCTCAACTCAAATCTAATGTTAAGGTGGGAGGGTCCCTTTAATATCTCGTATCTTGCGACAATTCACTACCATCCAGCTGTCCCATGACCGGATTCATCGGCTATCTGACGTAATTTTTTATGCATCGTCATCTCCTTAGGTACTAGCGATGACTTTCTCAGAGAACCTCTCGCGGCTCGTAGTAGCGTTATATTGCTCTCCATTCGGAAGTGTTGGGCGCCGTGTTTAGGCTCGTATAAACTAGCGTGGCGAGCTGATGCCGATGATGTCAAGCGTCGAGTGAATACCTATGGTTGAGGATTGATGAATAAATAAATGGGCTCCATCGTCTCCTTTGTAATGAATTGACTGGTTTTGGTTGGATTATAAATGTTTCGGTATTATTTATCCCTGTTAAGCCGGAATCGACAAGACTAGGGACGGAGTCATTGCGCACATTGCATTATTGCTATGACCGCAAACGGAGCAGGATTACTTTCGAACGAAGGACCCGACAAGATTCCTTTACTACGGACCCGAAATCCTTTATTTTCCCTTCGTATGGTGCCTTGTTTACATATGGAAGCTTCAGCTTCGCGCTGCTTTCGTGGCGCTTGATTTCCGGCGGCGCGGTAAATTGAGTAGGCAGGGTGAAAACTTATTTTATGCGTGTTTTGAATTTTTCTCGGCAATCAGCCTAAATTTATTGACATTTTTGAATGCAAGTGATTATATTCGGAAAGTTATGTGCCTTCGATATCAGTTCTGAGGCTTAATTGCACCAGCATTAGTTGTGATTTGTGTGTCTCTTCATGACTCGGCTTACTTAAATTCATGCAGAATAACCACAGTTACAATTTACTGAATGCCTTTGAAGTGTAAAAAGTAAATAGATAGTATTTTTCATGATTTGCTGACATTAATATGGCAAACACTAGTTCAGACAAAATGTATCGTTGATATTTTTGTTTGGTGATCATTCGCCAACCTTTCCAATTCAAATTCAGTTGGGGACCCTGTTTTTCATTTGTCACAAATTAAGTGATTTAGTGAAGCAGGTATGATCGAACCCTAATTGCTCCAGTAAATTTTCTGCTTTGAAGGCTTGTGAAACACTGAATAGATATGCATTTACAATATGGGTGAATGTGAACTTATGGCTTCTATTAAATTGAAAGTATCCAGCGGTCAGTACACTTCATTTATCAGGCGTGAGCCCTATTTATTTTGTAATAAAAGAAACATATCATTTGATGTTTACCACATACTTGAAATGAATGTTGATGAGCTCAGAGTTCAGAGTTCTGGGTGATATTGGTGATATTTTTTTTTAGATTCACTTCACATTTCACAAGAACTTAATGTCCACTCTTTTTTGTGACTGGTGGCTGGGGAGATTGTAAACCTGCAGTAAAAGGTGCGTATCAGTGGATAACACTGTTCAAAACACCCTCACTCAGTACTTTTAGGCTCCAACCTGAAGTGGCTTTGTTTGTTTCTGGCTCCATCAACTACAGAAAGTCCTTCATGTTTCACCACCTTAGCTACAGGAGGAGCATATACTTGCCAACATGTAACAATGCCTATGCAAACACATGTTAATTTAGCAGAGCTCTCTTTTTTATAAATATTTGTTATTAATAGAAATATCCCCAACTTATATTGGTAAACATGGATGCTAAATGGGATTTGACATGATGACTTTGACACACTAAGCGAACTTGCAATTACATCTTACATTTGTTGATAACATTATCTCACCCTTCTTTCTCAATGTTTCTGTTTTTCAGCAGTAAACCATGGGCTCAGTGAAGAAGAAGGCCTCCAAGGCATGCTCGGAGTCGGACTCGGACGATCGCCGCGGGCGGGCTCGATCGGGCAGCAGCAGCCGCTCCCAGGGCAGGCCACCGCATAAGACCAAATGCAAACGGCGGAAGAGCGGGCGCAGCAGCAGCAGCAGTAGCAGCTCGTCGGAGCGCCGCCCCGCCATCAAAAAGTTATCCCTCCCGCCGATCAAACGGAAACGGCGAGAGCGCAGCAGCAGTAGCAGCAGTAGCAGAAGTAGCAGTAGCAGCAGCAGTAGCAGCAGCAGTACTAGCGAGGAAGAGCGGAGACGGAAGGCGGAAAAGAAGCGTGCAAAGAAGGAGAAGAAGCGTCGGAAGAAGGCGAAGAAGAAGCTGAAGAAGCAGCTGAAGCGGGAGGCTCGGGCGGCCCAGTCGGCCGCGGCGGGCGCCCGGTCCGACGGGGAGGCCGAGATCGGGCCGCCGCTGCCGGACGCCGGCGTCGGCCAGGCCATGAAGCCCATGACCAAGGAGGAGTGGGACAAGCAGCGGAACGAGCTGCGCCGCGTCGTCGACCCGGAGACGGGCCGCAGCCGGTGGGTGCTCGCCGCTCGGCCGGCCGGCCACTCACGCCGCCGCAGGCCAATGAGGAACGTTTGCATCTCGGTGCCAGTTTACTGTGTTTCTGTCCAATTTTATTGTTAACTGTTTGACGGGCTTATTTTTACCCGTTTCGGCTTTAAGTCGGTTTCTGATTGCCATCTAATGCTTAACCAGTGCGTTATAATTTCAATTCAAGCTTACTGGTTAATCATGCATGACAAGATAAACGTGACCTGGCACCTCTTAACGACCTTATTGAGTATTTTCATACATTTTTAATTCTTCCAGCCGTGGTGTATGTGTTATAAGTAAGCTAATGTGCGGGCTGTCTCTGATCGGTGACCAATCACGCTCTGATACATTTTGGCAGGCTGATCCGCGGACGGGGAGAGATCGTGGAGGAAGTCGTCAGCCAGCGGCGCCACCAGCAAATCAACAAGCAGGCGACGCTGAACGACGGCGCCCAATTCCAGAAGGAGATCGCCCGGCGACTAGTCAATTAATCTCATCGCCGGCGCGGTGGGTAACTATTTATGGGACGCGGTGCTCGGTCGGTCAGTTGGTCCCAGATCCAGACCTGGCCGCCTGACTGGCCCCTAGCACCATTCTGCTTTGCTTGAAACTGCCGGTGTGGATTGTGGTGTTTTCTTTAGTGTGCTTAACTTATGAATAGTGAAAAGTTCGTCATTGTTTTGTCTCGTTCCCGAGGGGAAATGGTTTGGTAACTTTTCACCCAGTCTGTACTTATCTATCCTAATGTATTGAAATCTGATGATGGCTGTGGCACCAGAATTGCGAGATTCTGACCATTGTTGTGTTTGTTCTAAGGGTTGATTTTGATGTCTCTTCTGACACCTTGTAGGGTACTGGATGTTTGCATATTTCACAATCACACTTCTGCAAATAACGTAACCATGAGTTTCACGGCTGATTCCCGTGCATAATACTTCAGGACAGTTCAGTTACGACTGTGATGCATTGTAGGTATTTGAGTCTGAACGCGAGGGAACTGTAGACACGGACCCTGCTTGTTTTATAAGCAGGCTTTACGAGCATATTTGCACGCCGTTCTAGCTCCTGATGCCTTCTGCGCCATTTCGGTGGCTGGCATGTCGAACCCCGTCAGTTTCCATGATTCTGTCTATTACAATGACTATCTTCCAGTTGCATCCAGCGGAATCGTCTGCTTCAGTGATGCGATTGGTAGTCGAGGGACGATTCCGTTCAGTAGATGAGGTCTGTCGACTGTTGTAGCACGTATCTGTCGGGCTTGACTGGCGACCGGATCTGCTGTATTTATGTGTCAACCACAATAAATGACAGAGCAAGCCAGCAATACGTGCTATTCGCCTTTTGGGAAAACGGAATATTGGCTTGTCGTGTATCGAAGGATGGCATCATACAGCTTTTGCTACCACGCTGTTGCGTAGTTGATGCATGACACTGTCCCGGATCGATATTGTATAGATTAATATCACCGTAACTCGCCGACTACGGGCGCACTTGTCGAAATGTCGAAATAATGTGGATTGCTACGATTCACCTCAGTACATAGCTCGGAGCTCATCGCATGCGGGCATGTATGTACATACGTGAAGCTGGGTCTAAGCAGTTACGTTTTGTGATCTGATCAATCAATCTGGCAGTCTAAGCTTGTGCGACACCCTTGCAGCATCGCTGGAGTTTCAGCGTTCGTGTTACGCTCCACCGACACCTAAATGGGCGATTTTTATAAACAAGTTGGCGTTTCAAATATATATTCCAAAACGTGCCACGTTCTAATAACTGGCAAGAAGTTGCACTGTGGCCCGGATTACATTTAAAATGAACACTCCTGGTGACTGCAATTCATATCGCTACGCCGTAATGTGAGTCTGTAGCACACGTATGAGGGCACCGACCGGGCCAATTCACAGCTGCAGATACGGACGCACACACACGTCACTCTAGTCCCTACACTCGGCCGTGAACGGCGGCGCGACGGTCAATGGACCAGCCATCGCTGCCGCCGGTTCGCGACCTCACACGGTCATTGCATTCCGTCTGTTACAAACGTTAGACGCCAGCAACATGGATGACTGATCAACCCACTCGTTCTGACGGCACTGACTCGGTTCTTCCGAATGAAGTCTTCACGGCGCTACCGCCGCTGAGCAAAAAATATGTCAGTGGGGGGCGGCTAACTGAGACTGGCTAAATGGTATCACAATGTGGGCAGGCCACGGGCCGAGAGCCGCGGAGGTATTAGCCATACAGTCGCATTGACTTGTGTCTGAGGTCCAAACACTCCCAGGCTAGGAGCGCTTTGTTATCTGATGTAGGAACTGCCGACGGCCAGGGCGTTCACAGTTTACTTCGCTTGACTCACTGACTTGACTGCGCAACAACGCGACTATGTAGGATGACTGGAGAAACATTCGAAAACTCCTGACACGCGTACACGACAAACCACATCATACGACTGACTACAGCCAAGCGAGAACTCCTAAACTGATAACAAAACGCTCACGCACACTGTCAGGAGTTAGTACGCAATCGCAGCTACTCAGAAACACCAGTCACAGCTGGAAAAGATCAAAAGCCATTCATACTTCACATGCTTACGATTGCAGATACATACTTCAGATGCATCGCCCCATAACAAACAGACGTTGGTCATACATGATACACCTTCTGATTACATCTCACGGATAACCATCCAAGCCAAGCTCAGAGCTGCGATGATAATGGTCAAATCTCACATAGTGAGTTCGATAACATTGGTATATGCTGATACGGTACAATGGGTCTTGTTTTCTGATCGATCCGTATTGTGTGGGTAACAAGTCAGATCTTGTCGGTTGCTCAGACGCCGGGTCACACCGCACCCACGGGTTCTGCGGGTTCACTACGGCCACGAAGGGCCGTCGTGCTGCTCAGGCCGCTTCAGGATCCAACCCACCTCAGTTTCAGCTCTCTCAGGGCCCGGCTAGGCTCGGCTCTCGCTGTCTCACGACTCGGTCCGGCCCGCCCCCTCAGCCTGTTCCCGTTCCTGTCGCTGTCAGGCGGCCCCCACCGGTACAAAGTCGGCTCGGGCGCTGTAGGAGGTGAACTCGGCCCGGCCGGTGGCCGCCCGCTGCTGCTGTGGAGGCGGGGCGGCGGCGCTGGCGGCCGGGCCCTCGGAGGGCGGTCTCTCTAGGAACTGCAGGGGTACCGTCACCTGGCCAGAGACCATCTGACGGTGTACCGTCCGCGCGGCGTCCGCCACACGCTCCAGGAAATTCGGCAGCCCTGGCGAGCGGAAAGCCCACATCACTCAATCAGATAAAACAGCAACTAAAGGTCACAGGTAACCAAACAAATAATGCAAACATCTCATCACTGCAAAGTAGATCATTGAATCCCTCATCAAATCTAGTGAACTATAAGCGTTCTGTCAGAGCGCTGTCAGGGAGGTTATGACGCACGATGGGTAAAAAACTGGCAAACAGCCATAAATGTCGCACGTCCGGCTGGCCCCGATCCGAGCGGCTGTCGTCAACAGAGTGACAGGATCGACCTGTTGGGCAGCCTCACAATAGCACGTGCCGCGGCGGCAGTCTCCTGCCGCTGCGGGGACACGGTCTGTAATTGTTAAGTTTTGCTACTTTAGCCTGAGAAGTGTTTTCTTTTATCATGTGTATTGTGTGCATCGTGTACCCCGTGCCGGCGCTGCACTGTAGGCCGGCAGCCCGAAAAAGCGCTGGAAATTCCCCCAAACTGACTGTCCGCAATATGAACAAAATAGGTATCATTTAATCCCAAATTGATCGAAGAATACGATTCCGATGCCATTTTTGCCCTAAGGTCGAAATTGAGGTGGTCAGTTGTCACCAAACACAAGACTATTTAGACTCGCTAGTGGCCACCACATTTGCCGATTTTAATGCTAATCTTTAGTTGATATTTATTAGTTGACCAGTTGTCGTTTTGAACGCAATTTTCTGTCAGACTAGTTCAGGGCACTGTTGTTCACTGTACCAACAACATTCTTACATATTGCATCGCTTTTCTGCAAGATAAGCTAGCTTTTTGCAAGCAGCTGCAAGACCTAAATAAAAATCATATCTAAATTTTTAAATAGACTTCTATAAAAACGTTATTTCGAGCAGCTAAAAATAAACATCTTATACTAGCCGCTGATTACTCATCTTTCGTTCCATATAGGTGCTTTGCTGCTTTTCCCTGCTACTTTTCGAGATATGCGCCAGTAAACCACATGATGTAGGGGCAATTGTCACCTCGCCGCTCTACTGAATGCCCGGCGCTCTTTATAGCGCTGGAAGTTGTGAAAAACTAACGCTTATAATCTGAATAAAATATATGTCCCTGAGCTCAGAATTGATCAACGCACACAATGCTGTCAAAATATTTGGGCCAAACTAAAAAATTCAGTCATTATTAACCCCCAAACACAAGTAAGTAATAATCAACAACAACTTGCTCTTAAGTTAGACTTTTTGAGAAATGTTATTTCGAGCCGCTAAAAATGACCGTGCCATACAAACCAGTAATCATCTTTAAGTCATGCCCTACTCGCAATTTTTGCTAATGCCTGCTACTCTTCGAGGTCACGTGACATCACCATTAAAAGTAAATGGGGAGATAAGGAAACTGTTGTTTTTGCGCATGGATTGATCTCAAACTATCTCAAGCACACGAAATCGTGATTTCATGCACTCCTTGCAAGATCCGATGCTTTACTTTTGCATTTTTGACCTTCCGTGACGTCATTTATGACGTCACTACGGTCATAGGAGTTTCTTGTTAATAACTCATGATCAAATTGAGCCAGCGACTCGGGAAAGCCACCACTGGACTCGGGAAGACCTCTTGAATCGAATGATATGCAATACGACCTCATTCGACTAAGTTCGTGGCCTGATGGGCTCTGACCTGACCTTGACTCGAGGTCAGCACCTTAAGTTGACCTCACCCGAACAAAAAGTATACCATTCGACGCGCCTGAGCCAGGCAAACACGATGGTGCCAAAATCGCTGCTCTGCGGCCATTTTATGCGAAATTATTAACCAAAAACCAAACCCTACCTTGGGCTTTTTGACTTCACCTCAGAGGTTACCGGTTGACATGGGACCTTAAAATCGGGTATCAATCGTTCCGTCTTGAAACGGCGCACACGCTTGCTTTTTCCGCGAGACTCTAGCTCCATTAGGGGCGAAACGGCGAAAAGGGGTCGTACCAACCCTCCCCCTCGGCCGGCCGAGGGGGTGGGGGGTCCGACAATAGGTCCGGCGAGGGTTAAGCAGCCCCACTTCGTTTTTAGCATGTTTGCTTGTCGCTGAGATCAACAACTTAATCACAAATAATTTCTAGCACTTTTCCGGGCCCCCGGCCCAGTGTGCGCTGGGCTCGCCAGCCGGCCGCCGAGCAGAGCCGCCGCGCCGCTCTGCGGCACAGCCTGCGTTCAGGGGCACGCGTGCCTCGGGATTGGCCGGTTGAATCACGTGGTTCGAGCTGTAGTCGAGTTAGGTCGCGGCGGTGCGCGGGGAATTGGGCTCCAGCATTGGACGCGGCCGGGTGCGTCGCTGGATCGCAGTGGAAGGATCGGTCTGCCCGGCCGTTTCAGAAACTCAGATCCACAGATTCATGTATAAACGGGTGTCTGAAAATCGGTAGTCGGTCTGCCTGGCTGTTTACCGGGGTAAGGAGGCTCGTTTATACGTGCGTCTGCAAAATTAAGGGATCGGTTTGATCTGCCGGTCTCTGTGACAGATTTGGACCCAACGCACAACTTAACCATTTCACTTTGTACCCGACATCATGTCGGCTTGAAGGGCGGTATTTTTGGGGTAGTCCTCGAGCATATCTTCTCGGGATTCATTTGTCATATAGGTTAAGGGTAGAGCCGGCACTGCGGCCGTTGCTCCGCTGGCGATTGGTGGCTCTAGAGTCTCTGACAGTGGGCGTTGTTTTCTGGTGAGTGATCTGGTTTGTCTGGTTTTCTAGTTGCTAAAATAAATCCTCCTGGTGTATCTATACACTCTTTAACTTGGAATTGTAACAGTAATAGTTATCGGTGATACAGATGGATGGACAGTCCAGCCAAAGGAAGGGGCACCACACACTGGAAGCAGCTTATCAGTGGTTTAGGAAGTTGAGGCAACTCAACATTGGTTCGGGGTAAGCGGGTAGTGTGGTTACTGATAATTGGTGGCGGAGTTGGGGTGTGCAGTGGCAGTCGACCGTATGGACCGTCGTAGTGCGTAGGCAGGTAGGTCGTAGGGCGTGCGTGGTAGTGCGGGGTGTATTTAATTATAGGTTTAACTCTGAACTCACCCGTGGCGGCCACGTAGTTGGTGATGACCGGCGGCAGGTACGTGCCCGGATCGTCAAAGTACGTCAGACCAAAGTCCATTCCCGGCTGAAACAGACAATGTCGCTAAGTTGAGCAGAAACTGGATAACAAATTAATCAACATGTAATACACCGGTACCGCACGTCGAAATCATACCACACAAAGACCGTCAACGACCCCTCATCCACGAAAGCCCAGACCTGTCCGCAGGCTCACCTGATCGAAGTTGGTGTGTGGTCGTATGACCATGACCGACCAGTAGTTGTTGACGCGCACCACGCCGGGCCGCTCGGGACAGTCGTCACGGGCGGCGCAGCGCGATACGATGGTCATCTGGCGCGCTCGACGGTCCACGTGGTACGAGCGGTCGAACACGTAGTCCCGGTTCTGGAACATGGTCTGAGGACGGGCCGAAAGCTTGTCAGAAGGCAACAGAGTACTTACATGATTGATCACATCACCGAGGTTACAACAGCAAAGCGTGCTGACGGAATTCGCGTGATAATTTCATTCCTTGTGTCCAAAAAATCCCCGTCAAGCAAGCGTGTCTAGACGAGTACGGCATCTTTTCGGTTCCGCCCACCGGTTCCAATGGCCGCCACTCACCGGAAACTTGACCTGCCAGTAGATGACGTCGCCGTCGTCGCCCGGTTTCGGGTCGACCACGCGCAGCTCCATCACGCTCGGGTCCCACTGGGTGCGGTACTCTGTGTTCAGCTGCACCTCGAAGAACGACTCGGCCGTCACATCGTCATAGGTACCGTACACTGCCGGAGCGGGAGGCACACCCGGTCAATCACACTGCCGTGTCAAATCGGCGAGGGATGTGCGCACCAGGCCATCGCCATCATATTATATAAGTAATGCACACATGACGTAACGAGTTCTGCTCGGAGTCCGGGTTCGGGGTTATGCATCGGTAACAATAAAAATGGGGCTGTGGTGAAAAACTACGCAGCCGTAACAAGCACTCTAGGCCGGGCGGGTATGTCCACCCACAAGTAGCAGCACTGCCCAATCCGCCCGGCCTACCACCCATCGGCCGCTCCCCGCACCTTTGTACGAGTAGAGGTGGTCTTGTTGACCGTGACGCTGACGCCACACCACCACGTGATTACGCTCAATGAACGGCTCCCAGGTGGCGTCCGGACCCCGGTTCACCGCCGCCGTCGGTCCGCCGTTGGCGCAGGCGCAGTAGGCGATCTTCTCCACCTGTCTCCGCGGGACGAGCGGCGGTTAGGCACGGGTCAGAGCCATTAACCTCTATAATACCTACTAGGTAGGTATTGTACTTACAGAGGTCAATGGTCAGAGCTCATAGCGATTGTGTGCTTTAAAGTAATTGGGGTGATTTTTGTGTCTGTTTCCAAACTACAATTCTCCCCGAATAGAATGTTATGCTTAAGTAATGCAGTGCCCCCCCCCCAAAAAAAAATTAAGGAAGACGCTTTTCAACGCAAAATGGACAACGAACGATCGCAGAAAATAAGTTTCATTTGGAGTAATATCACGGATTTTTACATAAATAGCAAAAGCACATACCCCTTAGCCGAGAGATCATAAGTTCTCACCTGTCTGTCAAGCACCTGACGTTTTCCGCACTCGGGGCAAATGATGCTTTCTTTGCAAAGTTTTGCAAAACGCTCGAACTCGCCCTCGTAACCGTGCCTGAAAACGGTGAATGTCCACTAAGTAGCACAAAAAAGTAGTACGAAGCATGTGGATTTCCATTTTTCATTGACAGGCAGAATGAACGCTTAGTATTGATAACAAAAATATCCAGGCTAAAATGGCCAATTCAAACGCTGAGCAATACTGGGTCAACCGCCCTTCCCTTCTCACCGTGCCGGAGGCGGCGGCTGATCCGCATCCTCGGTATCACCGTCAGCTCCTCCCGTCTCCTGTTCCTGCTCCGCCTCCTTCTCCGTCTCCGCCTTCTGCCCGTCGGCCGGCGGTGGGGACGGCGTGGCCTCAGTCCCGACCACCAGCGCGGCGCTCAGCAGCAGCCGGCGGCCCTGAGCGGCCAGCAGCCGGCGTACCGCGCGTAGCATCTCCCGCAGCGCCTCGCGGCTGTACAGACCCGAGTAGAGCTCGAACAGCTACCGGCAGCGTCACGTCGTCACCCGCTACAGCTGTTAGCGGAACAGAATCAAACTCGACATATGAACATAGCACTAACGCACATATGAAGCGTTTTATGCACAGGTTGAAGCCAGTCAAGTTCTTTCCTTGTCTATTTACTCGAGGGTGATACCGTGTTTCGATCGCCGCAACTGACCTGCATGGTACGCCGAGTTCTGTAGATGATGACGAACTCGCACTGGATGACGGAGAGCCGCAGCAGGGCGCGCGACTGCTGGCGCAGCATGGCCAGCAGCCGGCGGTGCAGCGACAGCACCTGCTGGGCGGCCGCCGCGCTGCTGACCAGCGGCTGGCTGCGGCCGGCGGCCGTCTGACTCAGCGGCGGCTGCAGCCGGCCGGCGGCGGCACGCGCCACCGGCGACGCAGAGGCGGTCGCCGCCGCCCGTCCGCCCTTCAGCAGGGCCAGCATCCTGACCTGCTGAGAGGAGACACCATTCAATGCACAACTTTTCATTGCATAAAAAGGCTCGTTGCTTATAGAATTTAAATAGGATAAATATAGATAGAGAAAAAATGGATAGATATGGTGGATAACATGAGATTTGGTTGTGAGCATCTAGGTAAGCAACAACAAAAAGAGCCAAGAAAAGTGATGTTCAAACCCTTACTAAAAATGGGCACAAACATATTTTGGTAGTGAAAATCTAACCTGTTTAGTAGCAAGATAAAAAAGTCAATTATTTCCTGGTACACTCCATTGTCTCCTATACATCATTTTTCTTTTTAAACAGCACATCAGCAGTCAGTAGAGAAGTTCTACACACTTAAGTCTTAACAGTAGGTAGGGGCTCTGGTATTAACTGGATAATTCGCCAGCTGACGCCGTATGGTGGCGCTAGTGGAGCAGCACCATATGACGTCAGCAGAAAACACCGTGAGCAGCTATGAAATGGGAGCGAGCACCACGGAAATATCGAAAGGTGATGGACATGTACTGACTCTGGCCATTCAAGTACCACCAGTACCATACAAAAACCATATAATATCATCAAGACTGATTCTGGAATCAATTCGTTCGGGTATTTAAAACACATAAAAAATGTTTGTTACCAAATTCTGAAACAGTATAAGGATATTCTTGTTCCTTACTTTTACCTTGTGGAGTACTTTTACAATACCTTTTACTTGCTTTCTAGTATGCCCATCACTATCTCAGAATCTGGATTGCAACGCTGTAGGAAAACTTTTTTTTCATTTGTCATTTCTTCCACTTTTGAGCAGTGATAATTTATTTGGTTTTATACATTAAATAATGAATACGGCTCTTAACTTTTTAGGGATCTGCAATGGCCCAGAGAGCAAAATCAGATATTTTCTAGAAACTTGAGGCCACTATTTTCTTATATGCTAGATAATATACAAATATTTACATGTAAAGAATGATACGGGTTTATAATTCTGCAGAAATATAAATTCAAAGTATTCAAAAATTTTAAGGACCGTTTTAAAATCTTCCATAATGACTTCTTTCAATACAAGGTGGAAGCAATTTCAGTTAACAATAAAGCAGCACATGGCAGTACCTTGAGGCGCGCTGGCAGTTGCTCCAGGTGGCGCTCGGCACACCCCGCCAGATGGCGAGCCGGTCTCGAGGTCGCGGGTTGCAGACACTTTGTCAAGGCGGCGGTTCACGGCCCCGAGCTGCGGGGCGCTGCGCTGCCATGCACTGCTGCATGGTTGAGCTGCGATGATCCATAGCCAATCGGCACCTGCAGGCGGCAACTGCAATTCGATCTTCGAGATGTTCTCTGTTCCCCGACTTTCCCTTTTCGTTGTACCGGGTGAAGTGAATATTCTTTGAATATTCTTCTGACAGTCAGTCTTTAGTCCTACATTATGTTGTCAATCAGATTAAATTAGTTCAAAAACCGTCGTAGTCTGTCTCATTCGCAGTCTACATCTCCACATGCGCACCCATACATGCTCAAAAGTTTCACTACGTATGTACACTGCAGTGTACCCTGATGAAAAATGTTTTGCTGAAATCAGAGACACATCCCAAGGTAGGCCATAGTGTCCATGGACATATATTTAAGTCAAAACAGATGAAACAGATAAACACAATTCCAATCATCAAGTCAACCAGCATCGACAATCTGCACATAAGTTCTAAACCTATTGCAAGACTACTTTGTATTCCAACTTTGTATTGCAGAAGGGTGGAAGCTGCATGGAATTATGCGACAAGTTCAGCGTGCATCCACGCTCGAAAGAGCAGGGTTAATTGTAACAATGTCAATACCATAACAATAACGTAATTGTAGGTGTTGTGATTCGGTTGTCTCTTGTCTGTGCTGGCCATTGCGCGGGCGGTCCAGCGGCGGAACTCGGCTTCGCCGCCGTGGCGCGCTGGCAGTTGCTTCTTCTTCTGCATCCCACCGCCAACCCGCTCAGGGGGGCGGCGGGTCGAGCGGCGGCTCGGCCCGCCCAACATCCTCGATGAAGGTGACGACCTTCGTCGCCGGGCCGCCGAGGACGTTGACCAGGCGAGGGTCGACACCCCAGCGGCGGCGGCGGGCCGCCTCATAGGCCGGACAATCGGTCAGTAGGTGCGCCGCGCTTTCGGGCTCCACGCACGCGGGGCATTCGTCGTTGGCTGCCGGGCCAATCTTGTGGAGCGTGTCACGGGTCAGCGGTGATGTGCCGGTCCTCAGCTGGGACAGCGTCACCGACCCCCAGCGCGCCAGGGAGTCGTGGCCAGGCGTGGGGTCCGGGTGCGGGTGGGCAGCGGTTGCCCTCTGTCGCGACAGCTCCCGGACATGGCGCGTGACGGCGGCCCGCGCACTCGACAGGTCGATCGGTGCGCTGTCTTGGTCGCCCGCCGTGGCCTCGCCAGCCAGGCGGTCGGCGGTTTTGTTGCCGTCCAGCCCGGCATGGCCTGGCACCCACTGGAGCACCGTCTCGGTGCCGTTCTCGGCGAGGGTGCTCAGCACTCAGCAGCCTCCACACTTCGGCGGCCAGGGCCATGGTCTGGTTAGCTGGGCCGCGGCCGAGTAGTTGGAGCCCAGACCTTGAGTCGGTGAGGAGGCGGACCGACTTGGTCGATGCCAACTCCCCGTCCTCCAGGCCGGCCACAGCCGCGAACGCCTCGCGCATGGCGGTCAGTTCTGCTCTCAGGCTGGAGCAGACCGCCCCTGCAGGAGTGCACACGGTCTCTTCTATGTTGAGGTGGTGGAACTGGATCAGCGCCTGCACCGCCCTGTTCTGTCCCGCCGTGAGCCGAGCCGTCCGACCAGATAGTGACGTCCGGGTGCGGGAGCTCTGCAATGGCTCACAGGGCAGCTTCCCTGCGGACTGCAGGCGGGTCCGACCAGCGGGTGACCACGGGCAGGTCCACCCTGAAGGTGATGCCGCCGCGGTGGCCCAGCTATGGCGGGTCGCAGCTGTAGAACGCCGAATCTGTAGCACAATAGAATTGCAATTGTAACAAAGACCTGCATGGTCAGCACACATCTGCAGTGACTGTCATCCCAAGTTGGTATGAATTGGAACAAAGTTGGGTCATGGTAGCAGACGTAACACAAGCTGTTGTGATATGCCATACCGTAGGACTAGGTCGTAGGTTGTAAATTTTAGGTTTAAGGCTGTAGGTTGTAGGTCAGGTTAGGTAAGGTTTGGTTAGAAAGACCCATTCTCGTGCATCAGGCAGCTTGTGCTACACCTACCTTACCAATACCTAATTTGAATTCCTAAAATTGATGGCAAACAGGCTTTTTGTATAACAAGTGTGGTTAATTGTTCTAATCCCCGCTGCAATGTGAGGGTGACTGCTCTTCTACAATCACAATATTTGAATTCATATAGGTAGGTGTTTACATGTTCAGAAAATGATACAAAATATGACACAATTATAGCTGCAACTGGATAGTGGATACCAACCTCTACTTTAAGTTTCTGCAGCCTTATAACCTCACAAATGACTAAATTGCCAAGATAAATCCCTTAGTACAATAGCTTGACTCTAAAATAACAGAACTTTTCCATGCAGACCCTGGAATGGAGGGTTTATGAAAAGTAACAAAAATAAACATTCACTAATATCAATATGTTGTTATAAATTTCATATGTAGCACAAGCGCCAATACTGCCTTCATTTACAATTTTGCTACTGTTTTCCACTCACAAACGCTGCCCTCCGTGGACAGCAGCAGCAGCAGTGAAACGTCACCCGTAGTGTGACATCATCACCCATGACGTAATGGAAATCCAGTTGTTACCAAGGCCCGTAGGTAGGTAAGCACCATGCTGATGCTGGGGACCACAGAGTACAGACCACTAAATGCAAACAGCATATATCTGCACACCACTCTGAAAATTTACAGGCTCACACCACCAAACATCAGCTTACTCTTAGTACCCCCACAATGATGAGTTTTCATTGATATTGCCATTCTTTGAAACCTGGGCCCTGTTCAGTTTCAATGCATGCCACTACAGTGCGCTACTCTGCTCCACAGTCTTGGTGCGGCGGTTGATACGAACTCGCCTTGATGCTTCTGTGTTGCAAGCATCAGTTTGTTGATATTTCCATGGAAACATAATATACTGCGACACATAGCATGCTGTGGCACAGTGCCATGAAACAGCGGCCGAGGGCCCACACTGAACTACAGCATCAATACCTGAGCCAAAGTTTAACGACGAAGGGTAATATGTATTTGAGGGGAGCCAGCAAATGCATTGAAACACTTTTTCTTTTCCATCAGGGTTACACGTGAAAAAGAATAATTAGATCACGTCTTACATGCGCCAGTTTACATTTCTGCAGAATATGGCAGCATTGTAGAGAGTTTTCAAAGTATGAAAGAATTTTATCTATTAACGGGCTAGCTCATTTGAATAAAATGATTGTTTATTTGCTTAAATGTATGCATAAAAAGGAACTCAGGTACGTTTTTCTCAATAAGTTTTATGAAAAAACACTCGAAGTACTGCTAGAAGGGATTTGCTAGGAAAAAATTTCCCTTTAGAAGAAATATGGTAAAAATAATACTTTATCCTGCTGCATGTCTCGACAATCGTGACGCTGAATAACGCCTACAATCTGCCCAGGCTCTAACACATGCGTAGCCGGTTAACCCTCTGTGTACCTCCTTTTGCATTAGAATTTTGCCGGCTGGACACATCCGGTGCTAGGATTTTATCTATTGGCAGTTTCAAGCTCGACTTTTGAAGGTTAAGGTGAGCGAATTGATATAGAAATAACTTGCTTTTATGAACTTTTGTTTATGGGTTCCCGTCTGCATGTCTGTTCAGTGTTAATGTTTAATGATTTAATTTTCCTAAATCTTATGACTATATGGTCAGTTTTCAGGATATTTGGCCCATGTTTTAAATGTAGAAGTAATTTAGTTCGGAAATGATTCAGGATTACTTTAAAGGGACCCTCCCACCTTAACATTAGTTTTGAGTTGAGATAGCCAAGTTTGCGGCCAGGCTCAGAAACCACCATTTATCCTGGTCGCAACCCCCGCAGCTTTATGGTGTTCAAGAAATGTCTTCCCTTTACTTGCAGGGTGGGACCAGCGTGGTCCCTATCTCTTAACCATTACGGGAATCTGATGACGTCATCAGGCTTTCGAACGTCCGTTAAATGTTTGACTAAAACGTTTTGTAGCACGCGGTGGTATATGCTGCTTTGCGCGCAACAAATGCCGCACTTTCAAATAAAGTCGCTAGGAACAGCGGAGATCCCAAAAAGTAAACAAAAGTAAAAGTATAATATCTTGAAAACCGGTGAATATTTTTCGATGAAATTTGGTAGATATTCGTTTTTGCTCTTTCTGAACCGAGCGACATCACTTTCATGCCAATTCATTAACTTTTTTGAAGGTGGGAGGGTCCCTTTAATAGTTGATGTCAAGCCCTGCCCCCGCGGCCCCCAGCACAGGAAGTCTGGATCATTAGACTCCAAAGTCCAAACACGACAATCCAGGCTGCAAAACATGGACACTGGTGAAAACAGGGTGCAGGAGGGCATATTTGGACACATGACAATTGAGAAGTTCCCCCCTTCTCAATGCCTTCCGGCTTCCACACAGCGATTGTCACATGGTTTTTGCGACTTGCGAGTGAATTTCTAGAGCCTTGATCAAATCGCCTCAGGTGCCCTGTTTTCACTGTCATCCCAAAACATGGCAGCAAGTTTGACAAGATGCACTAGCCAGGCCGGAAAAGTACACCAGCTTATGTTTATTGTTTTCCCTGCACCCACCAGGCTTGAATTATGACCTATCCTGGAACAATCTTAAGTTTAACAGTTTTACTACAATTTTATAATTCAAATCCACATTGCTCACCATGCAGGTTGGATGGCAATGTCAACACAATCTTGTCTGTAACTGGGCACTTAGACTGCACATGGTGTGATGCAAAATGCAGATTTAGTAAAAAACTGAAGTTTTACCCAGATTTACCTTGGAAAGTTTGGGCCCTAACTAAGCACTGTGTTAAACTGCTGTGCTGGCATGACTTTGTCAAACAGTGATATATGTGGGACACAATGAACCAGACAGATATTATATGCTATTGTTTTGAAGTTTTGTTATCTAACTGAATGAAGATTTCTCAATTTTAGTTGTGAATTTAATTGGTTGTGTTCAGCTGTGCAGGTGCAGATTTACTGATTTACAGCCTGTTTTGTATGGGCTGATGCAGACCTGTGGCTGTCAATCTGTGAATTAGCACCTTGGCTAGTCTGGCTTGGTAAATCTGCTGCCATAGGTACTTGCATACTTTGCACTCTTGGAGGAGCCTGGTGGGGCACAGGCTACTTTTTCTGTCTCAGTCATTTTAAATGAGTTGGTCATAAAACCTTTTGTTTTATGCTCTATTTGCCTTTGTTTTGTGCATGTTAGATTATAAGTTTCTGTGTAGTTTTGTTTTCTGTTAAATGATAAGGCTTTTATCAAGTGATGGCTCAATTGGCAATATGCATTGTTGAAAGATGAATATGGGTAGGAACTAGAATGCTATCCTTATTTCATTTGTTTTATTTTTGATTATTTATTTTCTTATTATTAATTATTTCCTTGTTATCTCAGTATTTTCTGCTGCCTCTGCCAAATGACAATCACCCTGGGATAAGCTTACCTGAACTATTGTTTTTCAGGAGACAAATGGAGGAAATAAAAGCATTGCTGAAAGAAATCCCTGGAAGAATAGGGTCTGCAAGTTTAAAGGAGCGAAAGCATGTGTTTGAACAATTGGAAAAGGCAATCAAGACAGGTATGTGATTTGAAATCTACTTCTCTTATTTTTTAGTGGCATGTAGCCACTTTCCAATTTATTTTTAATTTCCATACCTATCTATGTTGACATACCTATGGTTTTCACACTTTGAATTTGTATTTTTATTATTTACAGCAGAACTGCCCGAGCCGGCAGTGCGTGGTATCTGCAAGCTGCTGGGCTCCACGCTGCACCGCTACCACGACCACAAGTCGCGCGCGCTGGTGGCCGGCGCCGTGCGCCAGCTGGCCACCACCCACGGCGCCGCCGCCGGCAAACACCTGCCGCCGGTGCTGGCCGAGCTGGCGCGGCCCTGCAGCGTCGCACACGCCTCGTACGTACGCCTGTCATAGCGGACATCGCAGCAAATACCTAGTTGTGTCGATCATCCTTCGTTTGATATATTGCCCTAGTCAATAATGCTCTTAGCTTCACTGATTAGATATTGGGGTAAAACATATAACGCCAAGGAAATGCGATTCATCTCCACCCATTGTAAGGGCAAGATTTGTGATTTTGAGATACACATACATATGCAATTATGCATTATATTTGATATGCTGCTAGGATTGGTGCATTCGAGCCCATGCTCAGCCATCCCCAACCATATTCGTATACAGTTACGTACGAGTCGTATACCAGTCGTATACAGTATACAGAGTAGGCTCTTGCTTTCTTTGTACAGGGCTCTAAAGAAAGTCAGCTTTTTTCGCTAAGCCTTCATCGCTGTTTGGTGTTCCCTGGCCCCTGGTGCGCAGTTGTAGCCCTTTTCTGTGTTTTTTTTTTTTTCGCAGTAAGACGCTGGCGGGCACCCATCTGGCGGCGTTCTCTTGGTGCTGCACCCTTCTGGAGCTGAGTTTCGCGGCGCCGACGGCCGAACAGCGGGAGGAGTTCGCGGCGCTCGCCGGCGCCCAGGCTCGTCTGCTGGCCAGTGTGGTGGCCTCCGAGAAATCGGCTCTCGTCAGCAGGGCCCACCGCATGTTTTGCCAGGTGAGGAGCTGTGACGGCACGCGACGCCAACTGCTGGGGTGTCGCTGACTGTTAGAATTAGACTGATCGCCTGGCCGACACTGGCCGCTGTTTTGACACCAGACACTTACCACCGGACTGACACTGGCTTCTATGACACTGACTAGTGACTGGACATTGACCCTGACACTCGACTGACACTGACCTGTTTTCGTAGGCACTCCGATCGGACGCCCAGATAGCGAGCTACGTGGAGTTTCTGTCACGCTCGGATGTGTCGCTGCCCGACCTGGTGCTGGGTGCCCATCTCAGCCGCTGCCTGACCGAGAGGAAGCAAACCGAGAAGATCGCCCAGGTCAAGGTACAGTGGGTGGCTTGGGACGGGCACATGATTGTTTTGGTCGATAGGGGCGCCGAATAGTAGCAAGCATAGCCATAGACTGGTCTTGGTTTTCAACCAAGGTCCAGCATGGCGAGACTGAGGCTTAAATGACACCGAATGGGGATATGTATGTCTCGGGAATAGGTGTGGTCTTGATTGTATAGCGTATCTTTTTTGTGTTAAAGGCGACATGTGCCTATCATCTTAATTGTGGTAACCGATGCTCGTTGTGCCTTGCGCCGCTGTGGTCTGACGCATTCCGCGCGGCCTCCGTCCGCAGAAGCCGCTGCTAGCCGGCCTGGTGCGTCTGGTGGTGGGTGGCAAGAGCCGCGCGCCGCCGGCCGCCCTGCTCTACTGCGGACACGCGCTGCGCCACGTCAGCCACGCCGAGTTCTCTGGCGAGCTACTGCCGGCGCTGGGGCGCGCGCTGCTGCGCAGTCCCGAGCTGGCCGTCGGTCACACGGCCTCCATACTGGCCGGCCTCTCGATCGACCTCAGCCAGTACGCCGAGGAGCTGGCCAAGCCGCTCTCCAGTGAGTACCGATGCACCGCTCCGGCACACATGACCGGACACGGGAGACGCGTGCCTCTTGGCTCGGAGTGGCTCATTTTTGCTCGGAGTGGCTCACATTTGCTGACGTAGGAGTGATTAAAATTGATTTTGACCCTCGCCCGTATTGGTGTTTTTCCAGCCGCGAACGTATAAGGGGGGGGGGGGTCCGTTGGACCCCCTTGCCGTTTCGCCCCTGATTGAGCTAGAGTTTCGCGGAAAAAACGAGCGTGTTGCCCGTGACGGGAGGAAGCCAATGATACCCAATTTAACCCGCGCACCGACGGGGGGGGGGCGGATATCCGCCCCCCCTGAGGTTTTTCGCGAATAGCGGGAAAACCGCGGCGCGTAGCGCCGCGAAATTTGGTATGACTATTCCCTTATCAATTTTACACATGGTGTGCAAGTTTGAACCTCCTACCTTTCAAGGTCAGGTCACCAGGTCACTTTGAATGACCCAACCTCAAGTCACTTTTTTGCAACTTTGTCACCGTGCCAGAGCTACAGTAGATGTCGGAGGCCTTTGAAAGTCGCAGGATGTTATTAGGTCATTAGTAGCTACAATTTGTATATCTCGGAATTTTGATAGCGGTGACCTAAGGTCAGGTCAATTTCGTGACCTCCCCATTATAAGTCATTGGGGGAAAAATCAACTCCCTGTTTTTACCACTAAAACGGGTCGGAATGGCCCCATATACCATACATGACTTCATATACGATCAACCTTCACTACCTTGAGGTCTGTTTTGCTGTTGGGCAGCTGTGAGGTCATGTGACGTCATCAAAGGTCACCAAAGGTTTTTGGCCAATAACTCCGTACAGGAACAAGATACAGACGCGTGGATGGTCTCATTGTGTTCAGCTCGTCAAGACGCATCGAATGATATACATGATGACCTCGAGGTCACGTGACCTGAGGTCAACCTTTGACCTTGACCTTTCGAGGTCAACATATATATCATTCGATGCGGATTGACGAGAGGATCACGATGATGCCCTTAGTTTGCTCCTATCTTGACTAATTCGAGAGTTATTCGAGAAAAACTCTCTCCATATTTAGCGCCGCCATTTTGACTTTTTCGACCCCTGTGACGTCATCTTTGACCTGACCTGAAAATGACCTTAGTAAAAATTGTAGATCTTGACCGTGCGTATCCGATGCCGTTTACCGCTTGTCGCTATCTTGCTTCGTTCTCGAGATCTCAGGGGGGGGCGGTCATCCGCCCCCCCCCCGTCGGTACTAAGTTGGCGCAGACCCCCGTCGGTGCGCGGGTTAAAGGTCCTAAGTCATCGGTTGACCTTCCAGGTCAGGTCAATGACCCAAACGTCGGGAAAATCGGGACCTGTTAGAAAGTCGTAAAGCGTGGCTGCTATGGGGTTTTTCGGGGTGCTGATCACGAATGTCATGTTAGTTTTGATCACAGATGATGTCTTCATGCATTTAGGCCAGGTCGGGTCAGGTCAGGTCAGGTCAACCAGTAAGGGTATTCGTAGTAGGTAGCAACCGCCTCTGACAGCTTCGTAACATGTTACGAAGGCACCAAAACTACTTTGTAAATGTTTATATGGTTGCTAAATTCGAATTCAGCTCCAAAAACTGGCCTAGAAACATGTAAAACTCGAAAAAGTGATCCGAGGTCATCAAAGGTCAATGACCTGACTTGACCTTCCGGTGACCTTGACACCCACCCTCATGCATGGGAGCAACATCATATCCCATATTTGAACGCTTAAAACCACGAAAAGACTGCAAACGCGCTGCTAATGCGAGCTGACATAAACCGAATCGCGATTCCGGCCAAACATGGTCTCGAAAAGTAGGTCACAGGTCAAAGGTCATTAGGGTCAGGGTCATGAAAATTTCAGGGTAGGTGTAAAATTGATTAACGCGAGCGTACTGAAAGTTTCGTCGCGATCGGCCGCTTTTTACGCGAGTTATTCGCGAAAAACCGGGGGGGACGGGGGGGTCCGTTCGACCCCCCCTATACGGGCGGGGGTTAAGCTATAGTTTTATCGAGAACATGGTAACTGGTAGTTGGTTCAATATTTTTGCCTTGAAACACTGCTGATTGAATATTCCGGGTGATCATTTTCTACTTTGCATCTGTGGCCGTCTTGAAGTTTTTTTTTTCGTCTGCGAACCACACTTTTTCACGCCGATTTCTGGGTCTATGGGCCATTTGAAAATGTTGGACTCATGACTTCTCTTTTTTAATCATTCAGCAATAGTTTGACATTTTCGCTAAAACTTTTCACGTCGTTCTTGGCAAAAATAGAAACAAATAAATAAATATGTAAATAAGTAAACAACTATAAAAAGGACAATAACACCACGTAACACTAACACCCACAACCCATTATCCTAGTTATGCTATCTCCCGAAATGTCGATTATGATTCGTTGATTAACCTTTTGAAATAATAAATCATTGATTGATTGATTCATTCATTGACTTGTTCCATAAGTAGAATATCTTATTCATTCATGAGGGCGCTTGGGAAAACGTTTTTGGGAAGAATGATGTGTATACCGTCAACCGTGTAATAAGGTACGCGCCGCAGATGGAGACAGCAACAACTTAAATGACGGCTCGTTGGTCTAGGGGAAGGGCGAGGCAAAAAAATGTCAAATTATACTTGCTTTTTTATAAATTTAGTCCGAACCTTTTGATAGGAAGGATTTACAAGGAGAGAGCCACCGCTAAGGGAAGCTTGTTGCGGTGACCCTGCCCTCTATCCTCCGATCGCGCAATTCCAGGTTTATGGCAGAATTTAAAGTCCAAAGTTTAACGTGAGCACATAGCCGCGCACGGCCGGTACCCTCACTGACTTGGCCTGGCTACGGCCTGCCACCAACCGCAGCCATACCTGTCAGGAGGCCCATAAATGTAGAGCCCCGTAGCGCTTCGAACCCGGACTGTTTTAACCGGGAACGCGTGCTCCCACCACGCGGAGTCCAACGCTCCACCAACTGAGCTACGGGACCGGCTTTTGAAATGTGAACTAAATTCAGCCCAACAATATTCATCCATGGATCGATTCCTTCATTTAAGCGGTCATGGATAGTGAATGAATGGATGAATGAACCAGCAAATGAATCGATGAATCAATAAGTGAATGAATGACTAACAATAAATAAATGAATCAATAACTAGATGAATGAATGCATTAATGAACCGATGCATTAACCAACGAATGAGTGGTTGAATCAATTAGTGTATGTATGTACTATGTATGAATGAATGAACCGATGCACGAACCATTGAATGGAGTGAATGAGCCAATGAATAAATGAATTAATGAACCAATGAACCAATGAATGAATGAATGAATGAATGGACGTTGGACAGGGAATGACCCAATGAATGCATGAGCAAATAATTGAATGAACCGGTAAATGAATGCACAATTAAAGGAACAAATGAATGAATGAACTGATAATGAATGAACTGATGAATGAATGAACTGATGAATGAATGAACCAATGAATGAATGAACCAATGAATGAATGAACCAATGAATGAATGAACCAATGAATAAATGAACTGATGAATGAATGAACTGATGAATGAATGAATGAACTGATGAATGAATGAATGAACTGATGAATGAATGAATGAACTGATGAATGAATGAACTGATGAATGAATGAACCAATGAATGAACCAATGAATGAATGAACCAATGAATGAACCAATGAATGAATGAACCAATGAATGAATGAACCAATGAATGAATGAACCAATGAATGAATGAACCAATGAATGAATGAACCAATGAATGAATGAACCAATGAATGAATGAACCAATGAATGAATGAACCAATGAATGAATGAACCAATGAATGAATGAACCAATGAATGAACGAACCAATGAATGAACCAATGAATGAACCAATGAATGAACCAATGAATGAACCAATGAATGAACCAATGAATGAACCAATGAATGAACCAATGAATGAACCAATGAATGAACCAATGAATGAATGAATGAATTGTTGAAAGAACCAAACTTAAATCATTAAATGAGCTGTAACGCGACTGGGGAGGAAAATGGTTTGGCTGAATTTCGACTGTATTTTGAATCCAAGATCAGAATTAGTTTGTTTCGCGTGCAAAGAAGTGGGCTCGTCCGGGATTTGAACCCGGGACCTCTCGCACCCTAAGCGAGAATCATACCCCTAGACCAACGAGCCGCTGTGTGGGGCGTTGCAGTCTCCATTTGCGGCGCCGAGCTGTGGTTCCTTTCACCCGTGCGGCGACCAATCAAACGGTTCCGGTATTTGGGTCAGACCGGCCGGCGGGCTGGACCGGCTGGCTTACGTCAGACGCGTCAGACCGTTCAGCGTACCGGACGCCGGCACTCCGAGACGATGACGTTTAGGTAACGGCTCACGGATGACATGCCATATGGGTGCTGCCATTTAGTAAATTACTGAATATGTTGAGAACGAGCTCAGTTGCTGGAGAAACTGGTGGTAGGCCAGAAGGCGTTTTCGGGTCTGTTGTTATTTAAAGGTCATAGTGTTATATACAGCATCTTCCTCCTAAGTAGCAAAACACCCTTGTATATTTAAATTCATGGGAACTGCTTCTCATGCCTGGCAGGTCTTAACTAAACGCAGGGCTCGTCCGGGATTTGAACCCGGGACCTCTCGCACCCAAAGCGAGAATCATACCCCTAGACCAACGAGCCAGTGGTAGAATGCTAACCACCTGTTTGGTCAGCAGGGCTGCCGCCGGTATCGCTGACAAAATGTGCCCGCCCCCTTTACCGGTTTGCAGAGCTGTCAACAGCCACTCACCCAGTACCCACACGCCAGAGCTGGCAGGGCGCTCCCACAGCATTGAGCCGATCGGGATTGTCTGGTTAGGCGGCACAGAGCAGCGTTGCAGCCTTGCCTCCCCGCCTACAGCAGTATCGGTTCCCTGTCGCTCTGCTCAGCGGGACCACTATCCACCTATATCCCGCGTGTTGACCCTCACGTGACCGTGTGCGTGCCCGGCCCACCCGCAGCTCAGGCGCATAGCAAGGATGAGCGGACGCGCGATGAGGCGGTGGGCGCGCTGGAGGCGCTGGCCGCCCGCTGCAGCGACGCCTCGGCCGTCGAGAAGCTGCTGGCTCGCCTGGTGGCCGTGCTGGACGGAGCCGACGGAAAACTGACCGTGGCCGACCAGAAGATAGCGGTTCTCAAGGTGGGCTGCTTGATAGGAGCACGGGGTTGTTCTCTGTGAGGAGAAATGAGAATTGATAATGGGCATGGCTGAAGAAAGTCGATTAGTGAGGGGCTGGATGAAACACTTCAGGTGAACCGAGAAAGGAATTACTATGTGCAGGCGTGTGACGCTCGTCGCTGTCCGTTTCGCAGGCGGTCGGCGGCGTGTCTCAGTGTTGTGTGGCCGGCAGCAGCACCCAGAGCCTGGTGTCCTCGGCTGCCGCCGCGCTGCTCAGGGTGTTTGAGCAGGAGGCTCACGAGGGCACCGTGGTGATGGCGCTCGCCCAGCTGCGGCGGTGGTGTGCCAAAATCACCGGACAGCCGCCGCAGCAGCTGGCCGACTGGTTCCAGGTCAGTCAGACCGCGTCGCGTACCGCTCTTCCCCGGCCTTCACCCAAACAACTCAGTTCAAACAATAGAGCTATCTCAGACGTTCATACGTGATGTGAAAGCCATTTGCCAGAGTAATGATGCCAAGACTTAGTTTGTATCGTTCTTTTCGTGTGGTAATACCCAACAGACAGAAGGTGTTTGAGCAGAGCTGTCATAGCTGCCGTTTATTTTCGTCCCATGAGTCTGACTGACCACCCTCCCTCGCCGTCTCCTTCAGACGTGTCTGGGTCAAAAGTCGGCCACCTCGGCCGTGCGCCTGGGCCAGCTACTCTGTATGGAGACGACGTACCGTGGCGCCGCCCTGCCGGGCTTGCAGGGGCTGGCCGAGCCGCTCAACAAGACCGTGGAGCGCGCCGCTGCCAATAGCACGCAGGTGAGGGGTGCTCTCGCAACTCGCAGGTAACGCTGCCCTCACGGCAGTCGTTGAAAATAGTTCGCTCAGATGACGTTCAGTCAGTTAAAGTTCGCTAAAGTCGCTCGCACCGAGGTAATTTTGTCTCTTCACGGTTAACAGCACACATTAGGTAATGCTGAACTCACAGAACATGTGTAGTGTGTAATTATCGCCATCTTACTGGTAACAGTACGCAGGTTACGGTCGGTACCCTCACAATCGCCAAAAACACTCAGGAAAGCAATAGCAGAGTACAGGTAACGCTGGCTTTACAACGGACAAAAGCCCACTGTCCAGGGCCCACCTGGTAGCGATGCCTCACAACATACTGTTAGCACTGCCCTCACCGCCGGCCACCGACTGCCTGCGTATAACGCTGCCCTGTGTTCGGCAGCTGCCCATGGTGTCTGAGGGCGTGGTGGCCGCCCTGTTGCTCTCCCGCATGACGGACGTCGACCCTTCCGTCAACCTCGACAGCGTCTTCAACCTGGTGCTAGACGAGAAGCGTACACTCTTCAACGAGAAGTTCATCAACTCCGCCAGCGACGACGGTAATTATGACGAACGTTTTCGGTTGGCGGGACTGAGCTGCCAATGAATGTGTAAGTTGTCAGGCGATGATCTTTTCCTACCTATTTCATTAATGGAACTGGTATGGATGTGTTTGATTTCGTTATGTCGAAGCTGGTCTACGCTGCCGTCTATATCTTAAATGGTGGTGTGCTGTATTAGCGGAGGTTATCCGCTGATGCTATCTGTCTTTCTCTCCCTAGCTGCGGTGTGTCTGTGGACTGTGTCTGCTCTGTGAGCGGCTGCTAAGTGTGTCTATATATCCCTCCCCATCCGTGGTGTGTCTCTGTCAGCTCTGTGAGCGGCTGCTGACTGTACCTATTTCCCTCCCCAGCCGTGGTGTATCTCTGTCAGCTTTGTGAGCGACTGCTGACTCTGTTTCTCTCCCCCCAGCCGTGGTGTGTCTGTGCCAGCTCTGTGAGCGGCTGCTGTCTGTATTTCTTGGTGGGTCTGTGTCAGGTTCCGTGAGTGGCTGCTGTCTGAATTTCTGTCCCCAGCCGTGCCAGCTGTGTGAGCGACTGCTGACTAGTTATTTCTCCGGCTCCTACCCAGGAGATGGCAGTAACTGGGGAGTGTTCGCTCGGTCGTGGGGATTAACGCTGTGCCAACCAGCGCCCCCGGCCGCAGGTACACGGGCCTGATCCACCTTTAAACAGATCCTTCGGTCCGGTGACATGTCCAGAGGGCACGGCCTCGCTTCATGTCCCGGAGCAGCCCTCTGACCTGCCGGGCCCGAGAAATCGGGATAGCCCCAGCGTGCGCACCAGTGCGGTGCCACCTGGGGCACGCGACAGGAAGCGTGCGGTCAAGGCTGTCCCGCGTAGCGGGTGCCGAAAACGATTCGTACCACTGCCGTGTATATAGTGTACTAACCCAGTATGAATGTGTGCTACTAACGACAAAAGCCCGAGTCGGGCACCAAAAATATTCAAAAAAAAAGACTAGTTATTTCTCTCTCTCCCCCCAGCCGTGGTGTGTCTGTGTCAGCTCTGTGAGCGGCTGCTGACTGTATTTCTCTCTCTCCCTCCAGCCGTGGTGTGTCTCTGTCAGCTCTGTGAGCGGCTGCTGCTGACGCACGCCGAGCGACTGGGCCGGGCGCCCGGTGCGGACGGCCCGGTGGCCCGCGGTCTGGTGCTGGCGCTCTGCAGGCCGACGGCGGCCTCCGTGCGCTCGGCGGCGGCCGGCTCGGCGCGCCGTCTGTCGGCCGCTCTGGGCGGCGCCCAGCTGTCGGCGCTGCTGCTGGACCAGTGTCAGGACTACATCAGCGCGGCCAACGTGCAGGTGAGGCTGCCGTCAGGACTACATCAGGACTACATCAGCGCGGCCAACGTGCAGGTGAGGCTGCCGTCAGGACAACATATTCAGATCGGCTAACGTGCAGGTGAGGCTGCCGTCTGGACTACATCAGCTAACGTCTAGGTGAGGCTGCTGACACCGTTGACTGCCGGCGATCTTTAGCTTTTTAGCTTTTGACACCACTGAACATAAGGAAGAAAGAAGACTGCGGGATACTTCTATTGGAGCAGTCATATTTTTACTTTTCTCCTTTTGAAGCGTTTATCGCACTTCGTACAGTTGAAAGGCAATTCAGACATTACTTACTGGAGCGAAATAAAGGCAGTTTTTTTTTTTAGACATCCCGAGAGTCGTATTTCAAATGGGGGTTCGGGGTACTACAGTAAGTAACCCTCACTTTACGCCATGGAACCGTATTTTTTTTCTTCATGATATACCAGACATGATTTTGCTATAGGACTTACTAACGGCAGCCGCGGCGTCGGCGGCTATTCTTTCGCTCCGGATTTCATTTTATAGGTGTAGGAAGTCACGTTGAAACACACTGGCTATTGGACCTGTTTTATATACAGTAGAATCGGCTTAATAAATCCTCGGATAATAAATCCAACCGCTTGTTGTGGCCCCTGAGTTGTTCACGGATTTATCTATGGAAGCATAGAGACTTCGGCTAAAAAGCAACCGTTTAAGAAATCCAAAACACCGTGTCACGAAGGTAGATTTATTTAGCGGATTCCACTGTATCTCAGTACGAGGGGCGTTCAAAAAGTTCTCGGCCCAACCATGAAGGAGTTGGAATTTCGGCCTGCAACGCGGTGTGTTCAATGATGTGTTATTGGGATGTCCACTTACGTAGCCATTAACCAATCTGCCCTGTGATTGGTTCAGGCTGCTAATTAATCGTAACATAGTTTGCTATTCCCGGTCAGAATGGGTGACGCCCAGAATAGAACAGTGATTTGGTTCATGTATTGCAGAAAAGTGCACCAAACGTTATTCACGAAAAGCTAGTGCCAACACATGTTGAAGTTCGTCTTTCTTACAGTAGCGTCAAAAAGTGGGCATCTCTGTTCAATTTTGGTCAACAGATCATTAATGGTCACCCCCGCAGTGGCCAGCCATCAACAGCATTGACTCAAGAAAATATGAAAAATAAGCACTTCTTTGTGAAAAATGACGAATGTTCTGGTCTGAAACAACGCAGCAGAAGCGTAGTTGTCTATTAGGTTCCTCAAAGCCATTTTTCGACAGCGTATTAATATGTTTAAGATCTCTGCAAGGTGCATCCCCCGTTTGCTGACTCCAGAGGAAAGGCAAACTCGAAAGGAGGCGTAACGCAAAATTTTGGCCCCTATATCGAAGATCCAAAAGAGTTCATTGAACTTCTTGTTACCGTGGAGGGATTGTGGGTGTCACACATTGACCCTCAGGGCGTGACCGAGTTGCACAAGTGGAAGCACACTGAGTAAAGGCCACCAAATGTGTGCGACGTGTTAAAGTCAGACGGCAAGGTGACAGTGGTTGCATTTTTGGATGATGGCGGGGCTCTGTTCGTCAACTTTCAAAAATAGGGGCGCACAATTAATGATGAATGCTACACCTCCCTTCGATAACAGTAGCGAGCAGCAGATATCAAGGAGAGACTAGGGAAGCTGACTAAAAGTGTGCGCCTGATCCAGGACCACGCACCAGCACACATGAGCAGGGTGACGATCAGCGAAGCAGTGAGCTGTGGCTTCGAGTTGTTGTCACAGCCACTTTTTTCTTCGTACCTTGCACCCTCAGGTTGCCACCTCTTCCCCAACATAAGGAAATTGCTTAGCAGTGCCAACTTCGCTGACGGCAAGGAGACAAAAGCAGCCGTCTTGGACGTGCCAGATGTGTCCAAAACCCACTTGGCTATGGAGACCCAGGGGCCTCTCGCGAAGCGCTGCGCGAATTTTTTTGGTCTAAACGCTGGTTATTTGACTAAATGAACGTTTTTGGTCTAATAAGTCGACGTCGTATCTCTGCTCCTTCATGGTCGGGCCGAGAACTTTTTGAACGCCCCTCGTATACTGTCCTGCATGTTTCTCAGCTCAGTAGTCAGTATTTCTCCCCGTATCCCCGATCCCCGAGCAGTATGTATGTCCAACTGGACGTTAGACTGTCCCGCCGTACCCGCGTGTTTTGCGGTACTGTAGCAGCATGTGGATAGGACATCAGTTTTCCTTTTAATTCAGTATATTCATCCAGATCCGCAATGCCACGTAAAAAACTGAAAAGACACAACACGGTATTATAACCCTCGTTTCCTCAACATTCCTGCGCCACATTCGCAACCAACTGATAACTGACTATAATATCTGACTAGAATGTTTTTGTTCACTCTTCAACATAACAAACTTAGGCAAAAACATCATCTAATCATAAACAAAAGCATACATACCAAAATATTAAAGAAAATACATTACTCACTCCGTCCCATGTCCCTCGGCTCGCTTTTCGTTCAAAACAATAACATTTCTTGCGCAGATGCGGCAAAAAACAGGGCCCACGCGGGCCACGCTGGTGGTCACCTAAACCACTGCAGTAAATTGATGCCAGCGGGAACATGGCTCCCCAAAATTCAACAGAATTTTCTCTTCGGATAACACTAACAGATACGTCGATTACACGAACAAGTATGAGACCATGAAACAGAAGTTGTTCCAAGGATCAAGTCCTTATAGACTACGGTCTCAATGCATCTTACACTTCTCACAGCTGTCCTTTCACGGCATGTGGACCGCTAATCCTACGCCAAGCACCTCTAGTTCGTCGTCCGCTCACCAGGCGTTCAGAGGCTCCCCGACCGGGAATCTCCGTCGTGCGCCCTCATGATCATGACCAGACGATGCACTGGCCTGTCGTATTCGGCTGCGCCGATCCGCACTCGCACCTTACGCACCAAGTCATCCGCACTCGGGTACGTGGTCACTATACGTCCCAGATGCCACTGAGAGCGCGGAAGACTGTCATCGGCCACAGCGACGAGGTCGTCGACCTTCATGTTAGGCTCCTTGTCGATCCATCTCCGTCGCTCCTGCATAGTGGGGACGTACTCGTGCTGCCATCGCGACCAGAATACGTCCGCCAGATGTTGTACGCGCCGCCATCTTCGACGGGCGTAGACGTCTTCACGGCAGAAGACACCAGGTGGAGGAAGAAGGACCTTGGATTTACATGTGAGTAGCTGTGCTGGAGTGATAGGTTCTACGCTATCAGTGTTAGTCATGCTACAAACAGAAATGGGCCGACTATTGACGACGTTCTCGGCTTCCGCGACAAACGTCCGGAACAGCTCGTCGTCCAGATGATGACTGTGTCCGTCCAGGATACTAGTCAATGCTGTTCTTGTCGACCTGATGAGCCTTTCCCATGAGCCGCCCATGTGGCTCGCGTACGGGACGTTGAAGGAAAACTCAATGAAATCACATTGATCCTTCAGCAGCTCTCGCCTGATCTTCCCCTTCTCCATCTCCATCATGGCTGCTTCCAATGTGCTTTTGCCGCCAATAAAGTTTGTGCCGTTATCACAGAACAGCTTTCTCACAGGGCCACGGCGACACACAAATCGTCTATATGCGTTCAGAAAGGCGTCTGCTGTCATGCTGTTGACAGTTTCCAGGTGGATCCCACGACAACTCAGGCAAGTGAAGAGCAGTATCCACCGTTTGACTTCGCTTCTTCGCTCCTTTACAAAGAATGGGCCAAACGCATCCACTCCACTGTTTTCAAAAGGTTCCGTCGCCTCCAAACGCTCCATAGGCAGGTCTCCCATCTTCTGAGTGCAGGGATTTCCACGTAACCTCTTGCACTTCACGCAGCTGAGGATGATCCTCACAACTGCCGATCTTCCCTGCACGATCCAGAAACCTCTTTGTCTGACTTCATTCAGAGTCATCTCTCTTCCACTGTGGTGAGTTCGCTCATGGCACTCACGAACAATCAGATCTGTAATGTGTCCTCGTTTCGGTAGTATGATCGGGTGAGCTAGCTCCATTGATAAGCTGCTCTTTCGAGCACGTCCTCCTACTCGAAGTAGCCCATCCTGATCCACGAAAGGATCTAGTCCTCGCAGGCTGCCAACGGTTCTCTTTCTTCGGGGGTCACCAGATCGCTCTCCATCAGCTGAAAGGGCAGCCACGTCCTCATTGAAGTCTTCTTTCTGGACCTGTCGAAGGATCAACTTTTCTGCGTTCAGCAGATCTTCAGCACACAAGCCCTCCTCGGATTCATCTCCTTCTGGTTTCGTCGTCTTCGATTTGATCCGATGTCGGAGACGTCTCACAAACTTGATGCAGAGGGCAACAGCTCTACGAGCTCTGAACCAATCAGAGAAGTACAGCAGCCGCTCCTTCAGACTCGCAAACTGTTGTGCAACGGAAGCAGCAGTTGCAAGCGTCGTCATCTTCTTTACCTCTGGGTCGTCATCAGGGACTTCGAACGTACTAGGCGTCCTCTCCTCGTCCTGTTTCCTAAGGAACTCGGGTCCCTTCCACCAGATGTCGTTCTTCTTCAGGTCAGACGCCCTCTGGCCGCGGGAAGCGTAGTCTGCTGGATTGACTTCAGAGGATACGAATCCCCACTGATCAGGTGATGTGTACTGGCGAATTTGCTGTACACGATTCGCCACGAAGACGTGGAAACGTTTGTCTTCGTTTCCGATATAACCCAATACTACCTTGCTGTCACACCAGAAGTATTCTCTCAGGTTCGGAATATTCAGCTCTTGCTTCAGGAACTGGCTGGTTTTTGTCGAAAGAAGTGCCGCTGCCAGCTCCAGCCTTGGAACAGTCGTCACGCGTTTCGGCGTTACTCTGGCTTTCCCCAGCACCAGTGACGAATAGAGCTGTCCATCGGTAGTCTTCATTCGCAGATAGCTGCAGGCCCCGAGCCCCTCTAGGCTGGCGTCTGAGAAGTTGTGCAGCTCGTAGGACTCCACCAGACATGAGGATGGAACGTAGCACCTGGGCACTGCAAAAGTGGAAAGTGTAGCCAGGTCTGCTTTCCAATCAAGCCAGCACTCTTCATGTACCGGCTCATCCCATCCACCGCCATCACAACAGAGTCGCTTCAGTATCTGCTTTCCCTGCAACGTGAAGGGACACACCAACCCCAGGGGGTCGTATAGGGAACTGACGGTAGACAAAATCCCTCGTCGAGTCACTGGTCTGTCGGGCAGGTCTCCTGTCAAAAGGAGCGTGTCATCTTGAATGTTCCACGAAAGTCCAAGAGCCTGTTCCACTGGTTTGTACTCGTCCACGACGTCCTTGTTCTGAAGATTCTTCGATCGATTTTCTTCGGGGATGCTGGCGATGACATCCGGCTCGTTCGAGGTGAATTGGTGCAACTGGAAACCACCTTTGAAACACAAAATTGTTGCTCTTCCAGCCAGGTCACACGCCGACGTCTTGTCCGGAGTTGAGATCAATCCGTCGTCCACATAGAAATCGTGGCGCACGAAGGCTGCAGCTTCTGGGCCACACTCTTCTTCATAGAGCTCAGCTGTCTTATTCAGCGCGAACATCGCACAAGATGGGGACGATGTTGCCCCGAACAGATGCGTAGTCATTCTGAACTCTGTCGGTTCTTCCTGCAGGTTTCCATCCTTCCACCAGAGGAAGCGTAGCAGGTTCCGATGTTCTTGGTTCACTTTCACTTGGTTAAACATCCCTCTGATGTCACAAGTGAGAGCCACGGGGAGCTTACGGAATCGAGTCAAGATGCCGCAGAGGTTATTGGCCATGTCCGGTCCCTGCATGAGCTCACTGTTTAGGCTCCGTCCATCGAATTCACAGCTGCAGTCAAAGACCACCCTGATCTTTTGTTTACGAGGGTGACGGACCCCATGGTGCGGCAGGTACCACACTCCATTGCTGCCGGCTCCACCAAGTTCCTCTTCAGGCACAGGCTCAGCGACTCCGGTCTCCAGCATTTCTGTCATGAATGTGTTGTATTCTGCCTGAAATCCTGGATCCCTTTCAAATCTCTTCTTCAACCCTTGCAGCCTTTGCATTGCAAGTTTCTTATTGTCTGGCAGCACAACCTCTGGGTCCTTCAGTGGAAGTGGCGCTTCCATGTGACCATCTTCTGTGGCATGCATCTGTGTCTCCATTAGATCCACAAATCTCTTGTCTTGTTGTGAGATTTTCCTCTCTTGAGGTTGGTCCTGAAACCCTGTCTCCAACATTTCAATCAAATGTGACGGCCCGACTTCCCTCGCTCGGGTCCTCAGCGTGAAGTGACACTGCCTACTCGCCGCACCATCGCACGATGCAAAACAGCACGTTCTGTTGCCGCGAGCGAGGCCAACGACACCCCAGCCCATCGCTGTGCGGACTGCCCACGGCGCGTTGTCGTCTCCTGTCACGATGTCCTGAGGCTTGATGGCCTTGCTGCAGTTCAAGCCAATGAGTAGACCAATCGACGCCTCCGGGTAGTAGGGAGGCAAACTCTCAGCTACTTCTCTCAGATGAGACCAGTTTGCTGCTGTCTCACGCCTTGGGATCAGTTGTCGATCTACAGGCATGTCTTCACGGGTGTACGTTGTGGGGAGGCTGATCTCACTGCTGGAGTCCAGCGCTTCGATGACCAGTCCCGTTACTGCTTTCGCCTTCACCTCGGTTTTCCCAGTAATCGTACTCAATTCCAGAGAAGTTTCCACTCCGGGTGCTTTGATCTTGTCGCAGACGCTCTCAGTTATGAACGTCCCATCAGACTGTGGATCCAGAATGGCGTAAACCATTTCCTTGTGCTCCGGTGTTGTCCGGTGATGGACCAGTACAGGCACGATCAGTGAATGAAAACATGGGGTTCCATCATCTGCATCGCTGGGCGGTGATCTGATTTCAGTTTTCAGTGTTGTAGCCGTTTGTGTTTCGACTGACACCGATCGTCCGGGAGTCCCTCTTGATGACCTGAAATCATCATCATGTAGGAGTGTCGGGTGAGCACCGTGACACTTTCCACATTCTCTTCTCCTCTTGCACTCCTTCCAGATGTGGCCTATACGCAGGCAGCCACGACACACTCCATGCTTGCGAATCACAACATGCTTCTCTGGCAGGGACATCTTTGCGAAGACCTCACATGAGTCCAGTGGATGCCTCTCTACGCACAGGACACACTTCCACCTGTAGCTGTCAGGAGCTGATTGGCTACTGCTGGTTGCTTGGTAGCTGGGATCAGTTCTTCTGAAATTCCTGTCCGACTTCCTTTCAGCTACTGCACCAGTCGAAGAAGCGAATGCTCCAGCTCTGTCTCTTGTTTTCTTCAGTTTGTCTTGGTCTGTCTCCAGCGATACTGGTCCACAGGCGACTCGAGCCTCTTTGGTCAAGAAGTTGACAAACACTTCTAAGCCTGGGTACTCTGACTTGTCGCGTTCATAGATGTGCTCATCTACAACCCTCCTCCAGCGATCTACAAGATATCGTGGAAGTCTTTTCAGCAGCTGGGTAATATCATCGATGTTCCCAAGATTGTTGAGTCCTGGTACTGTCTGAGCTGCCACCAGACAACCTTCCAGGAAATCTGCCAGCTCACGAAGGGCCTTGCCATCTCCAGGCCGAACATGTGGCCAGCTGTGGAGCCGCTGCCTATAGGCATTTGCTGTGACAAAGTCGTTTCCATACCTTTCAATCAGTTTCTGCTTTGCCTTAGAGTAGGCATCCACACTTCTCAACTGGAGAAGTCCTTGAATTGCACGTTTAGCACTTCCACCTGTGTAGGTTGCAAGATAGTGCAGTCTTTCTGTGCTCTCAGTAGTCCTTGACTCAATGTAACATTCAAATGACTTGAGCCACATTGCGAACTGCTCAACGTCACCCTTAAATACCTCAGGTTCAAGAACAGGCAGCTGGTTCTGTGACTTTGATATGATATGTGCCAGTCCTGTCAAAATTCCTTCGGCCTGAGCATTGCCATCTGAGTTCTTCTCTTGTGTTTTCACATTTGTCTTCACTTGTGTGTCCTTTTGATACTCATCTGGCCCATCTTCATTCAGAAGTTCTTGTTCAAACTTTTCGCTGATATCCTCTTGTGCGTTTTGAATGTCAAGCTGCACTTGTAACTCCAACTCCTTTTCTCTCAGCTCCAGATCCTGTCTTTCCTTCAGAAGTTCTTGTCTTTTCTTCACGGCCATCAGTTGCGCCTTCACTTCTGCCTTCTTTCTCTCATCCTGGAGACGCAGCATCATGAGGTTTGCTCTCATTGAACTTGATGTCGTACTAGCTCCTGCCACAGAGCCTTCAAGCTTTGTTTCATGATCAGTCAAAGCAAGTTCCTTTTGCAAAGCATCCACACCCTCTTTCATCTGGTTCAACTGTACCCCTATTTCTGCGTGGCTTGACAGATGCTCCTCCTTTCTGTCTGCAGGAAGTAGAGCTTGCAAATCGATAGCTGTTTGCATGAGCGTCACATATCCATGAAGCCACTGTCTCACCTTCTTTGTCACTGTTTTGTGGAAAACTTCATCTGCCTTGACCCTTTCGGACACATCTTCTTCCAACAGTTCAGCTCCTGTCTTCTTCAATTCCTTTAGAAGAACATTATAGCTCTTCTCCTTGGTTTCTAACTGGTATGCGGCACCTTTCGGATTTAATGTGACCTTTCTCCCACTCCTTCTAGCGAGCAGTGCTGCACCACCTTCCTTCGTTTCACCTTCCAGACCTTCCATCTTCTTACTTTCATCCATTTCAAAGCAGTTTCAAACAAAAAATAAAAGAAAAGTAAACACTACAGGTACAGGTTTATAGGTCGTTGGAAGAACTGAAATAATATGAGGCAAATAAAGTTCGACTCGGTGTATAGATTGTTAGTTCGGGTCATCTAACTACCTACAGGTTCAGAAATTGGTCCCAACGTTCATCTGGTTTTGTTCGGATTGGGGGATTTTTTACTGTAGCAGCATGTGGATAGGACATCAGTTTTCCTTTTAATTCAGTATATTCATCCAGATCCGCAATGCCACGTAAAAAACTGAAAAGACACAACACGGTATTATAACCCTCGTTTCCTCAACATTCCTGCGCCACATTCGCAACCAACTGATAACTGACTATAATATCTGACTAGAATGTTTTTGTTCACTCTTCAACATAACAAACTTAGGCAAAAAGGTATATGTCAAGTTTACGTCCTAAGCACATATCAATGATAATTGTTTCACATTCCTACGTATTTTGACGTGCTGAATCCAAAAATCATACTTACATGTCTCGCAAGAACAAAATTATCACCAATACACTAAGCAATTACACCTTCCCACAACACACGATCAAAACAAATCGAGAGGAAATTGAAAGTGTCCAGCCTTGCCATTTGTGAAAAATATTTTGTCCTTTTTTAATGTCGAGAAATAAAAACATTCAATATATTATAAAAATAAATAGGAAATATGTAAAAAATATTTATTTAAAAAGAAATATTATTATTAGAAATAGAATAGCAAAACAACAAAGGGGAAATGTTGGGAACCGGGGTTATTGGCTGGGGGGGGGGGGGGAGGAAAGGAAAATCCTGAGAACTGGGGGGCGATTACTTGTGCAAAGTTGGCCAAAATCAAGAATGATATCTAACAGTTGCTATTCAACTGTGAATAATGACGTCATAATATTTCTCGCGGCGAAGCAGCGCAGTGCCGAAGGCAATGCCTTAGGAGAGATTACAGGCAAGAGTAAATCAAATATTTTTAGGTTAAGTGGTTATGTATCTGGCTTCAGGCCGAAGGCCTGAAGCCTGATGCATGACCACTTAACCTAAAAATATTTGATTTACTCTTGCCTTTCGGCCTGAAGCCAGATACATAACCACTTAACCTAAAAATATTTGATTTACTCTTGCCTGCAATCTATTCCTGCAAGCAACTTTTTCCTTATCCCCGGTAGGCAAAAATCAGTAGGTTAGGTTAGGTTAGGTTAGGTTAGGTTAGGTTAGGTTAGGTTAGGTTAGGTTAGGTTAGGTTAGGTTAGGTTAGGTTAGGTCAAGTCAGGTAAGGTTAGGTTAGGTAACAATTAGATTTGAGGCAAGAACCCCGATTCCTAAAATTTCCCAAATATTGTAACCATTCTTATCGTATTTTTCTCCATCCCCTCCCCACAAACCCCGGTTCCCGACATTTCCCTATGACGTCATTTTCATTTTTTCTCTCCCCCACCCATGAACCCCGATCCCCAACATTTCCCTGTTTTTCTAACCCTCCCCACCCAATAACCCCGGTTCCCAACATTTCCCCTTTGTTGTTTTGCTATTCTATTTCTAATAATAATATTTCTTTTTAAATAAATATTTTTTACATATTTCCTATCTATTTTTATAATATATTGAATGTTTTTATTTCTCGACATTAAAAAAAGACAAAATATTTTTCACAAATGGCAACGCTGGACACTTTCAATTTCCTCTCGATTTGTTTTGATCGTGTGTTGTGGGAAGGTGTAATTGCTTAGTGTATTGGTGATAATTTTGTTCTTGCGAGACATGTAAGTATGATTTTTGGATTCAGCATGTCAAAATATGTAAGATTATGAAAGAAATATCATTGAAATGTGCTTAGGACGTAAACTTGACATTTACCGGCAAAAACATCATCTAATCATAAACAAAAGCATACATACCAAAATATTAAAGAAAATACATTACTCACTCCGTCCCATGTCCCTCGGCTCGCTTTTCGTTCAAAACAATAACATTTCTTGCGCAGATGCGGCAAAAAACAGGGCCCACGCGGGCCACGCTGGTGGTCACCTAAACCACTGCAGTAAATTGATGCCAGCGGGAACAGGTACAGTCTACCCATCCAGGCAGTCTCCCCGCGAGCGAGGACAGGCCCGTGAGCTGCGACTGGACAATTCCTGGGATAAGCCAACGATGACAAACGGTCGACCCAGACCGCCTTCTGCAATGCATGGAGCTAATTCGGCCTCAGGAACAAATGACCGGCTGCAGGCTCACAGAGGCGGATCCAGCTCAGAGTTTTTTTTTTTTTGGGGGGGGACCATAACAATTTATCGATTCTTTACATGCATCGTCCATAGGCGTGCCGCGTAATGTTAAAATTATGCCGTTTGGAGGGTAGGGGCAAATGCCTATTTTGCCCCCTGGATCCGCCACTGCAGGCTCATCACTTTCCACTGGCGGATCCAGAATCGTGGCCTCGGATGCTGCGAGGGATGTACCCATAGGCGTCGCCAGAGATTTTCGGTTGGGGGGGGGGCAAAATCAACTTTTGTGTGAAATCTTGCCTTTCCCCAGTCGCTACTCACTCATTTTGCATATCATTCGACGCGCAATGGTGCGAGGAATCCGATGGTGACAAAGTTTTCCTTCTAGCTATGACATGTATGTTTTTACAGAAAAAAATCGAAATTTTGAAATTTGTGGACAAAAACGACCGGTAGAAATTCGTGGATGCGCAGCCGTGGGAATTTCAGACGGCTCCGGCTCCGGCTCCGGAGAAAAAAAAATCGGTTCCGGCTCCGGCTCCGGGTGAAATGCCATGGCGGCTCCGGCTCCGGCTCCGGCTCCAAATGCTCAGTACGTCCCCTATACAGTTAAATACGGGTCGAAGAAAATAGACGATGGGATTGGTGCAAGTTGCTTCTGTATTTGCATAACAGGGCTATTTTCATATTTTGAATACCGCATGTTTTACTGCCATGAACTGTCAAACCGAACTAGGTCAATAATTTTTGCTCTTAAAAAAAGGAGCCGGAATCGCCCCCTTTTTTGACGGCTCCGGCTCCAGCTCCGGCTCCGGGCTATATTGTTTCACGGCTCCGGCTCCGGCTCCGGGCAAAATGTGCCGGCTCCAGTTCCGGCTCCGGCTCCGCACCCCTGGGTAGAATTACAGTGGCTGCAAAAGACGACGCACTGCAGAGGGCCCCTGTGCAGACTCTCGTCACTCATGATCATTACCCAGAAAAAGGTGAAAAACGCCCCATTTAATCGGATCACCCTGCTAAAACCTCCATTCACGCATGCATGCAGAGGTTTTACGTGAAATGCATAGGGCTTATCCCAGCCGCCGATTGTAGCTAAGTTGGGCATTCGGCGGAGACTGAGAGCGAATGTCGGAAGTGTGAATCGGAAGTAAATTAGTTGGTAATTCATCTTTGCTCCAGTGGAAGGAAGTGTTTTGTTCACTCGAGTGCGAACAAAAAGTTTCTTGTTTTTCGTGTGAAGGGAAGCGCTGCAAACGTGAACAAAAATGTTAAACGGAGCCAAAAGTTACGCACGGCATAGCGGCAATGGATCCCTTAGAGATAGGCTTTGGACTTCCAGGCCATCTCAAGCCACTCAGGGTCAGTGTGGACTCTCAGAAGCCTGCTTAGGTTCCCGGAGATCGGCGTGGGTCACCCCAAATATTTACGTGTATGTGGTGCTTTACGGCTTTCCGAGCCCAAGGTGGGGCCCTCAGAAGCCAGTGTGGGCGGCGGGCGCTAAGAGACTAGGCCCAGAGTGAGCCTAGAGCCCTCGGATAACTGTGAACCGTTGGGGTCTGTGTTGAATCCCTAAGGACCCTATGTAAGGACATAAGAAGCATGTGTTGCGGCCCATCAGATGCCGGCTTGGGGTTAGCAAAGTCTGTCGCTTCAAAAGTTCGGCTGAACTGTCAGAGGCCAGTTAAGGTTCTCATAAATTTTCGAAGGCATCCTAAAAGATTCGTGTGGCCCTTCAGAGGTCTACGTATGTATAAGGTCCTAAAAGATCCCTGTATGGGCCCTCAGAGAACATGGACACCAGTGGGACTCTCAGTGGCCGGTTTGGGCCCTCTGAAAGCTTTTTAGACATCAGTGGAGCTCCTTAGGAGCCTGTGTGGAAAGCAAGCTCATGAGCCCTGCGGCACTTGAACGGTACTTGAGCCTGTCGCAGACATTTGACGAGTCGAGAAAGGCCCCATAGATTTCGTGTCACGCTTTGAACGAAAATTATGTGTCAGCACTCCAAAACTTATGAAAATCAGCTATAAAATGTAATAAAGAACCAACTAAGAACATGGAATGAATCACAGCATTGACATTTCCGAGTCTGGAGTCGGAGTCTTGAAGATTTTGGGGACTGCGACTCTGACTTTGGTTTGAACTGCACGCTCCAACCGAGTCTGATCTTACAGACATTCTCAGAAAGGTACCCCTATTTTTTCCCGACTCCAAAATCTCATCGGATCTGTATCGATCTCAGGGGGTGCCCGGTCCGAGGTTGGGGGGGGGGGGCAAGCTGCCCCGCTTGCCCCCCCCCGTGGCGACGCTTATGGATGTACCTATCAATATATCCCCAAAAAAGCTTCTCCAAATCAGGAAAAATCCTGGAATTTCGATTTCTTTGGCTATGCTGAGCAGTTTAAGCAAACTATTCGTAATAAACGCTGTGATCATGACGTTTTCACAAAACAATAAATGTTCATCATCGATTTCGGGGGCTGCATGGGAGAGGCAGGCCCAAAACACCCTTCCCCCAGATCTGCCTGTGTCACTTTTGGCTTAATACGGCTCATGATTCTGCAGTCGTGCACCGCTGCGCCTGCAATTTGCAATATGCTTGGCGCGTCACTCAATTCGCAAGCAATCGTAAAGCGCGCTCCATTCCGATCAGTCCAACTTCGGAAACGGGGTCTCGGCTCGTTGGTCTAGGGGTATGATTCTCGCTTTGGGTGCGAGAGGTCCCGGGTTCAAATCCCGGACGAGCCCGTTGGTTTTGGCTTGCACTTGCAGCAATGCAAGAGTGATTTGTGGCTCTGCACACATTGATATGTCAGGCTGGGATCCGGTCGGGGAGAGAAGCTTCGATATGTGAGTAAATGGTGTGTCCAAAAATATCGAGGCACCAGAACAAGACTACTTTTTTATTAAAAAGTAAGCGGCACTGACTGAGGGGAAAGACAAATGAACACATAACAATATAGATCATCATTGGCATTGTATAATATTTTCCCGAGCACCTTGTCTTTGAAAAAAAATCCAAACAATTCTCAAATTCAGGATGATGTTCGCGCCTGAATGCCTTCGCTCGGTTGACCTCGCTGCATAAAGATACTTCGCTTGTGAAGCTGCTCACCACCGTCTTGAGGGCTTCTACGGATTGCGGGGCCAAGCATTCTGGTAACACTTATGTAGAAGCCCCCCAAAAGGTGGTGAGCAACTTTGCGGTGAGGAAAGGCAAGAGGCCCTCATTTCATGAGCCACCAAATCAAGGGAGTGGAAGATTTGAAGTGTGAAAGTTGTCCTTAGTCTGATCATCGCCGGGGGTGGGGGGGGGGGGGGGTGGGGCAGGAACTGATTGATGACAATGGAAGTGCGCTCAAAAGATGTGTCCCAAAATACTAATTGCAAAAATGCATTGAATAGTTATGTAGCTCTGTGTAGTCTGTGATCTGTCAGTGCCACTCACTGAAAAAAATCGCTTTTACAAATACCCCGCTGACCGGATCTGACCTGGTCTGTCCTGGCTTTGTTTCAGCGGTCGTCGGCGGACCGCGAGCCGACCGACCTGACCTCCGACCTGGTGGCCTACTGCCTGGCGTCTGTGTGCTCCGACAAGGCCGTGCAGCCGGCAGAGGCCGAGATGTTGGCGCTGCGACTGCTCCAGCCGGCCCACCACCCCGCACTCGGTGAGTCCCGCTCGTGTGCCTCTCATATGCTTCCTCTCCATGTTTGAGAGTAACTTGAAGTAAGATTACCCTGCCGGTGGTCTGTCTGTGACCTGACCCACCCGTCTGACCCCTTGACCTCTGCGTGACCTCCAGCGGCCGACCACCCGGACCTGTGGTGTCGGATCGTCACCAAGATGGGCCTGGAGCCGGCCGAGTTCATCCGTCACCGTCAGACCAATCTAGTCAAACTGTTCACCGACGACTATCAACCCACGCCGGTACGTTCGCATCGCAACAGCACAGTCAGCTGATGCGGGATACCCGGACTTCGAGGCGCTGAATGAATGAATGAATGAATGAATGAATAAATGAATGAATGAATGAATGAATGAATGAATGAACGGATGAATGAATAAATGAATGAACGGATGGGTGAATGAGTCAATGAATGAATGAATGAATGAATGAATGAATGAATGAATGAATGAATGATTGAATGAATGAATGATTGAATGAATGAATGAATGAATGAATGATTGAATGATTGAATGAATGATTGAATGAATGATTGAATGAATGAATGAATGATTGAACATGTTTAAATTTAAGAGTCGATGGGCTTATTTCTATTGTTTTGATGAGTCGCGTTTAATTTACTTGCATAATAATAATTGGGTACGGGAGTTCGGGGGGGGGGGATGCTGTTGCATTGCCGAATAGGCTGCAGCTGGTGCAGACAGCGATGAGAAAAAGAACGATTGGGCTCGTCCGGGATTTGAACCCGGGACCTCTCGCACCCGAAGCGAGAATCATACCCCTAGACCAACGAGCCGATGGAGTCGGAGCGGGAATCAATTCATTCTGTAAAATAGTTGTCATTCCGCGGCCGTCGCACTGCGCGCGCGTCAACCTGTGCCCCGGACTCGGGTCACCCAGCTGACTCCCCGCTGACTGTCGGTCGTCGGTGCCGCCAGACGTGGGAGGCGGCGTTCTCGACGCTGACGACGCTGGCCGGCGACGTGCTGCTGCCGGACGTATCGCAGTTCGTGCTGAGCCGACTGCGCGACGAGCGCCTGATGGCCGTCACACTGGAGGAGTTCAACATCTATCGCACGCCCGAGGGGACGCTGTACGACACCAGCGTCAAAGACAGGTGAGCTGTGTTTTCCCAATGTACTAGCAAGTAGCAATGCACTAAGGACACTCTTCTGCCGTCCTTTGTCGCTTCTTCCTCGCCGTGCGTCTGACTCCCGGCCTCCTGTCTTCCCATAGCGCCAAGGAGGTGCAGTCAGGTAACATTGCGCGTGAGAGCAAGCTGTACTCGTACAAGGAGCAGATGGAGGAGATTGCGCTTCGTAAGGAGTTGGAGGCGAAACGGGCTCGCGAGGGCCGCGCAGGGCCCGAGAAGCTGACGCCCAAGCAGAAGGAGGCGGTGGCCCAACAGCTAGAGAAGGAGAGCAAGATCCGGAGCCGTGTTGCAGAGGTGAGCGTTCCGGTGGGCTGATTGACGGACACCGGTTCGGAGTGTCCGGTGGTCAGTCGGTGACCGCTTTTGTTCACAGCCTGACGTCTGTTTCTGTCGGTGTTCCGTGTGTGCTGTGTCCTTGTTTTTGTCTCTGATCTGCACCATCGTGTTCCTGCGGCGTGTCCCTGAGGTGCGCGTTGTGACTCCTTCGGTGCCCGCTACGGCCTCTCCAGGATACCTACACGTCTTTTGTGCTGTGACCTCCCCAGTATCCGCTCTGACCTCTCACGTACCCGTTGTGACCCCTAGTACCCTCTGCGACCTCTAGTACCCGTTCTGACCTCCAGTACCCGCTGTGACCTCTCTGTCACCCGTTCTGACCTCCCCGCTCCCGTCACCAGGTGGACAGCCAGTTCAGCGTGGCCGCCTCCCTGCTGCGAGGGGCGGTTGGCGGCGACCCGGCGGCCCTGCAGCAGCAATACACAGAGCTGGTGCCGGCGCTGCTGGCCTCCCTGCAGTCAGCTCTGGCGGCGCCGGTCACCAGCCAGCTCTGGCTGCGGCTCGTCCGACTGGCCTTCGCCAAGGAGGACCACGTACTCGGTGGGTGACGGGATGTCGGCGGAGGGCTGATCTGGGCAGGAGAGCTGGCGAGAGGGATGGTGGGGCGGCTTGGTAGATGTAGCGAACTTTGAAGCCGGGAGTCAGACGGTTTTCGTGGCGAAGAGATTGTGCCTACTTTGATGTGTTTTTTTTTTATTATTATTTAGGTCTTGAAGCCCAGCTGTTTCGGTGACGGCATTCTATACCCGATTTCTTTGCAGCTTCATAATTTCATCCATATTTACGTTTCCTCTCAACAGCGCACCGCACTGACCTCTGCCGTCCCCGTCCACACCAATGCACGTCCCCCTCACCGTCCCTCCCTCTCCCCTGGCAGCGGAGACGGTGGCGCGCGTGACGCTGCGCCTGTGCGCGCCGCAGTGTGTCCCTCACAGCCCCCCCCCTCTCCGCCGGCAGCTGAGACGGTGGCGCGCGTGACGCTGCGCCTGTGCGCGCCGCAGTGCGTCCCCCTCACCGTCCCTCCCCTCTCCCGGCAGCTGAGACGGTGGCGCGCGTGACGCTGCGCCTGTGCTCGCCGCAGTGCGTCCCTCACATTCCCCCTCCTCTCTCCCGGCAGCTGAGACGGTGGCGCGCGTGACGCTGCGCCTGTGCGCGCCGCAGTGCGCCACGGACGCCGGCTGGGAGGCCGAGCGGCCGGCGTCGGCCGTCTACCGGCGGGTGGTGCTGGCGCTGTACGACCGCTGCTCGGCCGGGGACGGCTCGCCGCTCAGCGCGCCCGCCTTCATCGTCTGCTTCCCGCTGCTGCGCCATGTGCTGGAGACGGACACCGAGAACGAGGACGTGATGATCAAGGGACTCAAGGTGAGGAGCGGTGGAGGGATAGGGACAGCTACAGAACACATAATTGACAGGCAAACTCATCGTACTAATGGCTCTACGAACTAAGAACGGATATTCTTATGCTTGTCACTATTTCAGTTATGCCATGATGGCCTAGGTCGATTTCTCTTGTTTTCTTCTTACAGCTGGCTGATAGCTTGCGCCCTTGTTTGTTTCACCCGTTTATCCGCGCGTATCCCGTTCACGAGACAACTCGTAAGTGACAAGTGTCCCGTTCACCTAAGTCTGACGCTGTCTCGTCTCCCCTCTGGACAGCTGGTGGAGATGCACGCCCAGCTGCGTGGCGATGGTGACCTGCTGGACCCGTCCCTGCTGCCGCGAGAGGCGCTCGACAGGCTTGTCCTGCGCATCATCGGTAGGTCATGTCACTTGTCAGGTCAGGTTGGGTGGGATAAAGTGGCGGTCCAACCGGTCACGAAGCCACTGACTCGGAAGGTTCTCGTGATGCGATCCATAATTGTTGTTCTCGCGGGTTAAAGTGTCCAGGATGTAAGATAACTTAGGAAATAAAATTTTAATTTTTGTGCAAGTTCTAACTTTGCCTGGACTTCAAGACGACAGACGTTTTTTGACTGTCTGCATGACGTAACATCTTACCACATCAAGTAAAAATAATTACGAGCGAGCGAGCGCAGCGAGCGAAGTGAGTCTTTTCAATATAACGAAAAAATCTCAGTATGAGCGGCCCGGCCCGGCCCGGCCCGGCCTGTAACGCTTTTGAGAGGCTTATATCTCAGCAACCGCTGGACCGATTGGCCTGCGGTCTTTTTTGTTGGGTAGCCCCATCCCTTCTACCCCGTAATTGACTCCTTTTGATACATCTCAGTGACCGTCGTGGCACGTGCCACGTGAAAAGTCAAGGGTGTTCAAGCTGTTTTGCAAAAGTAATGATTTTGAGAGGCTCATATCTCAGCAGCCGCTTGGGCGATTGACTTGCGGTAATTTTTGTAGGGTAGCAGCATCTCTTCTACCAAAAATAGGATACTCTCGATGCATGTGGGTCACCCCCAGTGCACGTGCAAAATACAACAATAAGAGGTGTCAAATTTGTTCCCATTTTAATAACTCAGTAATTACTGGGGCGATTTCGCTGAAACTTGGCATACAGGTAGGCACCCACCAGGCAATGCATTCCCATGTGTTGCGGTTAGGGCGCTACTGCACGTGCGCACGTGCAGGGGGCGTTTCCAGATCTCGAGAACGGCTGGGCCGATTGCGCTCAAATTTGATACACGGTTGGGGACCGGTTAGTAGGGTGCCGCGCAAAAGTCATTTTGGAACCCGTTTGCACGTGCGCACGTGCAGAATGCCGCCTCCAGATCTCAGGAACGGCTGGGCCAATTGCGTTCAAATTTGGCACACCGCTAGCGACCGGTTAGAAGGGTGCTTTGCACAAGCTCGTTGGAAGTACCCTCTCGCCCTTCCGCACGTGCAGGGCTCACTATCTCGCTCGCTCGTTCTTCGCCCAAAAGGCGTTTTACTGGTAAAGTAAAAATAAAGTAAAAATATCCCAGATGATGCTAGCTCACGTCTAACTGGTTGTCGAGATTAAGCATCAAATCATCCATGACCCCCGCTCCGTCGCACCACCGCATTTTCACCACTCCAACCTGGCGTCTCTATGTTTTTTTTTTTATATGCTCCACGCTCGTCTCTAGTCTGTCCGTCTCCGCCCGTCCTGACCAGCTTTCCGCCCTCTCGCCGCCTTCCCCCCTCTCCCTCCTCCCCGTCCTCCAGCCGTGCACGGCCGCCGGCTGGCCTCCGAAGTCACGCCGCCGCCGCCTCTCTCGGTCACCACCACCGCCGTCACCACGGCAGGCACGGCGTCGGGCCGCGTGCAGCAGAAGGCGTGCGGCGCCCTGCTGGAGCTGGCAGCGGCCGCCGCCGGCGAGGAGGGCTGCGCGGTGGCCGGCAGAGCCGAGGTGCAGGTGCTGCTGGACGCTCTGCGCAGTCCGGTCGACTCGGTCCGGGATGCCGCGCTCCGGGTGAGTGGAGAGGGGGGGGGGGCGGGAAGTGGAGTGGGTGTGGGCGTTGCAAGAAGGTTAGGTAGGGTATGCTGGCCGTTAAGGTAGTGGTTTTAGGACCACTTTATGAGTTTAAACAAAATATTACTCGCATAATTGCGATAGCGTATGCTAATTCTTCTTCCATGTTAACTTAGTCGTACTCACAGCTTTAGTCTATCATGGTCAGCCGTACACAGTATCCGTCAGATCATTCAGTCATGCAACTGATGACCCGTTTCCCACATCTGACTCACACATCTCGTCGTCTCCCTCAGAGCCTGGACGTTCTGGCGGACGTGCTCGACTGTCTGGAGGGCTCCGACCTGTCCGCAGTGCTCGCCGAGCGGGTCTTCCTCGCACGATTCGACGTCTCCGAGGAGATCAAGTATGTTCCTACCGCTGATGATCGCCGAGAGGTGACATTGGGAGAGATCTGATTTCAGCCGTTTGTTTTACTACCTTTTCTTTATAGACGAATAGTTCCGATATAAATGTTCTGTAACAGAACCATTGCAACATTGTCAGTTGTGCCCGGCGACGAACAATGCCGTATAATTTTTAGTCGGCCAGTGACCTGCTGTGATGACCCGACGGCTGTCTGGGCCGCTTGTCGCCCTTTACTGACCTGTTCCTTACCTCGTCTCCAGGTCGGCCGGTGACCTGCTGTGGGAACGCCTCTCGCTCACCGAGGGCCCCTGACTGACCCGTGCTGCTCCCTATCCCCAGGTCGGCCGGTGACCTGTTGTGGGAGCGCCTCTCGCTCTCCGAGGGCCCCTGGATGATCGCTCCGCTGCTGGAGGACGTGGTGTACCCGGAGGAGTGCGTTCAGCGGGCGGCGGCCAGCGCGCTGGCCAGTCTGGTGGACGGACACAGAGACCAGACCGCGCCCGTGCTGGACCGGCTGCTGGCGCTCTACGAGGACAAACTGCAGGTCAGACCGGAACGCCGTCGTGTGGCACTGTGGCTAACGGAATGGTGGATGTTTGAGTTGTTTGGAAAGCTGCTCATAGTCGGCAGTTCTTTTGTGCTTTGTGTCGTGTATCTTTATGCATATGAACAGTGGCAATGACCTTCTTTTTCGCTTTTCAGATGTAAGCCTTGGACCAAAGTGCATTTAATCTCGTGTTCAGTTTGCAGATGCCGTCGCCGTTATGGACGGCAGGGCTTGAGGATTATTAGATGCGCACTTCGGTCGGGTGGTGGAGGAATATATGATTCTGTCTGACACTTTGTGTTTTAGATGACTATCACTCTGTCGGTGCTGGATCAGTTTGGTCGGGTGGGGGATATATGACTCTGTCTGACTCTCTGTTACAGATGACACCCCCAGTACTGGACCAGTTCGGTCGGGTGGTGGAGGGATGCATGACTCAGTCTGGCACTCTGTTACAGATGACCCCCGGTGCTTAACCAGCTTACTCGGGTGATGGAGGGTTGTATGATTCACTGTTGTTTTCTGTGTTACAGATGACTCCGCCTGTACTGGACCAATTCGGCCGGGTGGTGGAGGAGTCTTTGGATATCTGGCAGCCCCGCGTCGGTGTGGCGCTCGCCCTCAAAGCCATTGGACCGTTCTGCACTGACGACCTCATCGCAAAGTACGTCTAAGATCACTCAGCTGTCGCCCATTGCTCACCAAAAGTGTGGTGAGGCGCTATCCTCTGACCTGTGCCCTTCTTTTCTCAACTGCTTCTGTGTCTAGTCTTTTTGCTCCAGCCCATGCCCTGAGAAGTAGTCCCAGCTGAATGTGCTGACCGGGCCGGCGCCTCTCGGCAGGATCATGTCGTTTTTCGTACCGACCGGCCTGGGTGACCGCGCGGCCGACGTCCGAAACGGAATGCTCTCGGCGGCTCTCACCTGCGTCGAGGCTAACGGGAAGGTGGGTGTGGCCTCTGACGTCGCTCAGACAATCGTTTCACTTTCACTGGTGCCGGTTATCGGGCTGTGAGAGCAGGCACAGCGCTCGGTCCACGCGCTCGCCGGCAACGGAAAAATTGTTGTGGTAACTGGCTCGTTGGTCTAGGGGTATGATTCTCGCTTAGGGTGCGAGAGGTCCCGGGTTCAAATCCCGGACGAGCCCACTGTTTAGCTCTGGAGGCATGTGTTCTGTATACGATGGACGTGTGAGTCGTGAGAAACACGGAAATATGCAGGAAATACTGCAGTAGCGGTGGCCTGGGTTCTCATGACAGTGAGGCAGGGCTGGAGTAATGAGAAACCTGGACTCTCACAATTCAGCCCCTGCTGATCTCAGGGCTTTCCCACAAGAACATCTGGCCTTTTAACTCGCTCTCCGCCCTCTGAAATTCTATGCGGCTGGCCGCCACCCAGCTATGCCCACTGACCCGTCGTATGTGTATGTGCATTCAGTCGTCACCAGTTATGCCCTCTGACCATCTGTTTATGTCTGCGCAGGAGGCGGCCACCAGTCTGCTGCCCGTGTTTGACGAGTTCCTGGACTCGGCGCCGGCCACGCAGAACTACGACTCTGTCCGCCAGTCGGTCGTCATCCTGATGGGATCGCTGGCCAAACATCTCAGCAAGACGGACCCCAAGGTGAAGCCGATCGTCACCAAGCTGATCCAGGCGCTGGACACGCCCTCCGAACAGGTACGGATGGAGAGACAGACGGCTTGGACGACTGGACTCTAGTGAGCCAAGGTGGGGATTTTTTGTGTGAGTGTGGGGGGTGGGGAGTGGATGAGAGGAGACCCTGATATTAGCTGGAGTCCACCAGTCCCCAGGTACAGCATTGGCTGTGTCCTGGTTTCGGTTTGCGGCATGACCTGACCTGACCGGACCTGTGACCTCAGGTATAAACCTTGGCGTCCTGTCTGACCTGACCTGGTCTGACTTGTGACCCCAGGTACAAACCTCATGGTCGTACTATCTGACCTGACCTGGTCTGTGACTTCAGGTACAAACCTCCTGCCGTTCCGTCTGACCTGACCCATGATCTCAGGTATAAACCTCCTTGCCAACCTGTCTGACCTGACCCGACCTGTGACCTCAGGCACAAACCTCTGTGGCGTCATGTCTGCCGGCGTTGGTGCCTGACCTGACCTGTGACCTCAGGGTCAAACCTCTGGCGTCCTGACTGCCCTGACCTGACCTGTGACTTCAGGTACAAACTGAAAACCTCCGTGGCGTCCTGTCTGACTTGACGTGACCTAACCTGTGACCTCAGTTACAAAACCTCTGGCGTCCTGTCTAACCTGACCTGACCTCTGACCTCAGGTACAAACCTCTGTAGCGTCCTGTCTGCCGGTGCTGCTGTCTGACCTGACGTCCTGTGACCTCAGTTATAAGCCTCTGTGGTTTCCTGTCTGACCCGATCTAACCTGTGACCTCAGGTACAAACCTCCGTGGCGTCCTGTCTGCCGGCGCTGGTGCCCGCCATCAAGGAGGACGCTCCGGCCATGGTCCGTCAGATGCTCGGCCGTCTGCTCGAGTCGGATAAGTTCTCCCAGCGGCGCGGCGCCGCGTACGGTATCGCCGGCCTTGTCAAGGGCCTGGGCATCCTGGCGCTCAAACAGCTGGAGATCATGACGGTGCTCATCAACGCCATTCAGGACAAGAAGGACTGCAAGAAGCGAGAGGGTGCGTACGATCAGATGCTGGCGACGGACCTGCTACTGCAGCAGTGTGGTGTGGTGGGAATATAAACGTAATGTAGGTTGAAAATCACTATTGATTTCTCGTTTCACAAATGATAGCTTAACCAGTAGCTAGTGTATCTGATACCGGCTGATGTTTTGAATTTGCTCGCCTTTGGTGGTTTCCCCGATGTTGATCAGTCGTCACCCTGTTTGCCTCCCACGCGTACCGTTGACTATCCATGAGAAATACCTCCTCCTCTGTCAGATGACTGAGTGACTGAGTGACCACACCTCTCTTGTTCGTCCGCCAGGTGCGCTGTTTGCCTTCACCATGCTGTGCAACATGCTGGGCCGCCTGTTCGAGCCGTATATCGTACACGTGCTGCCGCACCTGCTGCTCTGCTACGGCGACTCCAACTCGTACGTGCGTGAGGCCACTGACGAGACGGCGCGTGCCGTCATGTCCAACCTGTCTGCGCACGGAGTGAAGCTGGTGCTGCCCTCGCTGCTGGCCGCCCTGGAGGAGGACTCGTGGAGGACCAAGGCCGGTGAGTTGACCGAGCTGCAGGGTGGGGAGGAGAAGGGGGAGCGGGCTTTTCTAGGGTGGTAAGAGTAATGCTTGAGTGTTGATTTTGAATTACTTATCGATGTGTGATGAATCTACTTAGGTACACATTTTTTTTACGTAACCCATGTCTTCTTTTTTCAGCAAATTTTGTTGATAAGTCTTGCGATCGGTTCAAGGAAGGAAGAAAGGACGGAATCGAGGAAAACGTTACCCTTTGCGCGTTTTCTGTCGCGCATATTTTAAGGCTGTACGGGACCGCCATGGGACCACCATTGTGCTCTTCCCTCCCCCGCCTCTCCTCTCGTTACTTGAACTGACCTTTCGGTCTCGCGCCTTTGACAGGCTCCGTGGAGCTGCTGGGCTCGATGGCGTTCTGCGCGCCCAAGCAGCTCTCGTCCTGTCTGCCGAGCATCGTGCCACAGCTGATCGAGGTGCTGGGAGACTCCCACCAGCGGGTGCAGCGGGCTGGCGCACAGGCACTCAAACAGATCGGCTCCGTCATCAGGAACCCCGAGATCCAGGGTGGGTGTTGATATGGAATACCGAGATCCAAGGTAGCTGACTGTACGGATCCCTGAGATCCAGGATAGGTGATAATATTGAAGTCCGAGATCCAAGGTAGTTGATAATATATAAGTCCGATATCCAGGGTAGGTGGCTGAATGGAACCCTGAGATCCAGGGTAGGTGATTACATTGAAGTCCGAGATCCATTGTTCATGATAATATGGAACCCTGGAGATGCATAGTAGGTGCTAGGTGATATCACGGGAAACCGAGATACGTGTTAGGTGCGGTATATGATCCAGACTTCAAGGGTAGACGACGGCAAGGAACCTCGAGGTCCAGGGAAGTTGGCTGTACAGGATATTCCGGTTCGGGGTGATAATGCACACAATCTTTGTCCATTGTGAGCAATGCAGCCCATTGTCATGCCAAGCCGTCTCCCGCCGTGTCGGTTCGTTTCTGACATCCCCCGCCTCCCCCGGCAGCGATCGTTCCGACGCTGCTGTCGGCGCTGCAGGACCCGGCCAACCGCACCTCGCTGGCGCTGACCATCCTCATCGACACCAAGTTCGTGCACGTCATTGACGCGCCGTCGCTGGCGCTCATCATGCCCGTGGTGCAGCGCGCCTTCCAGGTACGGCCACGGGCGGTTCGGGGCTCTGTTCATGAGTTACGGATGCTCACTTGTTCCATCGAGCACGGATTAAACGGTCTCGTAGCTTGATTTAGAAATAAGCTTGCTGGTAAGAACACAGAATAACTGAACTTGTACTCTGGCCTCTGAACAGGTGAACTGACTGAAAGCATTACAAAACTGAGAGTTCGTTTATCAAAAAGAGTAAGTTTTAGCTTGAGCCGTGCTTTCCGACACTTCGTATTGCGGCGGACTGTGACTACTGCGATGTCTGAGTTGTGCCTTCCCCGTCCCGCAGGACCGCTCCACCGAGGTGCGCAAGATGGCTGCGCAGATCATTGGGAACATGTACTCTCTGACAGACCAGAAGGACCTGGCGCCCTACCTGCCGGGCATCATCCCCGGCCTCAAGTCGTCGCTGCTCGACCCGGTGCCCGAGGTGAGCGCCGACCGCCGCCGGGGTGTCAGTGGAGTGGATTTAAGGATCAACCTACTTAGTGGATCGGAAAAGAAGAGGAACTTTTCCGATTCTGAAAATATAAGGAGCTTTACCGATCGATGCTAGAGATAAAATATGTAGTCATTCATCCAATCGTTCCGAAAGGATTTCTTACTTAGCTTGACTGGTGGCAGACTGCTCTCAAAGTGCAGCATGTGTGTTAAAGCGTCTCGGCCTCTTTTAGACTACCGAATGTAACATTGCCCTACCGTATGTAGCGGTGTCCTACCGTGCGTAACGGCCTCCTACCATCTCCTGCACAGGTGCGCAGCAAGTCCGCTCGCGCGCTGGGCGCCATGGTGCGCGGTATCGGCGAGTCGTCGTTCGAGGACCTGCTGCCGTGGCTGATGCAGACGCTGACCTCCGAGCAGAGCTCTGTGGACCGCTCGGGCGCCGCGCAGGGTCTCAGCGAGGTGGTCGGAGGACTGGGCGTCCAGAAACTGCACAAACTCATGCCGGGTGAGTGGAGAATGAAAAGGGAAGCGCAAACGGGCAGTGATGTAATAATGAAAGGAACATGATTTCTGGGGTGAGAAGCTAGAAAGCTGAAGAATTGGCATTTTATTTGTAATTGCCTGAGTCTCTCCAAATTTCTTTCATTGGGTTGCTACAAAGTAAGCGTTTTTTTTTTTGTAGAGGATTTGCACCAGGACGCCAGTGGCTGGTGTCATGGTGACGCGAGGAGACGCCAGTGACTGGCGTCTTGCTTGCCATCAATATTTTGCCACAAATAGCTTTGCACAGTGCACATCCTCATTGACCTCGAGCCCGACTGTGGCCACTTATTTATGCTCTCCGGTGTGTTCACAGACATCATCGCCACGGCCTCTCGGACGGACATCGCGCCGCACGTCAAGGACGGCTACATTATGATGTTCATCTACATGCCAATGGTGTTCCAGGAGGAGTTTACCCCCTACATCGGACAGATCATCCCGGCCATCCTCAAGGTGGGACCCGCGGTCAACAGACGGCTTCTTACAGCTGGTCTACATAACCACAGGTCCTTTCATTATATTCCAAGAGGAGTTTACCCCCTACATCGGACAGCATATCCCGGCTAGCCTTAAGGTGGGACCGCCGGCCGATGGATGTTCTACCACCTGATGTGTTATTGCTGAGGACAATGCTGGCTGGGTTGTGCTGAATGGTTAGCAGATTTTAGATGAGAAATATCTATGGTTCCTTCATGTTATCTTCACTCCAATTACAGCAGTTCTGTTTAATATCACATGTCTGTCGCGTGTTGGCACAACAACCCGGCCGGATCGAATGATGCCTTCACAAACCGTTTGTCCATCCTGTTTCTGGTAGAACACTGATCTCCGGTCTCCACCCACTGCCCGCTCTGACCGCGCCTACACCCTCCCCGACAGGCGCTGTCCGACGAGACCGAGTTTGTGCGCGACACGGCGCTGAAGGCCGGCCAGCGGATCGTGCACACGTACGCCGCCTCGGCCATCCAGCTACTGCTGCCCGAGCTCGAGACGGGCATGTTCGACGACAACTGGCGCATTCGACACAGGTTGGTACCGCGGTGATGGGTGGAAGGGGGAAGGTCACAGTACAATGGGTAATTTGTTTTTGTTTTTTGTTTTGTTGGGTTAGGCCCTTTCGGTCTGGCAAGATCATTTCAGAGCCGGGAGGTTGATAGGATATAGGGGGAGACATTGGTCTGGGCAGGCACCCTAATGAGTCGCCGGGGCTGAGCCCGTCCAGAGGACAGGCCACCCAGCCCCAAGGCACTCACTGCACCCGGCTACGGGGTGCGCTCCCTCGGGAGCAGCGGTGCCGCTCCAAGGGAGCAGCCCGCATGAGATAAAGGTGCCTGTCCAGCCCGGAGGGGGTTGCGGCGTGGAGGAGAAGGATTTCTGTATCCTGAGGATAGAAGCACGGAACGGTGTGGTTTTTGTTGTTAGTGGAAGGACGGGAACAGTCGCGCTATGGCCCCGAAGTGTCGCTTCGACAAGTCTAAGTTATATGCTCAGCTTGTTAAGTCAATCATTACATTGTTTGCCGCAATTTTTGGCTTAATATATTTTGTTTATTTGGAAGTACATGTATAAGTACGTATAGAAGTAGCTCGTCGCAGTGCCGTGTCTGGAGCTCTGACGTTCGCGCGCGGCATTGCTGCGCCGCTCCGAGCGCCGCCCCGCGGCCGTCCGTCTCGTGTCGAGCGGGCTGTGAGGCGGCCGTGTCGTCACTGATAACGTCACGGCTGAGGCCTGAGCCGGTCCGTGATTGCCGAAAAATGCGGTCAGTGGGCGGGATCTGTGAAACGAAAGCGCCCCGGCCGCTCGCTCCTCGCACTCCGGCGGCTTTTGCTCGTGGCTCGTTGGTCTAGGGGTATGATTCTCGCTTAGGGTGCGAGAGGTCCCGGGTTCAAATCCCGGACGAGCCCTGCGTTTTGAAGCGGTTGCAAATTGCAATTGCAATGGAAGGTGCATGTTATGAAGTGCACCTTGCAGAATTGCCAACTGAAAATGAGTATTTGCCGTGTGTGCATAATGCATAGCATTTATCGCTGACGGTAACAACATTGGTAATGAGCATATGTTACTCCATGAAGCTTTAATCAGCTGTCCCCTTCGTTGGATTGTGAGTAGCAGATGCAACACATTGTCGAATACCGATTTGAGAATGCTCATTTGCTTGTGACCCTTGTTGACAATCTCCAATGCCTTGGATGAGAAATGTGTGCCTCCCATCCATGCCGATGCAATCCGGGCGCTCAACCAGCCTCGTCGCCTGTATTTGCACCACACTGTAGGCACTGCTGCGAGTAGTCGTCCAGTATCTGCTGCCTGTTAGTTACACTCACGTCAGGTCCCGGTCTGTCCTATGATGTAACTCTGGCCTGGTATATTCACAGCTCCATCAAACTGCTGGGAGACCTGCTGTACCAGATCTCCGGCGTCTCGGGTAAGATGAGCACGGAGACTGCCGGCGACGACGACAACTTCGGCACGGAGCAGAGCCAGCAGGTGAGGGTTTGGTGGGGTGGTGGGGTGGAAAGAGTTGACGGTAAGAGGAGCCGCATGTCGACATTCATGCGAAAGTGCAGCTTTTTTCTTTAGTGAAGCCATTACCTCAGAAGTATGTATACGAGAAATAATTCCTGAGCGCCATAAAACCTTTGTGTTTTCTTATTATGTATCGCCCAAATAAATAAATTGCTGTTACAGATTTTGCTGCATCTGCCTCTGTATCCCCTGATCATCTGTGCTTTCAGAGTCATGCGGACTAACCACTCCATTTCTACCGCCAGAGTATCATCAAGATCCTGGGCCCGGAGCGTCGGAACCGCGTGCTCTCCGGACTGTACATGGGCCGCTCGGACGTTGCGCTGATGGTGCGCCAGAACTCGCTGCACGTGTGGAAGATCGTGGTGCCCAACACGCCGCGCACGCTGCGCGAGATCCTGCCGACGCTGTTCACCCTGCTGCTCGGCCACCTGGCCAGCACCAGCCACGACAAGCGGCAGGTCGGTATAAGAGGCAGGAGGCTGGGACAGGGCGTGCAGACAATGATAGCCAGTCGATTGGTTGGTGTCGAGGGACGGGTCTGCTAGTGGGGTCCGTTGCGGGCGGCAATGACTTCCTCTCAGCTCGCTTTACAATGTTTGCTATCACCGATTGCTATGTTTATGGCAATGCTCGCTACGCTTATGGCAATCATGCTTGCTACGCCACGTCACATTTCAAATGCATAAACCTCTACCCTGTCGCAGTATGTCCTCACCCGGCACGTTTCTTGTCGTCTCCGACAGGTGGCGGCCCGCACGCTCGGCGACCTGGTGCGGAAGCTGGGTGAGCGCGTGCTGCCGGAGATCATCCCTATCCTGGAGCGCGGCCTGGAGTCTGAGGAGGCCGACCAGCGCCAGGGCGTCTGTATCGGACTTAGCGAGATCATGTCCTCCACTAGCAAGGATATGGTGCTGGCCTTCGTGGACAGCCTGGTGCCCACAGTGCGGTGAGTGGACTGTGGAGAGGGGTAGACTGAAGGGCTGGGGGCCTGGTAGAGTGGCTGAGTGGACAGCTCGGAGTCCACAGTCCGGTGAGAAGGAGTCGAGAGGAATAGGGTGTACTACTGATGGGCTGGGAGAGATAGGATGGCTGTGTGTGTGTGTGGGGGGGGGGGATGGAATGGACGTGGGAATTTCTTTTCTTTTATTGACCCTGGCCCTTTCGGTCCGACAAACCTGCTGCGAGGTCGCTGAGGCATGATGCCTTAGCGGTACGGGGACTGACTCACAGGCGGATGTGCGTGGACTGAGCCTGGCGGGCCTCTGCTGAGTACTGACTGATCCATACCCACAGGAAGGCTCTGTCGGACCCTCTGCCGGAGGTGCGCGCCGCCGCCGCACAGACGTTCGACTCGCTGCACAACACGGTGGGCACGCGCGCCCTGGACGAGATCCTGCCGCCGCTGATGGAGCAGCTCAGCCAGCCCGACCAGGTACGGTGATGTGGGTCGGGGGGGGGGGGGGTGGGACGGCTGATGATGGTCCAGTCTTAGTTATGAACGATGCTGGGTCTCTGCAGTATAACCAGCAGATCAAGTTACGTTACTCTGGCCAATCTCCACGCCTACCGATGACCTCAGCAATTGGACTCTCACTCTTTGGGCGTTCAGCCTATTTTGTCAGCATCGACAGCACAGCAGAGCATTTACACATCCCGTAACCCCGTCGTTCATGTCCTAGCACTAATGTATGACGTTCGCCACCCTCTTCCCTCTCGACAGGCGGAGTACGTGCTGGACGGCCTGCGTCAGGTGATGACCATCAAGTCGCGGGTCGTCCTGCCGTACCTAGTGCCGCAGCTCGTAGCGCCGCCCGTCAACACCAAGGCGCTCAGCATCCTGGCCTCGGTGGCCGGCGACGCGCTGACACGCCACCTCAACCGCATCCTACCGGCGCTTATGTCGGCCATGGGCGACGCCGAGCCGGGCGAGGCGGCTGCCGAGCAGGCCGGCTACTGCCAGTCGGTGATCCTCTCCGTCACAGAGCCGGCCGGCGTGCGTGTCGTTATCGACGAGCTGCTGGAGGCGACGCGCGCCGGTTCGACGCCGCGCCGGCGCGCCGCCGCCGCGCTGCTGGCCTCGTTCTGCGGCCAGACGCGCGCAGAGTACGAGCAGCACGTGTCACAGCTGCTGCGCGGACTGACGCACCTCTTCATCGACGAGGACGACAAGCTGCTCCAGGTGAGCCATACTGGGATGACGTGAGATGGACTTGGATTGGTGTAAACGTTTCATCAGTTTGTACTTGTTGAATGGTGCGGTTAATTATAACCCATATCACTTACGAACCTAGTAATTAGGCATCACTCGCATCAGGACACAGCCCTAATTTTCTAAGCCGTCGTTCTGACGTTGTTTTATATACTCTGGTTCTGACCGCGCCGCTTCCACCCGTTCCAGTCTGCCTGGGAGGGTCTGAGCGCCGTCATCAAGCGACTGGAGTTGGACGACGAGCACAGCTACTACATCCCGGACGTGCGGCAGGCGGTCCGCTTCGCCGCCAGCGACCTCAAGGGACGCGACCTCATGCCCGGATTCTGTCTGGCCAAGGTGAGATATATATCTACTTTGCATGGCGATATGAATTGGGTGTCATTGGGACCGATTCGAGAGTCAATTGTAGATTGAAATGTATTCATTCAAGCAGCGTATGATCTGTGGAGCGGATGGCTCAGTCTTCAATATGACGTCTTGGTCAAATATTATTCACTCAGTGATATCTGGAGCAGTGTGTTTTCACTGTTCGCCGTCCTTTCCCGTCACAGCCAGACGTACGCTGATGATTTCCCTACGTCGCCTTTGCAGGGCATCACGCCGATCCTGCCGATATTCCGCGAGGCGGTGCTGAACGGCGCTCCGGAGCTGAAGGAGTCCGCGGCGCTCGGACTGGCCGAGATCATCCGCCTGACGTCGGCGGCGGCGCTGCGCACCAGTGTGGTGCACATCACCGGGCCGCTGATCCGCATCCTGGGCGACCGGTTCGCCTGGAACGTCAAGGTGGCCGTGCTCGAGTGTCTGGCGCTGCTGCTGGAGAAGGTGGGCCTGATGCTGAAGCCGTTCCTGCCGCAGCTGCAGACCACCTTCCTGAAGGCGCTCAGCGACCCGCACAAGCAGGTGCGCCTGCGCGCCGCCACGGCGCTCGGTCGGCTCATACCGATCCACACGCGAGTGGACCCGCTGTTCACTGAGCTGCACACCAGCATCCGCACCGCAGAGGACACCGGCGTCAGGTGAGGACTCATCGGGGTCAGGAGAGGGTTTTGGGGTCAAGGGAGGATATTGAGGTCAGGGAAGGGTACTGGGGCGGGAAATTGTTCAGAAGACTACCCGAATGGCATTCCTTGAATGGTAGGTGGACGGATATTAGGCGATGCTGCATTAGTTTGCAGCTGTTCACCCTGGTTAGGATTGTTCGCTGTTATTCTGTCTGTCTGTCCGTCTGACTATATTCGTCTGCGCGCTGCAGGGACACCACACTGCAGGCGCTGCGGAACCTGGTCGGCCCGGCCGGAGACAAGATGAGTGACGCGGTGCGCTCGCCGGTGCTGACCACCCTGCTGGAGCTGCTGTCGCACCCCGAGGAGAGCACGCGGCTGGCGGCGGCCGGCTGCCTGGGCACCCTGTGCCGCTGGCTGCCTGCCGATGAGCTGCATGTCGCCTACCGGGACACAATGCTAGGTGGGTGAAGCTTCCTGCACAGTATAACTGTACACTCGCTGCAACACTCGCTGTTTATGCCGTCAATCTGTGCATCGGTCTCAGTCAGCTATCGGCAAACCGGGAGCTAGCGTATTCCATGTGTGAATCATCTGCAGCGGAAAGTTGCCCATTACGATATGTTGTGTTTCACTGAAGTGAAGCCGCGCTGTCCAAGGCTACCTGCGGTAATGCTGGAAGGATATCATGCAATTAGACATGACATGGAGCATCATTTTCTTGTTCTTTTACAGTGTTTTATCATAGTCTTATCCATTTTAAACACGTAATTTATGACGTGTCAAGATTTTTTTGTAAAGAAGCGCGGCATTGTGTAGAATGTGATGGGTGCGGAGCCACCTCCGTAGATCTCCATTGGTGGCGCGTGCCGAGCGCGGAGAATTACGGACTGGTAAGGTCCGCTTGAACGCGGCCATCCATTCTGATGGCGGCCCGATGAACTTTGGCCGCGAAAGGCCGCCGGTCGGCGCGGCCGCTATGGATCTCCTGTCGGAGGTGATGTCGGGGGCAGTTATTTGGAAACGATGCCGGTACGTCGAGCGAGCTCTGGAGCTGGAACGGGACTGGTTGCGGACTCGGCTGCCATGGGCTGAAAGATGGACCGGGCTAACTACTAATGTGCTGATAATAACCTCGGATCTAGCTAATATCTGATGCACCGCGTCGTTGTTGTCAGGCCGTGGCCAATCACATCTATCATATAACTATGCCATCCCACACACCACTCTATCACATCACTAACTGCCGCTTGCACCATGCGAGTGTCCTGACCGACCGACCCCGCCCCTGTCGCAGATGACGACGCGATGCTGGACTGGACGGTGCGCCACGGCCGGAGCGCGGCGCTGTACGTGGCTCTGAAGAGCGCGCCCGATCAGGTGCTCACAGAGGACTGGGAGAAAAAGACGGCCAGGGTGATCGTCAACTACATGCAGGTACGGACGGAGGATACAATTACAGACTACAACTGCTTAGTCTCCGTTTGTCGCACCGTGCGCGAGCGGAAATGTTACGAGACATGAGCGGAGGTGGGGGTGGGAGCTGGTGTTGTGCGCAGGGTGGAAGAATGCACTCGAGTGTTGAATGCCAATCAGCGTGCGCCCAGCCACACCGGTTTGCGGTAGCGTCCAGCTGTTTGTGCAGAGATCTGACCCTTCCGTCTGCCAGCTGCCTGCTTCCAGTCTTACCGGTCAGCGGACGGTACGCTGTTGAAGTGTTCACTGTTACCACACCACGTTATTGGTTTAATTTACACATCTGACCCGTCTGCCCGTCCGCAGTCTGACCGTCCGCCGCTGGTGATGAACGGTTTGCGGGCGGCCGGCTACATGCTGCGCCACCAGCTGGCCGCAGGACGGGCCGCCGGCTCCCCGCTGGCCACGCCGCTCGTCAGGGCCATCAACAACAACAGCAACGAGGTGAGCCCGGCGATCATCCAGATCGCTGCTGCCGGACACTGGGCGTCTCACTAGAGCAATAGCCCGTCTGTCGTTAATAATCCAAGCAGCTCGCTTGCCGTATCGATGCCTTATCACTATTTAAAGAGTGCAGGCCTATCGGTGACCCGTCCCTGACCGTACCGAAGACATTTCGACGAGCCTCTATAATTCCTGTCCCCCTGACGCGATGTTGCGCCTCTGGCCCCGCTCTTGCCAGCAATATGCCGTGGATCATTTGGTCTGTCACTTTCCTGTCACCGGCGGTGGGGCGGACTGTTCTCCGCGGTCCAACACACATATTGTAATTCTGCCAAGGGGCCCTGTGTGTCGGCTCCATTCAGTTCTGATCAAAGGCACGGCCGGGCTCGCTCACTCGATAGTCGTCGCAGGGCAGTGCAGCTGTCAAACGGTATTACCACGCTGAATGAGATTAGCATCAGCATTGCAGACGTCCACGGTTTTCCTGGCCTCCACATCACCTGCGGCTCCCAACAGCCGTCTTTTCCCTTCACTTGTCGCTCCTTTCGGTCCCTTGGGTCCGTCAGGGGAGGTACTTTGTGTCCTGTCACGGTCTGAGACAGCCGCCTTGCCGACGCTGGCAGACCGGACGGCTATCGACCGCCTGTGACACGGGACGGCCACTCACGGACATGTCTCATCCGGAGACCGAGTGGAGTTCGCTGTCGCTGGCCGGGTGCGAGTCGATCTCGGCCGCACGTGCCTGTAGGTCGCGGGGAGGACTAGCAATGGTGAAATTTGTACCCTTCAGTGGTCGAGCCGTCGACTGGGGTGGAACACGGGAGGTGGTTCCGAGACTGGGACTGGGGTGTTGAGGTCGGGTGGAGCCGCCAGCCGTAGGGTAGCAACTGGCGGCCATCTACAGACTATAGGCAATCGGGTCGGTGTAGGGCTCCCAGCTGGTGGTGCGGCGGGTTCGCCTTGCGTCTCAAACATTGAGCATAGAAGAAAGTAGCACAATCCTACATGGCTACTGGGTACGCCGCCCCTCCTATGTCGCCCGGGCCGGCTGCAGCTGTCGCACCGCCCATTCTCCGACGCTGGTGGTTCTACCGCCATCTGTCCGACCACCGACCTAGGGCGGCTGTATTTCGGTTTAGGGCGACCGACTAGGACGGCGAATGCGATGATACTTTCTACACGCTAACCACCCGGCTGGCCACTGCTTCCATTCCGTCCACCTTGCAGGACATCTAACATCCTCTTGAAAGTACTCCGATTCCGACTGGGACTGGATCCCGATCCCACGCCGGGTGCAGTTGAAGCAGGCTGCTGTATGCTCAGGTGTCTCCGTGCCTCAGTGCAGCATCTCTAACCCCCGCTATCTCTCTGGTACAGGTGAAGCAGCTGTCTGCGCAGGTGTGTGTCTCCGTGCAGCACCTCTAACTCCCGCTGTCTCCCCCGCAGGTGAAGCAGCTGTCTGCGCAGGTGTCTCCGTGCAGCACCTCTAGCCCCCGCCGTCTCCCCCGCAGGTGAAGCAGCTGTCTGCGCAGACATCCCCGTGCAACACTTCTAACCCCGCCATCTCCCCCGCACGTAAAGCAGTTCTCTGCGCAGACATCCCCGTGCAGCACTTCTAACCCCGCCATCTCCCCCGCAGGTGAACCAGCTGAACTGTCTGCGCAGGTGTCTCTGTGCAGCACCTCTAACCCCCGCTGTCTCCCCCGCAGGTGAAGCAGTTGTCCGCACAGGTGGTGGAGCTACTGGCCGTCAGCCGCGAGCAGCCGCTGCCCGCAGAGCTGGCGCGACTCGTCATCCCGATGCTGGTTAACGGCACCAAGGAGAAGAACACGGTTGTGCGCACTTGCGCCGAGAGCGCGCTCGTGGCGGTGCTCAGGCTCAAGGAAGGCGAGGCGACGCAAGAGGTGAGCACTTAAATGACGCCAGCCGGTGTTTGGTAGACACTAGACAGGATGCCCACAGTGAATGGCGAATAATACCTTGACCTTTGAATCCGAGTCCGTAATTCATCAATTGAAATTAATAGCCGTGTCGAGTTCAATTAACTGTGCCGTGTCGAGTGAAATCATGTAAATCCAAAGAGCGTAGCTTTTATTATTCATTTCACTGAGTAACGTGTTCAGTCACTATACCAGACATCCATTGGCTGGAAACAGCGTGCCCTTCGCGATTGAAAACGTTGACCGGTCTTATGACCTGTCCTCCGATCTGACCCATTGCCCCCGGTGTGCCCCGCTGCAGGAGATGCTGGCGATGCTCGACTCTGGCGCGCGCGACTCGCTTCAGGAAGTGATCAGTAAGGTGTTGCGGAAGGACGTGACGGCCGTCCAGCAGATTCGTGATCTCGACGAGACGCTGATCAGCTGATATCGCCGCGCCGCGTACCAAGTGATTTATATTGAGAATGAAATACAGAGGGGGTTCTTTGGTGTCATGTGTGAACCGGGAAGGCGAGGTTTGCGGACGGGATGCCGTTGGAGCCCATGATGGTGAAACTACTGAGTCGAGTGGCCTGACCATTGACCAAGTGTGTGTTGCGAAGCGTAAGGCGACAAAACAACCAGATCACCGTATCTTGAATTTTATATTAAACACTATTGATTCAGGTTCCTTAAAACAGCAACTTAACTCTAAGTGAACATGAACCGGCAGGGAAAGGAGAACAACTGACTGGGGACAGGACGGGGCGGGGCGGGGCAGGGCAGGAGGGGTGGCTGGGTGGGCACATCATGCAGCGCTCCGCGCCACTCTCTCGGCCCACTGTACAAAACTAGGTGGCGGCGCCTGGGCGGGCGGGCGGCGGGCGCCGGCCTATCACAAGGGTTCGTGTGTCCGGGCAGGGCGGCGGAATGTCACTGGTCACGACCCGCCGCCGCCGCCGCCGCCGGTGTCCTCGGCTCCCGCGGCGTCACTGGCGTCCCCGCCGTCACTGCCGCCCGTCAGCCACGGGTGGCGCAGACAGTCGGCGGCCGTGGCGCGCTGCGCCGGGTCGAACGCCAGCATCGGCAGCAGGAAGTCGGCGAACGCGCGCGCCTTCTGCTCGGGCCACTCGTACTTGTCCATGAGCACCTCGTGCAGCGCCCACGGCTTCAGCTTGGTGATGTGACGTAGCTCGCCTGGCGGAGCGGACGAATGTCAGAAAGGCGACACCAGAGAGTGACAGTAGATGGGTCATCTTCGGTCAGGGGATCGAGCAGTGGCGGAACAATTGAGTGACGGGTCAGTGACCCGCATAGAGGCAGCCGGACCGAAAATGATCCGATCCAAGATGACCCGAGTCAAGGTAAGACGTGACAGGAAAACACCTTAGATGAACCAATGTGGTGCTGGACTGCCATGAAGGCGGTGCGGAGCTAAACCAAGACAACTAAGGCAAAAACATCAGCGCCCAAGTCAACATCTCAAAACCAAATTCCTTAATCACAACGACGCCAAGACTCCGATGGGCTGACACTATACCCCGTACACACCTTTTTTGGTGAAGAAGTCCCGCGAGTATTTGCCGCTGAACATGATGTGTTTGGGGATGTCTCCGGCGAGCTCGATGATGTGCGCGATGTGGTCCTCGTCGCGACTGTAGTCCTGGCCCGTGTGAGGCTCAAACAGGTAGTCGCCCGTGGCCAGCTCGAACGCCATACACGCCGTGGACCAGATGTCGGCCGGCGGACCGTACCCGGCGCCGAGCAGTACCTCCAGACACCGGTACTGGCGCGTCTGAATGTCCTCCGTGAAATGGTGGTGCTGTGGGGGAGGTCAGGCCAGGTTAGATACCGCTACTGGCGCATCTGGATGTCCGTGAAATGGCGATGCTGTGGGTGGTGGGAGATACTGTTAACTGTTATCAACTTTTGACGCAAACGCTGGAATGAAAACAAACAGCGGAAGCTGACCAAAACAGCAGAAGGGTGATTCACGTTTTACACACTCACAGGGACAAACAGGCCCCAATGTCAGAAATAAAACAGAAATAAAACATTTTTACGGAAAGAGATGTACCACCCTATGCCCATCTCGATCCCGTTTGCAATATCCCCGACTCCGGCCAGATGTAGGTACGCATGCCCCCGCCGTACTTCCCTATCTGCACCCTCCCGGGGACAAAGGTCCGGCCGGCGGCGGTGCCTCCAATCGGCCCCGGCAATACGGCGCCCAAATCGATAGCCGGCGGCGACCGTAATCGGCCGGTGCGCCCGCTAATCCCCGCGGCGGCGGTCATGGGAGGGGGGGGGGGGGTTCCCGTTCTGCTCTGTATGGAGGGTCGCAAACCACCACAGAGCTGGGTGGTCGGCGGGGCGACTCCTTCACTGTCCGCTGCCTTAACCCAGATCTGCCCACCGTATCATTTATGATACGACTAGAGGGACAGCATTACGCGCAGCGTAAAGAGGGACAGCATTACGCGCAGCGTAATAAATCAATTTTCATTAAAATCGGCCCAGTAACGGCCGAGTTAATGCCAGAATAAATTTGGCGTCTCCTCCTGGCCGGCGGTGCTCTGTTCCGGTATTCATTGCCAAAGGTCAGTGACCTTCCGGCTCTGATTTCACCCAGTTTTGCAGCGAAGAAACTGAGCCTAAGGCGCGTGCCGTCTGCTCGAATCCGGCCGCGGCCCAAAATGCTGCAAAGATGTGCCCGCCACGTGCACACCGCTGCACGCACCCCCTCCAAAATTTAATACAACAAACAGATGCACGCGTCCGACTTGCGCCCAAAATTTCACCCCCGTAGCCCGCACCGTTCCAGAGCAATAGCCCGCCAAGCGTGACTGACGCGTCACATACATACATACATACATACGGACATTTTGATTTTTATATATGTAACTAGAGGGACAGCATTACGCGCAGCGTAAAGAGGGACAGCATTACGTGCACCGTAATAAATCAAGTTTCAATAAAATCGGTCCAGTAGCGGCCGAGTTATTGCCAGAATAAATGTTGAGTCTCCTCCTGGCCGGCGGTGCCCTGTTCCGGTGTTCTTTGCCAAAGGTCAGTGACCTTCCGGCTCTGTTTCCGCTCAGTTTTGCAAGCGAAGAAACTGAGGCTAATGCGCGTGCTCTCTGATCGGCGCCGGCCGCGGCCCAAAATCCCGCAAAGATGCGCCCGCTACGTGCAAACCGCCGAGCGCACCCCCACCAAAATTTAATACGACAAACAGATGCACGCGTCTGACTTGCGCCCAAAATTCCACCCCCGTAGCCCGCACCGTTCCGGAGCAATAGCCCGCCAAGCGTGACTGACGCGTTACATACATACATACATACATACATACGTACAGACGTTTTGATTTTTATATATGTAATTACGCGCAGCGTAATAAATCAAGTTTCATTGCAATCGGCCCAGTAGCGGCCGGGTTATGGCCAGAATAAATTTGGCGTCTCCTCCTGGCCGGCGGTGCTCTGTTCCGGTATTCATTGCCAAAGGTCAACGACCTCCGACTCTGTTTTCCCTCATTTTCGCAGCGAACAATCTGAGCCTAGGGCGCGTGCCGTCTGCTCGGCGCCGGCCGCGGCCCAAAATGCTGCAAAGATGCGCCCGCCACGTGCAAACCGGCGAGCGCACCCCCACCAAAATTTAATACAACAAACAGATGCACGCGTCCGACTCGGCGCAAAAATTTCACCTCCGTAGCCCGCACCGTTCCGGAGCAATAGCCCGCCAAGCGTGACTGACGCGTTACATACATACATACATACATACATACATACGTACAGACGTTTTGATTTTTATATATGTAAATGAGTCGCTCGACCGTTGCTAGGCAACCGACTTCCATCCGAAAGACGCCGAAACTTTATTTTGTGATGTTGTGTTGTCAGTCGTGTGTACTATTTCTAGAGTGGGTAACCTTTTCTATATTTCATATATTTTCCGTGTAGCATGATCAAACAAAAACAGCTGCCCACAGAAGTCGTAATTTAGCAGACCCAATAACGCCGACGTTAGTATGCTAACTAGTGCTTTCTGCCAAACTACTCAATTTTGTGGCAGCATAGTACCAAATGTTCAAGCTCACACACGACGTGGTTGAATAGATTCTTGCGCCAAAGCTGGCGTGTCAGGAATGATAACAACATATTCGTATCATATATGATACGGTGGGCAGTTTCTCACATTAGCCTACACAATTACTTGCCCCTAATCCGTACGTTTTCTGGCCTTCTTGGCGCAAATTCTAGACATTCTAGTGGTGGATGACGATGTTGATGGAGGTGACGTCTTGGTAAAACCATCGGAGGCGTCCTACGACACGGACAAGTACTCTGGTGATGACGAGGATGTCACGGAAGAACGTGACCCCAACCGGCATCTTGCTCGGCAGCTGTGTGTTAGGGCCAATGTGCAAGGAAGAATAAGCTTTCCGGAACGCGATTCCGAGTACGAAGACGTCTCGGAGACCTTCAGAGATGCAAGGCTAAGCAGCGACGTTGTTGCATCCCAGCAACAGAAGTCGAGAAGCCAGAAGGTCCTTGAAGCGACATGAAAAGTGGACAAAAGGGAACACATTCATATGAGATGGAGCACGTGCCTGAAGTCTGACGTCGAGTGCAGTGTCACGAAGGAGGATATCTTTTCCTTCTTGTTTATAGTGTCAGGGAACTCGATGTTAAAAGCGTGAAACACCATGGCCTTCCGGACATGCTCGAGGACTTCGTCATGTATAAAGGAAGGGATGTCTCATTTAGAGAGGAATCGCGGTATTTGTGTGACTCGAAGCATGAAAGATGCGTACCGGTGAAGATGATCACAGGGCAGTGCCCTTGCTTCCATTTCAGACCTTTCGTCTCTTTGCTTCGAGGACCTTCCCGAGCTCTGACGCTGGGCCAGCAGCGTCTCCCCTTTACCTCGCATCTCTGAAGGTCTCCGAGATGTTTTCCGTCGGAATAGTGCCCCGGAAAGTTTCTCTTCCTCGCACCTCGGCGGTCAGCCCGAGCATTCAGCTGCCGAGCAGGATGACGGTTGATATCACGTTTTCTTGTGACATCCTCATTATCACCAGAGTATTCATACGTGTCTTAGGACGCCTCCGGTGGATTTTACGAAGACATCATCTCCATCAACATGGTCATCCACCACTGGAATGTCTAGATTCTCTGCCAAGGTAAGTCCCAGTGACTTGAAGACAGACGTTAATTGGTATGTTACTGTCTATCGAGGTATGTTACCAGTATAAGAACTGGCCACGGAATTTGTATTTGATACCTTCCAGCCACAAAAGTAAGCATTATGTCAGAAAGCACTTGTTGACATACTCACCTATAGGTATCTATGGGTCTGGTCAATTACGATTTACTGTTTCCTTGGTGTCATTATTACAAATAAACTCAAAGCTGGCAATTCTGAGACGTTTTCACAAGTAAAATTATAGGCAAATGCAAAGGTGCCATAAAAGTGCGAAAATGCCCAGCGTATCATATATGATACGGCAATTTCCGACAAAACGAGTACAGCCAACAACAAATGACACATGCTGGTAAGCAATGTGATTCAAAAGTACCCCAAAACCAGCGTAACAAAAAAATCCGAAAACATTTTTCTTCTGGGCAGATCTGGGTTAACTCGGTCACGACCGGTCGGAGGACACCCGCCGTGTGACCTGACATCTCCCTCCCTGCCTCCCTTCTACAGCCCCCATCCCCTTCTACATCCCCATCCCTACCTCCCCTTTTACATCCGCATCCCTTCCTGTCCACTGTCCTGTCCCAGCGCGGGCCAGCAGTCCACCTACCGTCCAGCAGGCGTTGCCGAGATCGGCCAGCTTGACGCGCATCTCGCACACCTCGTGGACGGGGTCGGGTTTCCGCTCCTCCTTGACTGGTGCGCCGGCGGCCGGCTCTGTGCTGTCACCTGGCGAGGGGGAGGGGAAGAGTCAGTTGCGATGGACATAGTCGTCACTCAGCTGTTAGCGGCAGCCAGGTGTAGCTAAGCGAGTTCAGAGGTATAAACAGAGGTATAATAACTGAGGGTGGTGGTCTGGCCTCGAGATTTAGATCATAGGGAACGAAAAACACGGCTCATCATATCATTCAGCTAAGGACCACCGGCAAGCAGGTAGAAAGAACTCGTAAGACAATTTGTCCTAACTTTGCCGAGACGCGGCAAGGATCAATGAGGCAAACTTTATCGAGCTCGCCTCCCGCTCCTGCCCGGCACGAGCCATCACGTACAGGGACCCGCAGTTGCTTCTGTACACACTAGTATTTCAGCGTATTCTTTGCCTGTGACACCGTTGGAGGCGAATTGGGAAATGATTGTGTGCTTATTAAAACCACCATCTGAAGGGCTTTAAACTGATGTGCTGCTCTCCTAATTCAGTGAACTTTTTATGGCTATATCAGCAAAACATTGTTTTCAGCGCTTTTTCCTGCCCCATTCCTTCTGAAACCTGGAACCGCTTATTCCATTTACTCCTGCCATCTGACGATGGTCGTGCTGACTGCTAGTTCCGGCGCTAGTTACTGCTCCAGTTTTGCACCCGGCACAAACTCAGACGGCACCGGGCCGTGGCTCGACCATGGGGACTGGGGAGGGTCGGACCGAGCCGACTGCCTGGGGCGCGGTTAGATCGGACGCCCTGCTGGGGAAGGGGACGGGAGTGAGGGGGAGTGGAGGAGGTGGTCACGTGGTCCGTCCAAGCTCGCAGACGACCTGACCTGTCCTGCGCCCAGCCATGTTCCGTGATCCAAAATGGCACGAGAGCTGTGGAATGTCTGGAGGAGACGCTTCGAAAGTGAACTTCAGCAGCACTAATTTACCATATTCTGTGGAGATAAATTAATATTATCTTAATGCAGAAAAAATTATGCCCAAGCTGTATAAGCTGTATCTTTTTAAAAGTTGTAAATATAATTATTTTAGGGACTTATAAGTTTCGTATACACAGTGAATTGTGTTACAATAAGCCGTTTCGCTGTTATGGCTACTAACTGAAGAGTTATCCTTTTTTTTCTCACAGGGAATGACAATACAATAACAATATAACAATACGAATAAAACCAGACGTTTCGCACGAAAAAGTGCCTCCGTCAGTGGCAAGAAATGAGTAATTAGGCATACATGTTTTCTTTCGATAACATCGATGAAGTAGTTATCTTTATTTTTTAAAGATATATTTTCAGCAGTTTTTTAAGCACATCATGGAAGTTTATAAACATTTGTGTATTTTATCGGCAACCCGGCTGGCCAGACCGAGACGGTGCCGCATTTAGTTCTCATCGATGTTAAACCTATACACTCATTTTTCTCCACTGACGAAGGCACGTTGTTGTCCGAAACGTTTGGTTTTATTCGCATTGTTTTTTATATTGTCATTGTCCGTGAGAAAAACATACTCATATGGACTGGTCTCAGTTCATATAGAAATTGTTGCACATTCATCAACACAGATAAAATGAATATTAGCCCTCACCACACATATAAGTAGAGGTAAGTAGACCGCGCCCCCTGTTTTTCACCAATAAATCGCGGCAAAGCGAAGGATTGCGACGATTCTTTGGTGCCCTGGAGTTAATCAATTTTACAACTTCCCGGAAAATTAAATAGCCCTTATCATTTTTGCATCTTGTCTGAGAATTTTAAATCCCTGAACCAAATTACCTTTAACCTGTGATTATTTTTCTCAAGATCATGTCAGGCCAGAATAGCAATTGAAAGTCAGCGCTCATCTTGTGTGTTTCCATAGTCGTTTCGTGACTAGCAACGTGACAACATGTGAAATATACTATCTAGTGTTTGTCTCATTAATTGTTGTGGGTGCCAAGGTCACGTGAAACTCAGGTTAAGGTCATTTACTTGAAATGATCTCGGTTAACTTCCTTAAATTTACACCTTTTTACTGTGGTTTTTAGGAAGTGTTGGTTTGAAATTTAGCACCCATTTTAGCATTTGAAAACTAGGCATACTTAGGTATCAGTTATAGTGCCTATGCAATATGTTGCAAGGCTGTAAGTGCTGGTTAACATTCTATATAGCCGGCAGAACGCCTAATGGGTGATCTGGCGTGACCCGCCCTACCCCAAATGCTTTGATACATCATCTTTGATCAAAGCAAGTGCAAATTCGGAGTCAGAAGCAAGCCAAGTCCCCGCAAACTTCACTTGTAGAAATTCTAGCAGGACCCAATTTTCCGTGCTTTTGGTTATTAACCTGATCTGGAACGTCAACCAGTGACCTAGGATCTCAGCATTGACCAGGACATAAAAATAATTGGCTTTTTCTCGTCAGCGATGACCAGGACCCTCAAATCATCGGATTTCTCTCGTCACGAGCAGCACGCTCTTTTTTATTTTTCAGCGAAGCTCTGGCTCTTTTTATCAAGGGCCGAATGGCTGAGGGTTTCTACGCCCCTCCGCTACATGTAAGACGCTGAAAAGAAATGCCTAAATAGATGAGGGTTAAATATCGATTGCTTTTTAAGTGCCGAAGCCCGAAACACTTTAATTTACTTCGATAGCAGTTTTTAAGACCAACGAGCTCGAATAATATAACTTCTTGAACAATGTAAGCAACACATAAAATGAATCTCTCATATCCTTCATGTCTCATATCCTTCATAATCACCTCGGCAGAATAGCCACAGCACCTACTTGTGGAGTCGTTGTATGTCTAAATAAATCGTGAGAGAAGCGGCTCAAGATTAAGGAACTATGAGACACTTAATAAAAAACGGCATAGATTAGAAACTGCACCTAACTTGCACTGGTTTTTAAGCCTTTTCGTGGCAGACTGGTAGATTAAATTTTAGGATTGATTTCAGCTGATGCTCAAATGGAGCTATTCATTCGTTCATTCATGCGACCATCCAATTCCATTCATAAAAGAAGCCAGTGACAAAATTGTTCATTTTAGATAAGTGTGAAATACAAACTCAATAAAAGTTTAATGATACGGCAAATTTGACAGCATTTATAATGAACAGACAAATAATTTTAACGAATCAAGCTTGCGAGCCCCAAATAGGGGAGAGTGAGGTATAGATGAGCCGAGGGGCAAGTTTAGCCACCCCATGTTTCTCAGCTCCTATGGCGCTGATTGACTTGAGCTTCCATGTGCCGTTCGCTTACGATGCTGCATTCTTTCACGTGAGACGGCAACGTTCTCACGCTCAGCACCCGGTAACATGTGGTATCGCCCCTGATAACTAAGACATGTTTTGCCTTTAAAATGAGATGGTTGTTATCTGCGGTGCATGGTTATCTGCGGTGCGGGTGTCATTAATCGAAAATGGCCACGGGTGGGGCAAGATGAGCCATTTTTACCTGGGGGAAGATGAGCCGGATAAGCCATTGTTGTCTCCGCTGTCGAAAACCAAACTGAGCTGCGCTTGTATCTGCTGAATAAAAATGGTAGGAAATTGTTTTTCTTTGTTGATTAGTGATTTGCAGATTATCTGAAGGATAAAATGATTTCTTTCGTGATAGAAAACTTGACGAGTTATTGGAAGGTTTAAAACAGTCACTTTTTGATGGAGGAAAAGAACTTTGCCATAAGTATGTATGCCATGGAGTAAATAAAAGAGCCCACTCTTCGCCGCGCCCGGGAAAAGAAGAGGTTCGCTTTTTCCATCCATGCTCAACTTTCCCCACGACGTGTCTCAACTTACCCCGCCCATGGGGTAAGATGAGCAACGTGCAAGATGATTTTTGACGTAGCCTTTCAGTACAAAAATAAGCGGTATGAAACATTTCTGGCCACCATTACATGCGCAATGACCACTCTGTCCGTCCAACTCGTAAACGCAGAAAAATGATCAGTAAGTTAGCCTGTAGCTTACGAAAAACAAAAGCGGCTCAACTTACCTCATTCTTCCCTATGTTACAAAATTGAGGGAGGCCATCAGGATCAGGAGGATTTTTTAGGTCATCACAGTATTTGTCAACAATGGTTGTTTGGGAGGCTGGGGAGGGTGGTTACTGGCTCAAAAACTATCCCCCCCCCCCAAATAAAAGAAAACGAAACCGATCATCCGCGAAAAGAACTATTGAGCTCGAACCAAGGTGACGAATCGATTTATATGTATGCAGGATGACTAACGATGCCACTTTTTGACTTCTTGTGTCAAATAAATTCCATCATCTGGATAGCACGTCAACATTCAATTTGACATTTTACAACAAACGTATACTATTTGGCGCGACTAGCCTCATAAATGTTCTGAAACTAAAACCGTTTCTTCGCAATTAACTTGGACCACGTCATCCCAGCTTATGCACGACAAAAATAAAATAATGCTTCAGGATCACTGGCCTGAATTCGAATGCTTAAAGTTTACTCAAAACCGGTGTGGCTGAGGCACTCTTCGCTACATCTCGTGACGGCCACCATTGTGTTGCATTTTTCGGTAAGCTATAAGTTAATAAGGAAAGGATTGGTGAGTGGGTTGAAAATAGCCCCCCCCCTCCACCCCCCTCCTTCTTCTGGAAACATAAGTATTCGAAAGATCTGGCGATGGTTTATCCACCTCCTCTGCCGCCGCGCTGCGAGGCCTCGATTCGTTCGGTATGTGGCTTCCTGAGCGGTCCTCCCCGGAGGCAAGGTGAAAGGTCATGGCCTGTATCATAAATTTATACGTTGCTGAATATGTTTTATAGTTCTTCCAAGGCCTTGCACACCGTTTTATTATATCGGATAAACATTGCACTTTCTTGTCAATCAATACATTTAAAGAAAACTTGATCATAATCTTATACTGCGGCAATTGTAGTTCTGACTTCTGCTTACGGTTGCCTCTTTATGATACGGGCCACCACCACCTCCACTGCGCTGGAGCTCAGGCGTTCTACCCCTCCCCGCTACGGACCGGCCCTCGGGCTAGGTGTGTTAGTATTGAGCGCAAACCTGTAGTAGTCACGTGACTTTCATTCACGTAGCGGGAACGGAAGCTATAGGCGATACCAAGGACGGGCTCTGGGGAGGCAACCGGTGCGGAAAAATAGCACGATTGTAGTTTTGGAAGAATATCTGTTGCGGTAAGAGGAATTATACAAAACATACGTGCTAGGAGCAAACATGTGTTATTCCTCCATACTTTGCGCTACATTTCCTTTCTCCAGTGGCCAGCACTTAGCAAATAATAGCGCAATTCTAAATTGGTAATATATGTGTACAGTAGCAACTGCGGGTCCCTGTACAAAGGCGCAGTGACCAGTCAATTTAGCAGCGCTCCGACGGACCCAGTTGGTTTTTCTCGGTCGTCTTTGTTGTGCCATTGCGCCAATACGCCGCGATGTGTGTTCGCCGGGTTTTTGTATGACCCAGGGGATGAGAATCCAGGCCGGTCGGCCCGCCGGGCTAGTGCGACCAATGGGGCGGACAGAAAGAGAACCCCGGCGGGGACGGTCACCGAGGCCGGACCTAGCGCTGGGTCCTCAGATCCGTACGGGGAGAAGCGGGCAACGAGCTGCACAGATAACTGTACCAGACAAGCTCCGTGATTTGATCTCTGACAGCCCAGACAACAAATAAACAGGACGGTCGTGGGACGGAGCACAGTCGCCCACCGGGTTCAGTTACAGCCCGGCAGCCCGGCCAGAGAGAGAGAGAGGCAGTAACAACATCGGTAATCAATAGCATGTCTCCGTAATTAGCACATGTTAGGAATGGCTACAGTGACTCAGTCATAAAAGAACGTCAACGGAATACTGCCATCTGATAAATATCCACATCCGGCCGTAATGACGCAAAACACTACAGAATGCCTGCAGTGCCTGTTGAGAGAGAAAAACGAGGGACTGAAGGATATTTCATAGGGAAGGAGGATCAGGCCATCTCTGCTGGGCGCGGCTGCGGAAAACTAAAGGACAGTTCCCACGGGACGGAAGGACGGGGCACCTCTGCTGGGCGCGGCGGGTCCCAGAGAGGCAATTCCAGCGGGACAGAGGACAGAGGGACAGGATACCTCTGCTGGGCGCGGCGGGAGTCTGAGCCAGCTTGATCCACTCCTTAGACGAGGACGGCACAGGCGCGGTAGGTATTTCCTCGCCGTCTGCTGACACACACCACACAGACACACATACACAGGCCGGAGAGGAACACGGTAGTGGGTCTTCGCAACAGAAGAATATGAAGATATTGTACAGACAACAAATGACGATAAATAACCTATGACAGGCTACTGAAGAAACACACGAATAAAACATGTGGCAGCGTGGCAAATAATCAAAATGCATCCCGTCACTTACAAATGTAGAACTACTTTTGATGCATGTAGCCTCTAGCTTTAGAGGCTACATGCAGATGCGGTGCAGCAAATAAAGCTCAAAGTTTGCCGGAATCCGCAACCACAATGCGTTATCTAATATCTACCATGACTTGATCTCATCACAACCGTAATCGCATGAAGAAGAAAATAATGCAGCATCAGATGATGTGGGCACCGGCAAAGCACCAGCGACAAACCAGTAAAAAACGTTTTGAAACATCTGTGCATTGCTACAGATGGTGAATGACATACAAAGTTGTGGCTGAGCTTAATGGGAAACACTTGGCAAATTGATTAATTACATCAAGGCTGAAGCTATGTAAGCGTGGTTAACCTTTGATTCCAGCGGGAATGGACCATCAGCGGTGACTGACGGGAAAGGACAATAGGACGGCAGGACGGAAGACGAGGAAAGGAGGTCCCACCTTCGTCGATGGGAGGGCGGGAGCTATAGCTGGGGACGGGAGATCCTACACTCGTCGATTGGGAGGGAGGGAGCTATAACGGAGCGGGGAGGTCCGACTTTCGTCGATGGGAGGGGAGAGAGGAAACTACAGCTGGGGAGGGGAGGTCCGACCTTCGTCGATGTCCACCCAGGACGAGTCGAGGTCATCCTCGGCGGCGGCCGCCGACACAGTGACCTCGGTCAGGTCACGGTCGGCCTCCACACCGTCCCCTGCGGCCGGACCGAGCGCCGGGGGCACGGCACTGGTCTGAGGACCGCCGGCCGAGGCGGGAGAGTCCGCACCAGGAGCAGGAGAGCTGGAGTGGCCGGCCGCCGCGGCAGGAGATCCAGGAGCAGGCGCAGGACCGGGAGAGGACTGGCCGGCGGGCGCGGCGGCTGCGGCAGACGACAGGGGACGGACAGCGAGCACAGGTAGTGGGGTGTCACCTGGGACTGAGAGAGGGTGGATAGAGCGAGTAGAGGGTGGATAGAGGGTGGATAGTAGAGGGTGGAGGGTGGATAGAGCGAGACCTCTACATCCAGTGGAGAAGGATGTAAGTGGACGGGTCCCGCTCCCAGTCAGTGACGAAGACTGGACCCGTAGCTCGCCCCTAGCATATATCGCAAGTGGAAACTAGAGCAATGCACCATCGCGCAGAGCCTACAAATAGAGTGAGCTGCTATTATTCCTAGTCGGTTACCACGCAGGCTACAATATCAGACGGGAAGACTGGGCGGAAACCCGACCATCTATCACACAAATGATGTATCGCTTGTTAGATGAGACCCATTTCTAGACGGGGATTCACAAGCGCTGCAATGAGCTTAAACACATATATAACCATGTGGTCCAATCTAGTTAGGCCATTTGATGAAGTACCCGCCACCGAGACGCGAGTAAATCCGCGCCAACTGCAGCATTATACCGAAAGTGCAAATATGTCACTCATCGCAATCTGCCTGGTAAGGAAAGCCACTCCAAGTACCACTAAATAATTAAATATGACATTCTAAATCATCAAGAAACTAAAAAAGAAATAAATGATACAAGCTTAACGGTCAATGAACGACCTTGTAGATGGCTACCACTCACTCAACAACAAAACGCAGCAAAAAAAAAAAGAGAAAGAAATAAAGGATAGCAGGTGGTGTGCTGACCCCTGCGTGTGCAGCACCCGGTCACCGGTCGTACCTTCCGCGTCGCCCATTGTCGGGCCGTCGCCTGTGTGCGGCGCGTCGCTCGGTCCGGCGGCCGTCGTCTTGGCGCCGGCCGCGCCCGTCCGGTGGCCGTTACAGCCACCCTCGCCGGCCGTCTCCAGGTCGTACGGCAGTGTGACCGTCTCACCGACCCCCGAGTGCTCAATCAGCGCCTCCTCCATGTTGGCCAAACTCTGCCGGTTCGCTGCCGGGACGAGACCAGAGGTGTGAGAGACGGGACGCGGCCGGCCGGTCAGACAGCAAACAATCGGGGCTGCAATCTGCCCACACGGCGCGATCGGCTCAGAGTAATTGCCAGTCTCTCAAAACACGCCAGGAGGCATCGATTGAGAACGCTACAGCAAAAGATAGCTAATTACAGCGCAAGTTATACAACGATCGCGGACATCCACGGTAGTCACGTCACCAATATACACCGATATAACTGTGTACTGCTTGTTATGTTTGCTTGCAGTTTTCAGAGTCAAATCGACGTTGTCTTCCATCGCCATCCACCCTCAACATTGTCCTGGCCCTCCCATCGACCGCCCTGTGTCTCACACATACCCAGTTTGGCCGAGTCGCAGTTTTCCGCGGAGGAGCCGTTCTGTTGGCTGCCGGCCGGGGTGGCGGGCGAGGCGGGCGGCCTCCTCTCGGCGGGAGGGGCCGAGTCGGCCGCCGGCGCGCGGCTGCCGTTCTCTGCCGCCGAGCCCGTGTCGGCGCCGGCCGGATCTGCGGGAGCGGCGGCCGGCTCCTGGCGCAGCGCCGCCTGCTCCGTCTGCTCCCGCTCCCACTGCTCCGTCAGCTCGGCCATCTGCTCCAGACGCTTGGCCTGCTTGGCGGCCTTCTTCTTCAGACGCTTCTTTTTGTTTCTGCTGAGTGTGGACGGGTCCGGCTGCTGCAGATGCTGCGGCGCCGTGGACACTGGAGGAGAGAGCAACATCTCGGTGTTGACGCTGGAACATCGACAATTAGGGCCAGACCACGGGCCAAAACACGGTCCTTGTCGTAAATACGGAGCCAAGAGCATGTTAAGAACATATTGATGCTAGCAAACAGAGCAGGAGTAAGCTTTCTGTAAAAATAAAAAGTGCATCTTTCGTGATATTCAATCGATTCAAATTTAATCCCACTCAAACACACAATCTCGCTTTTACAGCATCGATTCTTCATCCTCCTCAATCACTTACTGAACGATCCGGGCAGCTTGAGTCCCATCTTCTGCCAGTGCGCGGCGTCTGCCGCCAGCCGCCGGACGTGTGCCTCGTCCACGCAGAGGAGCACGTTCTCCGGCTTGATGTCCGTGTGAATGATCTGACACTTGGTGTGGAGATAGTGTAGGCCCTCCAGCACCTAGTGGACGGACGGGGAGGAGCGGGGTGGTCAGGCGACGCGAGTGACAGTCTTCATGAGTCAGCAGCCTCAACTCTTCTGAGAACTAGTCGAACGGTTTCAATTGACGAAGCATGTTACCCGTCATAAATTACACACTGAAACGCTGCACCATGCCCTTCACTTCCCCCATCCTTCCCAGACTAAGACACCCTCTCTGGCTGATATAGAGAGGGTGATCTGCCTGGTCAGGCAGATCACCCTCTCTATAATCCCGTTCCGTACCTGTTTGATGATAGATTTGACGTTCTCCAGTGGGATGCCCTCGTACTTGCTGCGGATGATGAGCTTCAGCAGGTTGTGCCCGAGCACCTCGAACACCATGCAGACGTGGGTGCCGTTGACGCCGATGATTTTGAAGTCGTCCAGGAGCTGGACGGTGCCTTCCCGGAACGGGTCGGTCTCGTCACTGTCGCGGACCTGGAACACGGAGAGAGGAGTCAGCCACTGTTTAGGGGTCAGTGAGGGAGACTGAGCAATGTTATGGACCTCGAGCATACGGGGTCAGCGTCTGCCAACAGCTCGCTGAGATGGTACTGTAGTCACTGTCACGGACCAGGATGCAAGGATAAAATTAGGGTCTGCTCACATCTTGCCGAAGAAAGACTAGCACAGGTGTGGACCTGGGAAATAAGGGGACAGGAGTCGGCGTTTGCCTATATCTAACTAAGGAAGACTTGGTGATGCTAAGACTTGGAACTCTGAACGGGAAAGATCGTCTACCGGCTGCCCACGTATATTCAGGAGACTGGATGTCTATCACATTACGGATCCGACCCAAGCGGAGGAGATTTGATCGGTATCCACGCTGAAAGAACAAGAGCACTCCAGCGATAAATCAATGATATAACACAGGATTACCACCATTTGCCAGTTCCAGTTTGCCACTGTCAACAGTCAATGCGGTGCGGCAAACAAGTGTTTATGATATGATGCTTTCCGGTCTCCAATCGGGTTCCATTGTTAGCTGAATGGCTTTCCGAGATCGAGGCATTAGCGACACAAAGCCGCCGCAATATGAAAGCAATACGGTCTCCAGCCTTTCATAACGCTAAGGCAGAACTCCTGATACACAGTCACCGGTGATCGTCACACGGCACACGCAGGCAAGCCATCATAACAGACCATCGCCGGCCGATGGCAGTAACATTAAATCTGCCACACCGCCTGAGATAAACCGCGGCCGCGCTGCCGCCGCCGCGGGCCAGTCATGGCCGATGGGACGGAGACAAAGGCACGCCGAGCGGCCGGCCGTGGCCCGGGCCGGCCCGGTCAATATCGGGCCCGAGCCGAGCTGAGGTCGACCCGAGACGGCCGGCCGCCGCGGCGGACGGCGGCGCCGGCTGAATCTCAGCCGTCCACACCGCTGGACCCACTCTCCCCGATCGACCGACACACATGAAACGTCTCAACGACCGGCAGCCCTGGAAAGTGCACCCATCAGACACCTCTGCACTGTCCTTCAGACTTATACCCCTGGATTGTCCCCCAAACCTACACCAATGGGCCGTACCTCTTACTGATCCCCTGGACCGTCTATCCGTTGAACGCCCCAGGACCATCTAATCCACTGACACCCCTTGGACCGTCCCTCCCACTGGCACCTCTGGATCATCCTTCCCTCCGTCACCGCCCCTAACGACGTCCTCCCTGGCACGGCGCACCGGGCTGGCGGCGCGTCTCCGGGAACGAGCCGGCGGCAGCGGCCACAAATCAGGCCCATCGCCGGCAATCACCGCCGCCCCGCGCCGATCACGTACGGGCTATGAGCCGCAGCGCGCCGGGCAGTCTCGCAGGACACGCCGCCACAGTCCGCCGCCGGCCGACCTTTGGCCGCGGGGAGCCATTGATCGGAGCGCGGCCGGCGGGCGCGTGTCACTCTGCCGTCCTGACCGAGTCGCCGCCCGCACGACAGCCGCATACCGACGGCCACACGGCCGACAGATCAGACGGCCAGGACTTCACACAGTCCGTCTACTCGCAGACGGATTACCAGGGTATAACAGCGCCAAAATTAGCATGTGTGCAATTCTCCTCAGTCCTCACAAGTTTTAGTTTCATAACTTACCGCAAATGCTTAAAGTTACGTGGTAACAGTGCAACAAGCAGCGGACCGTAGGGACAACTTGGTACTGGTAATTAAGATATTTCGGTACGTGCCCCGTCTTCGTCGACCCCATGCCGGCCGCCCTGCCCCGTTGGCCGGGCAGCGTCGATAACCACCAGCTGAGCCCGATGTAATGACGGTCACCGGAGACCGATCAGGAGTCTTCCATACCGACTGCTTCCCAAGAATCGTCATGGACCGCCGTCACGGCGTACGTGACGTCCATGCGCGTGATGGGGGGGATGATAAGTTGTACCGACATTCCGACCAGTAAGTCTACCAATACCATCGGCATCGTCGTGTCCAACTGTCTAGCCAGCACGAACTAGACTGTCTAGACTGTCAGTAGAACTGTCTAGAGCACGGAACAACGATAGAACCGTCCATTTGGGTGGTCCGGTGACCAGCTGGTTTCCCGCCGCCGGCCGCGCGGGGGAGGGAGCCGGAGTGTGAACTGCCGGCTGCGAGGACCGCCATCAGTCACGGCGCCGCCCCGCCCCGGCCAACTGCGTCAGCTGAGAGCGGGGCGGGGGCGGGGGCGAGCGGCCACTGACCCACCGGCGCCCACACGCTCTCCAGTCGACACTGCCAGTGACACAGCCCGATCGGACGGGTGAGCCGTGCCCCATGACGCTGCGAGCCCGCTCCGACAGAGCTCCCTCCGCGCGAGCTGCCCTCCTGGGCCGTCGGATCAGCTGCGGACGGGCCACTGCGCTGTCTTCTCCGAACGATAGTCGATACCGAGCTGGGAATCATGAGAGGGGCGAGCGTACCTCCCGGACCCTTCCAGGCTCCATGACGAAATAGCTGACTGGTTTGGAATTCAAGATCGGCTCATTGGACCTACCAGAGTTGATATCTCAGTGAGCCCACATCTGAACAAGACGTCACTCCGCCTGCCCAGCCCGAATATCCAGTTCTGACTGGTCTCTGGGCGAGTATATTGGTCGCATGCACTGCTGATTGGCTGTTTACGAAACCTAGTTAGCTTCATTACCGACTGATCCAATTGTTCAGCGTAATACCAAAACCTTCACGCAAAAGCAGCCTGCTCAGCACGCTAGTCTGGCCAAGTTCCATGCAATACTAGGTGGTTCCACATGAAAATATGCGCGATTTCATTCAGTCTGACTCGCTCATGCGGCGAATACGAGTGTATTTCATTTATTACTGAATAGGTAATTAGTATGCGAATGGGTGAGTTCATTCCCTACTGACTGGTCCATCAAGCAGATGAGCTTGTTTTATTCATTCCTGTGCGATTTATCGGGTGAGCTGGGCTCATTCATTTAGACGCTTGCCATCAGCTAGACCTCTCGCTGACGTATAGCCCCAGCAGACACAGTAGGACCAGCTCTGCCGCGTGACCGACGGACGGGCCGCGGCCGGGGCCGGGGGTCGCGGACGGCCGACCCAGATCGATTCCACGGCCCCACGCAGTCATCCATCAGGTCCTGCGCACGCCAGCCGCGACCCGTGCTGCCCTGAGACTCGGTACCTGTACCGGGCGTCCACCCAGGCAGTCCACCTGTGCCGGCCGTCCACCCAGTCAGTCCACCCAGTCAGTCCACCCAGTCAGTCCATCTGTACCGGGCGTCCACCCAGTCAGTCCACTCAGTCAGTCCACCCAGTCAGTCCACCTGTACCGGGCGTCCACCCAGTCAGTCCACTCAGTCAGTCCACCCAGTCAGTCCACCTGTACCGGGCGTCCACCCAGTCAGTCCACCCAGTCAGTCCACCCAGTCAGTCCACCCAGTCAGTCCACCTGTACCGGGCGTCCACCCAGTCAGTCCAGTCGTCACAGTCCCCAGATATCCCCATGGAACGATCCAGGGGAATCTGCGGGCCGGAGTCAATCGCAGACGGAATCACTGCAGCCGGTAGCCAAATCCGCAGCACCAGAAAGTCTGTCTCGGCAAATCCTCTGACTGTAAACGTGACATTTTAAACGTCGACCCCAGCTGACAACTTGTCTCCTCTAGAGAAGATTACCCAGCAGCGGCAGTTTCTCTGTTAATTACAACAGACGCGATGCCGGGTCAGGACATATGCATCCGTCAGTGCGCCCCTGCCGCCGGCTGCAAACAGCCCCCTCGCCGTGCCGGGCCGGGCCGGTCATCAAATATGGATCACCGGAGCGGCAGCGGCACGCAGGCCGCCTCTCATCACGTTCGGCCGCTCTGAGTGGCCGCCGATGGACGCGAAAACTACCGACGGAGAGGGAAAAGGAGGGGAGCAGAGGGGAAGGGAGGAGGGGAATAGTCGGCAGACGCAGACTGTGTGTTTTGCCCTGGAGGCATGGTAAATATGCACACTGAGAGGAGAATGACACATCTACAGTGAGATGGAGCGCCACTTACGCATTTCAGCAGTTTGATCTCGTCCAGCGCCGTCTCCGTGTAGTGGCAGGCACTCTTCACCACCTTCATTGCTACAAAACGCTTATCCCTGAAACGACAGAAAATAGGAAATGAAGCCGTAGGTCAACAGATTAAGTCTAAACTTAGTCTGATATTAAAATATGTCTGCCAGCACTTGGAATGAAATGCAAATTTAGCGAGTCCTCAGTTTTGAACGGATAATCGATGCCCAGAAATGACGCAATGAAACAGCCATGCATAGGTTTTGCACTCCAAACCTGATGCGTGACAATTGGCAGCTGAAGAGACGGACAAACTACAAACATTGCAAATGCTAATAATACGGTGAGCTAGAGACAACAACACTATCTAGCAAGACCAGCAGCGCGAGATGTTCCTGCCCACGTACCGTATATCCCAGCAGAGCCAGACGGTGGAGAAGTGTCCCCAGCCCAGCTTCCTGATGACGTGGTACCGGCCGTGGAACATGTCGCCAATCCGCACCGGGTGGTAGCCGCCTGAGGGCACAAACATACACGGACCATGAGTCAGGCGAGATCTTGCACGATGAGAAACACGTTAAACGTATCTGTGAAGCAGCTGGACCTCTAAGGACGAACACAACATACACTTCAATGCAGCGCAACTAATATTGAAGTACGAAATACATTTCTGAATCTAAATCAATGAGTGTTCTCTTTTTAGTATTTCAATGACATCAAATAAGTTCATTTTCTCATGAATCTCATGTGATGGTGACGGCGTTACATCTTTAACCACATGACAGATTCTCGTTACGAAAAGTCCAGCAGAGGGTTTGAAAACTTAATAATAGCCGCCCAACTTCGGGAATCTGTCGGCGGAGTTTCGGCCGCAGCGGGCCGCCCCGGTGGGCGCTGGACAGATCTGGTCGGACCGCACTTCCCGTGGGGAGCGCCGGGATGGGCGGCCGTGCGGCAGTGGGTGCGTGGGGACCGGACTAGGCGGGACACAGGGTCCCACGGGTCACGACAGGCCACCCGTCCCACAGCTGACACGGTAGGACGACAGGCGGTAACTCGCAGCCGCTCCAGCCGCTCCCGTATTAGCAGCAGTTCCCAGACCATTGAACGGTGGGTTTGGGAACCACCGACGCCCACACGCTCACAACGTTCAGCGCCGCGCAGAATTTCATAAAGACGTCGGCCTTTGAAACAAAGGTCGGACAGCCGGGGAATGGCGAAACAGCTAACAATCTACACGGTCGGAGCGCCGTGCACAGCGATATAGCGCCGAAGGTTGCAGTGAGGTAATGACTCTGTGATTCCCCACCGAGAAGACGAGCCCGTAAAACAAGTTAGCAATGTCGAGAACTGGCTCCGCTGGTCTGAAAACTCATTCAGTCCGAGATTAGGGGTCTTTACGGTCCGGGGAGTCGCCACAACTCGGCGGCCGCCGTGTGATGACATCGCCGGAGGCGGTCCGAGGTGAACACGACGTCAAGGCAGCGGTCAGAGGTGAGCGTAACGTCACAGCGCCAGTGGGAGCTCTGAGTGACGTCACAGCGGCGGTCCGAGGTGTCTAAAATCACTGAGACAATGCAAGGTGCGGCTGATGTCAACCACCACCCCCATGTTCCACTCCGTAGGCATCCCTGGGCTGTCAGATTCACCGGCGACAGTTGTGCGGCGCAATCACCGACCAGCATCGACACAGCCGGTGGATGAACAATCTACACGGCCCACACACATGTGGTGTAAATCCCCTCCAACGACCGGCGATTTCACTGTGTTCATGAGCCGTATGTTCAGCCCACTATGTTATTACTACCTGCCCAGTATTGCCCACCCAAACGCTTGCCAATCACTCGAAACGGAAATGTAGGTGTTCACTGTCCATGAAAAGTTGTTCAGCTGAGTCGCTCGCTTCAACACCACAGGTGCGCCACCCATATTACCCACACTTTGCAGCGCCGCCCAGATTTCTGGCAGCTGCCACATTTCCCAGCGCTGTCGGCTGTCTTCTCCAGGTCAAAGCCACAGTGTCAGGGCCCAGGAACTGAGAGAGCACTCAAACAGTCTGTTTCCAGAACCATCCTGACCCGGCAGAGGACGGTATCCAGCGACTTACAGACTCCAGAAAGATTGAGCGGACAGACTGCAAAGTGAGGCCGGACTGACTGTTAGCATGCTTCGGATCCACCCAGTACTAATGCCGAGACGAATGCTGGGTGACTGTTGAAAAGAACCCGGGCGAACTCCATCGACCGGGCTGACCAATCTCTGACTGATTCTGTCTGACTGGCGGATACCTGAGCCCCACCTGACAGACACAGACCCAACTGTATCTTCATTACCCACAGCTAGAGAAGGATGCCTTGGTCGGGAGTCGCTGCGGTCGCCTGTCAAGTCAATATCTGGCCAGCATGCGGCATGCGGCATGGCCCGGGCCCGGCTGAGCTGACCACTCAGCACCAGGGAACCGGTAACGGTGGCAGGTCTGAACACCTTGCGGCTTGCAGGCTCATATTAACTGCATTTGGTGGCATTTTCGTGTGTCAGTTTCAGTTCTTGTGCCATTTCAGTGCCCGACCTCTGTCCTAAACTTATCGAATCGCAGTGCATTCCAAAGATGGCGACTCCCCCATCCCCCCCCCCCCCGGATCGTACCACCTCTCCGGGTTAAGACCCTGTGGACGCCGTTATCCCCGGTTTATTGCCGCTGAAATGAGCGCGGATGCCAGAAGCTGGTTCACATGCGGTCCGGAGCGCCGGGCCCGTAATGGACCTGCGTCGCTGGAGGGCATTAGAGTACCGGGGGAGATCATTGAAAAGACCGCCATACGACCAGAGTGGGGCGGAGTCCGGAACAAAGAGCTTCGTCCAATGATCAGGTTGGGATAATATCAGAGAACCACGCCGTCTGAAAGAGAAAGGGGGTTGGTGACAGCATTGGAACGGCTAGGGCAACAGCGACAGTGTCCGTTTATTCTCCAGTAAAGAAGTTACAAATCAATATCCACCTTGCTCTGCTGGGTCAAAGCAACAAGTGAATGTTACAACTGACTTCAGTTCACCGACCAACTGAGCTGTTAGTCAGACTTCTGCTGTCCACCTGACCACCTCACAGACCATCAGTCCGTTGCTGCCGGTCGGAATGACAGTCAGCCGGGCAGTCCAGGCGCGTGTCTTCACAAAGAGCGGCGGACAAAGCCATCAGCTGGATGATGCAGCCGGAAGCGCGGGCAGACTCACTCAGTCCCAGACAAGGGACTGTCAAGTCAAAGTCAAATTTTGAGACCCATGTTCCGTTCCCAGTCAAACTTCCACACCGTGTTTCATCCCGAGTCGGTTATTCGGCACCGTCCTTCATATCGAGTCAAATATTGAACACCGTGCTTAGTCCTGAAGCAAACTTAGACACCTTCCTTCCAAATGCAGTCACAAAGCGGCACCGTTCCCTCTGCAAACATTGCACAGTCTACCCAGCACGGTGTTGACGGGTGGTCAGAGCCCCGGTGACCAGTGGTCGGTGGCGTGCCGACCGGTCGTGCCCCGCGGCCATCAGGACCGCTGGACCGCGCGCTCATTAGGGGCGGCTCCCGCCGGCGGTGACGGCGACGATGACCGACAGACGCCGTGCGTGTGGCACCTCACCGTGCCACCCGGCGAGGAAGGATCGGCGAGCACACAGCTCAGTCGGTGACTGAGCTTTCATGACTGGATGACTGGAAAATAAACTAACCGGAAACTGTGAAAAGCATGAATGAAAAAAGGGGCAGCGAGCGGACAACAGACTCTGGACACCACTGAAAGCACCACGCTAACAGTACTCTCTGCGTTGAAGGCTGCGATATCTTTCAGATGTGTTACCGTGCGAGCCCGCGGCTATCGGACCTTATCATGGGTCGATGTCACTAATTTATGGTACGCGATATATCACAAAATGACCCGAGAGACGCAATCATAAAACCATTGATAAAATACCGTAAAAGCTGCAATTTAAGCCGTATCTTGCCTGGCAGAATGATTGCTCATTTCGTCAGGAATAGACTTACAGCACATCATTGCAGGGCTGACAAGCGATTACTCAAAGTTCATACCACGTGATGGTGGGCATCGATCTCATTTCAAACGAACCTGAACGGTGTAATCACCACAGAAATGCCAGGTCACGGATAAATGAGTCTGCCCCAGGGGTCGACCTTTTCGTAGCCTTTTTTCGTCACCCCTCTCTCGCCCAGCACACAGCACTGCGACACAGAGCTCGGGGCAGCGGGACCGACCGGGGCTGCAGGGCTGCAGGCGGTGTGGACACTACTGACTGCGCCACGGCCGTCTGGGACCGCGACCGCGAGCGACTCGCGAGTAGCCCGCGGCGGCGCGCCATCCGTGTATCCCTGCAGCCCATCCATCGCCAGCCACCGCCGTCGTATCGTCCCCGCGACCGGCAGGCCAGTCGACTGATAGCCCGGGCGGGGGATGAGGCGGGGGGGGGGGAGCAGCTATGACCTGACTGGTAGGTGGAGGGGGCAGGGGATGGAGTGTGACTCTCACTAGCTTGTAGCTGAAGGGCATGTTGAGGACGGAGCCGGTTCTGATCTGAGTGGTGGGCAGGATTACCGGACAAATAATCAAAACGGAAGTCGGAGCAGGAGCAACGACGCGACGGCTCTGACTTGGCTGGTAGTCAGAGGGCAGAGGCAGAACCGTACAGCCTGGCTTCTAAGTATGTCCCGCCAGGCGGAGGACGTCTCTCACCTGGTTTGTAGTCGGATGGTGCCTCCTGCTCGTCGTCATCCGACCCCCGAATCTCCTCGTCCTCCTCACCCTCGTCCTCGTCATCGCTCGGCACGCTGTCCTTCTCAGAGACGCTCGTCTCCGTGCGCGACGACTCGGTCCTGAAGAGACGGAGGGAAAGGGCGGTCAAAACACTGCTAAAAGTGGTAGGAGTAGGCAGAGCTGTGAGCGATGACTCGGCTCTGGAAGAACGCTACGACAGAGTGGTCAAAACACAGAAGCGGTGTGAGTAGGCAGATCATGAATACAAGGCAAACACGGAGACGAATGGAGCTCTAAAGAGAGCTCTGTGTCTGGGGGTGGTGCTCTGCATACGAAAGAATGGTCGATTATCGGTGAACGGGGGCGGCGGGAAGAACTATACATAGATCGTGGGATGAGCGACTGTTACATATTACATAACTACATGCAAAGTTCAAATGAAGTCAGAAGTCAGAATTACACGTCGGTCAGCACATTTAGCCCAGCGGCGCCGCCATACCATCAATTGCCACCCAACTGCCAACACACAAGCCTCCTCAGATGCCGCACAGCTTAACACACACAGCGCAATACTGGACCGTGGCTTGTCAAAGAAAATAAGGAAGACAATAGGAAAAAGAAAAATATTATGATGGTAAGCTCCCTCGTGGTATTCGTAGAGTTGACCATATTATCTAAGATCAGTTGCCGCAGCGTTGCCTCATATAATGTACAGCCGATTTCGCTTGCCGTCCGCCCTGATCTGTGGAGGAGCCGGCTGTGCGACTGATCCCATGAATAACACTGAGCTCGGCCCCGCTGCAGCGCGGCCGGCCGGCCCGGAAGGGGCGCCGCTGCTCCTGACAGCCATTAGGCCGATCACACCAATGAGCTGGTCGGCGGAGAGGGCGCCGCGCTCTGACGGCGTGACTCACCGGCCGGCAGACTGCTGACTGACCGTCACTGACGGCCGTCCGTCCGTGAGGCGCTGTCACTGTCACGCCCGGACACGGGCCCGGTCAGCCGAGTCACGGGTTCAGGGAGACGAGTCACGGGTTCAGGAAGACGAGTGAAGAGTTCAGTCAAACGAGTAATGCGTCCATGAAAGAGTCACTGAGTGCACGAGACGAATCAAAGGTCATGAGGAAACGAGCTACGGGTCCGGAAGACCAACAGGTGGTCATAAAAGACAAGTCACGGGTTCGAGGGACGTAAAAAACATGAAGCAACACGACTTAGGTGTGCAGGCCGCGCAGCTCAATAAACCGATGCCCAACGAGTAAAGATTTATGAGCCATTTATGACCTAAGCCTTGAAAAATAATCCACGATCCCGCTGCGAGCTCGTCTCACGATCACTGGATAAGTCACTCCGCCGGCCCGCTGCGGATCGCCCGGCCGTGCAGCGCAGCCACCACGGCAAGCCAAGGACGAGCCGGCGCCGGCACTGGGTCAGTCGCGGCGGCGCGGTCATTGCGCTGATCTACGGGCAGCTCCTCTGAGCTACCGGAGGCCGGGCGGCACGGTGAGCGATGGTCGGCTCATGAGGGGCACCAAGCCGGCGCAGCTTACCCAGGCTGACGTCAGTCGGCCGGCGCCGCAGACACTGAGGTGATTACGCCAGGCCGCGGCGGAGCTAACCAAACACACGGCTATTGCCACACGCTACCAATACATACAGTTATGGCCACATGCCATCAATAAACAGTTATGGCCAAATCACGGAGGTAAATATAGATCGCATTCCGGAGCACGAAGCGAGCCAGTCAAGATGCCATAGCAGCCACTCTACATGAAGTTTGGACCTTTGTCATGGGTGGCTTGTGACGACATGACTGTGTCGCGTCAGGGACTGGGAAACGTGGCAGGTCAGACGAAAAATACTCATTATCCGAGAGCCCGGTGAGCTCCGTAGCTAACTAGCCCCAGCGCGGCGACATTTCGGCGACAGCGGCGCGGCCGGAGACGGCAGTCGCCGGTCCCAGTTGACCGGGCACACACTGCGTCTCTCTCAGTGACGTACTGTGAGCTGCTGCTGTCCCACGAGGTGGCGGGTGACCCGCCGCCGGGCGAGGCGGAGCACCGTCGCAGGCGGGGCCGGGGTCGGAGGCCGAGCGGCTCCGACGGCCACAGCAGGCCGACCAGCCGCTGCAGCCAGCCGATCAGCGACGCCGGCACACACAGACACATCCAGGCGAGCCACGGTGTCTGGGTCACTGCAGATAGCACGGACTGCGCCGGCACCACGGTGGTAGGAGTGACGCCGACCACCAGCCGTTATAGGACTGACATACCGGAACTAGAGGTTAGCGAGCGGGCTACGACCGTGCTGTCGCCCGGCAGAAGGTCAGGGGCGGGTCTGTCAGATGTGCCATCGCCGGCTGACAGACCGACCGTCACGGCCTCTGTCAGTAGTGTCACAGCGAACTGGAGGCGCCGCGGTACGGCAGCTTTCCTGGTCTGTGTGATTCATGTTCCAGCGCTCTTTTTTCGGTGATGGAGCCACGGAAGCACAAGTCATAGGCAGTGCACCATGACTGCTTATCAAAACAACTCCAACTTCCATTGTGGTGGTTGTTCGTGTGAGGTTACCCAAATCGGGCAGTTGGTGCCTGTTGTTTACCATTGCAAGTGGCTTGCTGTCGAGTCAAGCGCGCACAACACATGTCCCAACCATGTGATTAGCTTTTGAGCAATAGACAGCTTGTAATTTCAAGCTTCGGTTCAGTTTGGTAGGCCCATGGATCTTCACGGCACATAGTTAACTGTTTTAAAGGCGATCAGGAAATCCTGCAATCACATGCACGGCAGTTCCGCCTCTCCCTGTGGCAAGCAGGCAAATGTGAAACGGACCGGCCAGCGCACGATTGGACTGGAGTTTCCCTGAGGAGCGCCAAGTCACCTGGGGAAGCCACACCGTCCCTGCTATGTGCTGCCTTGAAACGGCTGAGTCGGGTTCTCTGAGGGCGGGTCGGGTCGCCAGGGAAGCCACACCGTTCGCTCAGTGTGCCACTGGGTGACCGGTTGGCTTCCCGTGACCGACTGGGCGGCACGTGCGGTCAGCGGTCACAGTCGAGAGCCGGGTCGGCAGCTCAGAGGACGGTCTCCGAGAAACCGGGGTCATTTTCTGCAGCTGACGCCATCAGAACTGCGCTGGCTCCGACTGTCGCACTCTTTAAGGGCTCAGAAACAATCTCAAAGAGCGACATAAGTGTTCGTAAGTTTCCGTTACGGCTGCTGATAACTTCTGAAACTGTAATGAGCCGCCTGCAGAGCCCATCATTTGGCTGGAGTCACGTCCAAAGGCACCCCCTCTGACCCCTACCCTCTCTCCACCAGCCAACGGAGCTGGCGTAGGAAGGACACGAAAGTCAGCTCCCCGCCCCAGCGAGTGAGGCTGTCTGTGGCCCCCATCGGCTGATCCCTGCAGCCTCCACCGGGCGGTCGGCCGTTCATTCATGGCGCCGAGCTCTGCACGGCTCCAGCCGAGCCCACGGGCGCGGCGCCGACTGACCACCCCTGCCAACACAAACGACCTGCCCCCGCCCCGCCCCCGGCAGCCCCTTCGACACACATACACACGCGCCGCGAACACACGCCTAATGGTCCGCAGTTGGCGACCGGCCGCCTGGAGGGCTGCCGGGTCATCAGTTCACACCGATTGGCCACCGGGCACTGCACCAGCGAACCCACAGCTGTGAGAGTCACCGAACCATCCGCTCAATCCGATCCCTCAACCGGGCAGTGAACTAGCGCTCCAACTGGCCGCTGCACCAACGGACCAAATATAGACGATGCAACGGAGAAATTCATTTGAGAAGGCGTTGGACCGATGATTCAGCATGTGATGAGAAACTACTTCGAGCAGCTCCAGAGTTAGCTATTTACTCATGGAAAGAACGATATGCAGCTGGTGTCAGCGGTGGCGATGAGTAGACACGTGCCGGGTAACAATAAATAACTTGATCGGGTGATAGGGATGAGACCTGCGCAACAATGCCTGCAATGCGTAGGTTCCGACATAAACATCCATTGTAGTCGCCACTCTCGAAAAGTCTCGGACACCACAACGCTTACGTAACAGGCGATACACCAATACGACGACGAAGTCACTCCTTCAACACAGCGACGGCTACTGTGAAAAAAAAATCGATGACAAACCAATGCAGCGATGGCAGCCACAGGCTACCGAAGCAGACACTCCGTTCTGGGCCGGTCAGCGTCCCTAGGCGTATGGTTTGTGTACGATACTGACTAGCACGGATGCCAACGTGCGATACGCCAGAAGCCCACAGTCCGGTGGCCACCGGCCAGTCAGTTACCAAACTCCACGACAGGCCGGCGCCAGTGGACGGTCACTTCAGTGCGCAAACCTCATCACGGGCTGGTGACAGAAGCTGATGGCTGCCAAGGCCCGCACCACGGTGGGGCACCCATCCTTGCTATGGAGGCATCATTGGCCTGCCATATTCACTATGGCCAGTCATCCCACGACCCACCAACACCCGTTTCAGGGGCCGACTAGGTGCGATCGGTCCAAACAGAGGGAAGCTGTGCCTGTTGCACTGGATCGAGGTGTGATGAATGAATTCACGCCCGACAAGCAATGTTTATCCAGGAATGCTAATGGCTGACCCAGATCCCAGCGAGCAATCACAAAATGCCAGCGCGGTGCTCAATTTAGATCAGCTGGTGGATTTGATGTCATCATCTGTCTCATTAACACTGCATGCTGGTGTATAAATAAAAGTTCGGATTGCATCTCAAGCCAAAGTTCATGACAACGACCGTAATTCAAATAACACCAGTGACAGTGCTGCATATCGAAAACATTTCGGAGTCGCATATAGTTGTGTCATAAAACCACGGCGCATACCTGACACTGAATCAGAGGCGGATCCAGCTCAGAGTTTTTTTTGGGGGGGGGCAAACCATAACAATTTATCGATTCTTTCCATGCATCGTCCATAGGCGTAATGTTAAAATTATGCCGTTTGGGGGGGCAAATGCCCATTTTGCCCCCCCCCCCTGGATCCGCCACTGCACTGAATGATCTGAGAAAGCTTGGGCAAGCAACGAAAAAAAAGCTTCACGGAAGGAGAGCCATTATCAGTCTCTCACCAAAATTTCAGTTCCCTGCCTCTGACTACATTCACATAAGCTTCTGTCCCATGTCCGCCGCTCCCAGCGATCCGTCAACATTCGCCTTTTCCCAGCCTCTCCTAGGTCCTGTCTTCCGGTCCTCAGTAAGCCCGTGTCCCTCCCCGTGTATCACCGTCGCCCGACAGGGGTGCGCCGGCGGACCCACACCAGCGGACCCATACCGACCGCTCGTCGATGGTGGGTGTATCGACCGAGCTGAGTCCCCGACGGAGGCGGCGGCCGTCCCGAGCCGCCGCAAGGAGCCAGGTTAGCCCGCAAATTGCCTCCACAGAGCGGCGCAAAAAGTGGCCGGCCGTTCGCGGCGCCCTCTCCGTGAGAGGAGAGACTCTGGCGGTACAAAGTGGCCGCTGATGGAGCCATGACGGGTTAAAGTATGGTTCGAGTCGCGGTCTGGCAGGCTATCAGATTCAGAAACCATATCGGTGAAAAGCCGGCACTCGAGTATCCAGCTCGTCTTCCAGAGACTGCGCAAACAGAGTCGGGTGGATTTCCACGTAGCCCGGCAGCTATCAGAATGCACGGCGGCCGCACGGAAGCACATTGTCCGAAATGGTTTGGCGTCCAATCGCTCGTTCCGCCGAATGGACCACCACCGGTGGGCCGCACCCGCCGATGGTGGCACACCTCTCGGTTACATTACCGAGGCGGGGGACACGGGTGACCTCCGGTACCGCGTCGGTAACGACCGGGGAGCGCCAGTTCCGCAGCGCGCCTCACCGACCGTCGGACGGGAGAGAACGGCAGGGGGACATGGGGCGGAATCGAATAGGCTCAGGAGACATGTCTCATGCAGATTGCCAAGCCTTCATATTCATCCCGGGAGACAAGGAATAAGCCGTAACCGACAAAACGCGACCATAACACGACGCGCGGATGTCACTTGGAGTTGGAATGGCACAGCCCCATATACACCGCTGAATTTCTTGTCGCCCGAGTGCGCCGACCGTCCGCGGCCGGGTCGGTCGGCCCGGCCGGACAGACGGCGCCCGTTTTGAAGCGTCCGATCAATATTAGCGCTGGCGACCGGCCAGCTGAGGCCGACGTCGTCACGCCACCGGGGCGCCGGCCGTGACGCCAGTGCGGGACACAACAAAGCCACGCGGCCGGCAGTCTCCTGACGACGGTGGAGCTGACCCACCCCGCGCGGCAGCCGCTCCCTCTGCCAGTGGAGCCATCCGGAACCATCGGAACAAAACACCCGACACGGGGTGTGCGCGAGCGAAATCGGCGTGACGGGAGTGCCGCATACCACACAGGCGGCCAGGCCCGGTGAAGGCCGTCATGCGGAGAGTGACGATCAGTGGAGGGGGTGGGGTTCAGGAGGGATCAACAAAAACGGTCGTCATTCACACACCGTGGCGCGGGAAAACACGGACATGCATGTTTTTCATTCACGGGTTCAAGTCGTGTACGTAAGGCATATCTGTTATCATTTGTTGCTGTTTGTCATTGTGTGCGACTGAGCGTCATTCCGTGTTCCCGGTCGTAAACCGGCGTCATCGACGATTACATGTGAAAGACGGACGGATAGGGCCTACCAGGAACGGCAAACATTCAGACAGACGAGCAGGGTCCGACGAAAGGACAGGTAAACACCCAGAAAGACAGAGTCGGGGAAAGGGACGAGCGGAGAGAGGGCGGGCGGACGGAGAAACATCGATTTCGGCGGGGTGCCGTTGGCTCGCCGGTCGGGCGCCGACCGTGCGGAGCCGTACCTTCCGGCCGTGGCCAGTATCTCGTCGAGCACGTCGTCGCGGAGGCCGCGGCCGGCGCTGCTGACCACCTGGGCCAGCTCCTGGTCCAGTGACAGTTCGTCCACGTCCAGCAGGTCGCAGTCGGTGCTGGCCGCCTCGGAGGCCGGCTCGGCCGGCGGCGCCGGACGGCCCGACGAGACCGCCGCCGTGCCGGACGCCGCCGGCGCCTCCTCGCCGCTCGCCGAGCCCGTCGAGCCGGCGCAGGAGGCGAACGGCTCCGAGGCCGAGGACGCTGGGTCCAGGGCGGCGGCGGCGGCGGCTGAGGTGCGCTCGGGCGGCCGCGAGAGCCGCCCATAGGCGTCGGCGCAGCAGCGCGGGATGACGGCGGTGGGCGGCGGCGGGCGCTGTGGCGGCCCGGCCGGCTGACTCCGCACTGGCGCCGGCGGCCGCGGCGGCGGGCCACGATCAATGGAGGCGGCCGCGCAGTCGGGGCCGGCCGCCGCCGCCGGTGGGCAGCGCTGCGGGCCGGCCGCCGCACACACACCGTACACCGGTAGGAAGGCGGTGCTCAACTCGACATCGGCTGCCGCCGCCGCCGCCGCCGAGCAGGCCATGAGCTGATGCAGCTCACCCGTGGAGGCAGCCTTCCAGGAGCGGGCCGAGGCAGCCAGGCCCGGGTCCGGCACGGGGCTGTCACTCACGTCCAGGCCATCACCTAGTGACGCCAGGCCGCAGCAGCTCGAGCGCAGGGGCGAGCTGGCGCCCGTGTCGGCACACGACTCGGCTGTCCACCCGGAGAGCGGGATATCACACGGCTCGGCGCCGGCCGGCACATCACATCGCTCCGGGCCCTGCTGTCTGTCCACACTGTCACTGGCACTGGCGCCCCTCGGCGCCGCCGGCTCAGACTCTCCCTGAGGCACGTCCGCCACCGCCGCGGGGGCATCAGCGCGCGCGCCATCACGTACCGCACGGGGCGACACGTGCCGCTGCGAGCGCACCTCCTCGGCGTCGCCGCGCAGTCCTCGGACAGCGCACGTGATCACATCGCGCACCAGCTGCTCGGCGTACTGAAGCACGGCCGGCGGACAGGCAGGTCGGCCGCACGGGACCTGCTCGGGCGGTGCCATGACCGGTGCCGGGCGGGAGGGCCCGGCCGGCGGCACGGGCGCCGGGCGCCGACTGGCGGCCGGTCGAGCCGCCGGGCGGCGCCGGCCCGGACCGCCGGCCGGCCGGCCGCTGCGCCAGCTCAGCGCCGTCCCCAGCACGCGCCACACGAGCTCGGCCAGCACGCAGCAGAAGGCCACCAGTCCGGAGAGGGCCAGCACGGCGGCCAGTGCCGGCCACGGCGGCAGCATGGCTACTACTGGCGGCCGCCGCCCAGTACACAGCCGGCGCCGACACATTGGCCGCCGCTGGAGCTGACGGCCGCCGAAATAAACCGGTGACGTCAGAGGCGGCCCGGCCCGCCGCCGCCGGCCCACTGGGTCAGCCAAGGTCAGCCGGGCGGTATCGGTCCTCTCCTGCCGCCGCCCTGACCCGGTCAGACTCAGAGCGGCACGGTCCTCCCAGCCCAGCGCCGAGATGACCAACCCAGCGGCCACGGCGAGCGGTCCCAGCCCAGACATAAACAGCGCCGACACTGCCGGCGAAAGCCCGGCCGGCGGCTATTTCAGCGCGCAGCTCTTCTTGTTTGCGGTGCCAGGCCGGTGCGGTTATTTTTGCAGCGGCGCGGCGCGATCGACGCAGCTGATCACACGCCGGTGTAAACAAGCAGCAGCTGACTGGCCGAGAGAGACGGCAGCGGAGCGGGTCCGCGGCCAGCCGACAGTTGTCCACCCACCTTCATTTCCGCTTTATCAATGAATATCTTCCCTAGCTGCACCAATGACAAGTCTCGGATTTGACTACAACACTATATGGATAAATGACTATATAGCAACACTTCTAGTATAGGAATATATGGCAAACAATAGAAAATGTACATCTACATGCTTCAACATCCGTGTCCGAGTCTGGCTGTCAAGAATCTGGCATTCCAGTTGCATGTCAGATTTGAAAATGATACATTGGACACTGTGACCAAGGGAATGAAATCGACCTCATGAGGGATGATATCGGGGCTCAGTAAATGTCGAGTCTCGAGGAAATCGGAGCGGCGCACGGCGAAAATAAATATACAGTACCTTGGGCAGGTAGCACAACAGAAGCTATCCCGCTGTCCGCCCTGTGTACCCGACACGACCCTTCCCCCGGCAGCAAAGCTACTCATCAGACTCACGCACGACTCGCCGGCCGGCCTCGCCACCGGCGCGGCACGGAAACACGCACATACGAGGCGGCTCGGCGGCTGAAATATCAGACGAGCCGACCCGGTCGCGGTCCGGTGAGCGTGAGACACGCGACACCCGCACACCGCACTCACCGGCACCCGGGCAGAGCAGCCGCCGGCGGAAAGGTGTCCGAGAGACCCATATGAGACCCGATACGAGACGATACGGTGTCAGCGGTAAAAACGACGCCTTCACACGCCACCGTATAACGAACAATACGACGGACTAGCTAAATCCTCTAACAGAAAACAAGCAGTTTTCACAGACAGAAAGCATACGCTACCGTCACATCACACATTCCGTATATCTTTTAGCATTGGAGCGATCTAAATCCTGGCTCTTATCGACCTGCTGTATGCTGCCTGGCATAAAATAGCGCCATCTGGGCCTCCGGGCCGCTCTCAGTTCATGCATCGACCACCAGGAGAGGAGAGGGGTGTCGCACAGAGCACAGGTCACGCCGAGCCAGGGAAGGATAGGAGCGTAGATTCGTCAGGACCGACTTCCTAACGGTTCAGAATGGCAGCCGTCCTCTCCCAGCAGTCCGCCTGGCGGTTCGCGCTGACCAGTTGTTTGTTGGGTTTTTTTGGGCGCGCCGACCGCAAAGGTCAATTCGTGTGTTGGTTAGGGTGGTCCATTTTGCAAAAGTTTCTAGGATCTTTCGGGCCGGGTCGGATTTCTTGTCGATACCATGATACAAGGTTGTGTGCAAAATTTTATTCCGATCGGATAAATTTATCCCGTCCCGCAAAGCGACCAAAGTTTTCCCTATGTTAACAATAACGGGATGAGCGATAATACAAATTATCCCACTCAGTCCACATGTTTCGCTCAATACGCACTGGCAGTCATTAAAAAAAGAACAGCAAAGGAGAGAAACACATCAAAGTGGAATAGGCATCCGTGAAAATAGCATATCTGGTATAGATAAAAGAACAAAATCCACCGTGCATGCCATCATGTACTATTGGTCTCAATATAAGGGCCCAGCGACCTGTAGTTTTAATGCGGTGAATTCTTACCCTCGCCACAGGTCGGGCCGAGTGCATCCCTCCTCCCACCCAGCGTAACCCTACTCGAATTGTGGCGAAGGTGAGGGTATTCACCACATCCGAACTATAGGTCACCTGGGCCCTTATCTTGAGACCAATAGGACCAATATCCCTCTCGGATGCAACGCCCGGTGCAGTGGTGCTCCTCGACCTGAAGGAAGTGCTTTCACTATTCCTTGCCGTGCGCGATGGCGCTAAAAATTTCCCACTGGTGAGGGCAACAGTGCAATACCCAGCTCTCGCAAAGTCGTTCACCACCCGTATATGTGCCGGCCGCCGATGAGCAGTGGTCAAGTCGCCATTGTCTGACCACTCGGCCGAGTCGACTTTGAGGAAATCGTGGCTGGCCCCGAGGGATGTACCGACCGACAGATGCAAACGACGCCAGCGAGCGCTGTCCCACTGCGTCGAGGGCGACTTCGGCGCGGCAGGGTTCTTCTCTCTCAGTCGCTGCTGCATGGAGGTGGCGATCGCCTCTTTTCCTCGACCGTCGTCCCGTCGTTGAAGGAGAGACCGATGGCCTTGCCCATCACCTTGCCCGGTTACCGTCCGATATATGTGTGGTAAGCGGTAGGAGCCTTTGCGGAGGGCGATGTCAGTTCACGATGCTGAGGTCGATCAGTGGGCAGACAGTCACGGTGCTACTTACCTTGAGACGATGAAGGTGGTGAACCGGACCATCGTCCTCTTCTCGTGCTCGGTGAGCGCGAGCTGACAGAAGAGTGTTCTTGAGAGTGTACTTGACTTGAGAGATCTTACGTGTTGATCACCTTTGCCATCCAACGAGCACGTTGCAGGGCAACCGGTTTCAGGATGCTCGCTTCCAAGTCACCGTCCATCACGGTAGTCATCACGGGGCCGCTGCTTCTTCAGCAATGCACGTCAGGATCATCTTGTCGGCGAAGTCGATGAAGTCATTGAGCGGTTTGAACGACACTAGGTCCGTGAGCTGCCACCACTTTACAAACCGCTTGAACGACGGGATCTCGGGAGTCCCGGGCCGGAAGGCGGATGGTGTGAAAAGTTAAAAGATGCGTCATGCATTTCGTAAGAGGCTGTTTCACCCAGCAAGGATTTGCTTCTGTCTGCCAAAACAAGCGCCACATTTCGGTGATTGAGCGTGTGCCTTTTCCAGCTTCAGCGGCCATCCCAGACGCAGGCAAATTCATAACTAGCGTAATGCATTCGCACCTCCTGGCATACAGGGCCTTGCTCCTGGCACTGAGAACAGGAACTACAACAGGAACTGTGGATTATCGTTCCTGCCTGTGGCTGATAGGAAGACTAGATCTATCATTGAGAAGGCTAGAGAGGGTTGGTGCGTTGAGCAGGCAAGCTCTTTGGTAGATAGCCGCTGGCGCGACTGGGCAATGTTGAAAGACAAGTATTCGCCCTATACTGAAGGCTGGTACGTATAATGGAAACTTTGACCGCTTTGCGGGACGGGAAAAAATCATCCAATCTTAATGAAATTTTGCACAGAAGCTTGTGCTATAGTATCGACAAGAATTCCGACCCGGCCCGATGAATCTGACGAACTTTATTTTTTACCATGTAAATGTGGACCACCCTAGTGTTGGTCTACCGGTCACAGTCCCACTCACCTGTCTGAGCGGTTCAGACTGTCGCGGCCCGGCACCTTGGTCTTAGCCGGCGGTCCCTGCTGCTTTATCTTGGCATTGGGACGCCGCGGCCGCTTCTTCTTAGCTTGAAGCGCTCTCACTGTGAATACAGATGTTTAAAGTCAAATCCATGACAGTATAGGTCGAAAATGCAAACATGATTACCAACAACCCAAGCTTAGCAAATGGATTAGCAGGATAGAGCTGTTTGCTCTTCACCTAACCACAGCTTGCCTGGATTTAATCGGAAGAACTATGATAACACATCTACTGGAAGGAGATACATTGTTCATTGCAGTCAGATTTATCTGCTCCACGCTGCAGGAGAGTCGCAGTGGTGAGGATTTGAGGAACATGAACTGCTCTGGGTTATGTGATAAAAAGCTGTGAGTAGAGTATTAGTAAAACAACTATCAACTTATGGCAATTTTCAAAAGTTGATATTGACCCAAGGAAAACTCCCTTCAACCACTAGGTACCAGTACATACATTAATGCAGTCAACCCACCTTTCTTGTTGACTGCAGAACTTTTTCCGGGCATTTTGTTTCTTCTTTAATTCAACAGTGAGCTATGATGGCGTTGTTTCTTGGTCCACACAAGCACCTCTGCAGACAGTGCTAATCCATCATCTTTGAATCTGGATTCATGGCTAAGGTCAGATCTGTGGCTAAATGAAGCTTAGTAGAATGGTTATTTCATTACTGAAGGTAGTACACTGAAACAGAAAAACACAGACATCAATGTGATAAATGGTAGCTAAGGGGAAGCATACATATTTGAAAACACTGATGAAATTAAAACTGCAGGAAGTATGAGAGTTTGTGTCTAAAGAAATGTTATGAAGGACTCTATCATTGTGGTAGAAAAGCCTATTTTGGGGGCAAAATTTTTTCTTCTTGTTACATTTTATAAGCAACAAAAAAGCATGCTCACAGGAAATGCTGCTTAACTGATTTTCCTTTGCAGAAAAAAGGAATTTAACAAAAATGAGTACAAAACTGTTTGCAATTGCATCTAGGTAACAACCACATAACACTGAAAACAGCCCTGCAGCCACTTGCCAGCTGCCTCAAAAATAGTGATGCTGCTCCAGGAAAAAGTACTGGATAAACTGAAATTAACTGGTTCTGCCAAAAGCTACTGATGGGATTCAGAGTCAGAGTAAGGGAAATGAACAGTCATAAAACAATTGGTCTGAGTAGGCTAAAAAGGGAGCATTACATCACACAGCACTAGTTTTCAAAATATCAATACTGACTTTGACTTTAAATTGTATCTCAATGTAAATGTGATATTTCAAAAGTCATTTAGGTCATGGCAAGTCATTTAGGTCATGGCATAAAGTCATGGCATAGCATTAGAATAACGCAACAATTTACCCATAACTTGTACAAGCAGACATTTTGTAACTGCTGAGTTTCCATGACCTTATTTTTTCATAGACATAGCCTAAAAAATGACCACATGTCACATTTTATCAGTGGAGTTAGATATTGACATTGCTTAACTTGCCATAACATTGGAGCTATAAAAGGCACACACCTCATCAGGCACACAGACACACACCAGGCATTTACCTCAATCAGCATTTTAGCACTTCCCTAAAAACATCAAGGTATTTAGAATGACAGAATGGTCCCCTGCAGCTGACTTATGGGCAATAGATCACTGCAGGATCATCAGATTATAATGCATACCAAAAACTTGAAAAATATAAGAATATCATGGGGAAGCTTCAACTCAGGCACGCAAGAGTTAAGGGCATTAGTAGAGCAGACATCACACAAAGGTTTTCCAACCGAGGAGAGGTGCTGTAGGTTTGTTGGTTGTAGGGTAGGTTTGTAGGTTTGTAGGCTATAGGTTGTAGGTAAGGTTAGGTTAGGTTAGAATAGGTTTGCTTAGGTTTTCCTAGAAAGAAGCACCTCCTGGTATGGCACCTCTGACCTTGGTTGGAAAACCTTCGATGTGGATGGCACTGCACTGATTTTTGGCGTCATGGTGCGGACTCTGCACTGAGGCAAATCTATTTAAACACATGATTGTCCAAACAAGATGCTTAAAAGAAGACCCAGTTGGATCCTCAATGGATTAAATATTCAACCTCATGTTGCAGTTTTTCACACTTTAAATCAGTAGGCGGAACTATGGTCAAGCGTACCCATTTTCGGGAACGCATTTTCGTTCCCATGTTTGGGAACGATAAACCCAAATATGGGAACGCCATGTAGGCATTATTTAAAACAAGAAAAAGAACCGTTAAATGACGTCCAAAAAATATAAAACGATCGTGAACCGCCTGATAGTTGTCTCAATATTGTTGGGAAAGAGTTTGATATTGTAAGGCCCATCGTAGTTTCAAATCGTTCCCCTATTTCTAAAGCAGTCCATCACCCGGGCCGCGAGCCCAAATTTGGGAACGCTCTCGTACACTGGCGCTGCAAGCGTTCCTTATTATGGGAACGGCGTACCCAAAATTGGGAACGATTTCACCGACGCCTTTCAGGGGCTCTTTTCATTAACAAGCATCACGTCCAACGCCGCAAATTATTGTTAACGCAACAATCATCAGATGACCTTTCCGGCAAGACCGTTGCATGTTTCGCCCGGTCTTCTGCGCTTTTATTCCCGTCGATCTCGCAGCGGGCACGCCCCCCTCTGCAGGATTACGTAATCCACAACGCTCAGCGATGTTCAACAAGGTCTTCCATACCTATATCCACCGTCCGCGCCGAGGGTGGAGACATGTCAAGCACCTGTCTGCTAATCACCGAGAGTTGACGAGCACAAGAAGTATCCAAAAATGGGAACGCTGAATATGTTACACCCTCAAAACACCTAGTCCCAATGAAAATCTAGTTTTTTCCTTTCTTAATGAGTGTAAGTGGCAAAAGGCCTGGTAGGATGGGCACGAGGAATGATCGAAATCAGCATAAAAATTATAAATAAGCCACACAGAGCGACCTATATCAGAGAAAATCCCCCCAAACGATCATGCTTAGAAACGCCGAAGCCAAAACCACGCTCATGACGCTGCTTATAAAACAACGCTAAACAGCTAGCATCCAAATAAAATATGTCTTTCAGGGCTGATAAAATACAGCTGAATGATTTTAAACCACTGAAACTGAGTTTACAACAGTAGTTCGGTAAAATCACTGACGTTCCACGCGGTCGATCGCCCCGACACCAAAAGTCAACAATATTACCTCGGGACTGTCCGCGTGTTCGCTTGCATATGTCAGCATCTGGTGTCGCTAGAATGAAACTTCATAACCAGGCGAAAATTATTATACTTGACCTCAAAATGTAAAAAATGCTTCATTTTCCTTAAAATGGCATGTTAAATGTCGTATAACCCATATTTCCACCATTCTGTCATTTTTAAAAAATCATTAAAAATATCATTCCACGGTCAATTTCCTTGTTCCATGGTCAGATTAAAGATAACTTTATGGAGATTTAGTAGATACTTAAATCAGCGTGCACTTTTTTGAGACGTGATGCACTTTTGAGTTTTAGTGGGCGAACGGCCGAAAAATTGCCTTCCGTTCTCATAAATGGGAACGCCCGTTCCCATATTTGGGAACTCCGTTCCCAAAAATGGGAACGTTCCTATATTTGGGTACTCATGACCATAGTTCCGCCTACTGAAATGCAAATGTCTACATTTTGTAGCAGATATTTTATGTCTCAGTCTTGTTCAGTGGTAGCTGGTGAAGATTTCCAGAGATACAACCAGGCATAACGCATGCAGCAAGCACGCATAATATATGTAAAGTGTACATTCTCAAAAAGCTTTCAGCATAAATCAGTAGCCCACCAACACACATCCTCATCCCCCAGGATTATCGCAAGGTATATAAAAACACTGATTATCGTATCCTGCTTACCATCACGCATCAACACAAAAAGTGCGACTGCATAAAGACATTTCGACCTCCGCATATTTTCATACAATAACATTCACGTGTATTCAAATTGACGTCATAGGTTTGAAATTCGTTGGGTATAGTAACCGTGGCAGCCAGAGAGCTATTTACAGAAATATCTCGAAATATCGCCAAGATTCATAATTTAATTCAACAAACATCATTAAAAGCAAATTGAAAGGTTCATAACTATGACACCTGAGGGTCATAAAAATGGTTTGTGGAAAATATTCATCAAAGCACATAGATATCTATGACGTCATTAAATTGGAATGATCGAAGATTCGCGGGAACAGCTTGGAGACGAAATACGCGCCATATAGGGATTCAAACAAATAGCGCTACCAAAACGTCTGTCAAACTAGCAGCGAGCAGCGAGCAGCGAGTCCAGCAGCGAGAAACGGGCCATCCCGATTTAGCTGAAATTTGGCTCACAGAGCCTTCTCAGCACGCTGATTCCGAAAATCATGGTCTCTAGGGTGGAAATATTGACCGTTCTCGAGATAGAACCCTCTAAAGTTCTTACCATTCATGACCGGGCCATCCCGATTTGGCTGAAAATTGGCTCACAGAGCCTTCTCAGCACGCTGATTCCGAAAATCATGGTCTCTAGGGTGGAAATATTGACCATTCTCGAGATAGAACCCTCTAAAGTTCTTACCATCCATGACCGGGCCATCCCGATTTGGCTGAAAATTAGCTCACAGAGCCTTCTCAGCACGCTGATTCCGAAAATCATGGTCTCTAGGGTGGAAATGTTGACCGTTCTCGAGATAGAACCCTCTAAAGTTCTTACCACCCATGACCGGGCCATCCCGATTTGGCTGAAAATTGGCTCACAGAGCCTTCTCAGCACGCTGATTCCGAAAATCATGGTCTCAAGGGTGGAAATATTGACCGTTCTCGAGATAGAACCCTCTAAAGTTCTTACCATCCATGACCGGGTCATCCCGATTTGGCTGAAAATTGGCTCACAGAGCCTTCTCAGCACGGTGATTCCGAAAATCATGGTCTCTAGGGTGGAAATATTGACCATTCTCGAGATAGAACCCTCTAAAGTTCTTACCATCCATGACCGGGCCATCCCGATTTGGCTGAAAATTAGCTCACAGAGCCTTCTCAGCACGCTGATTCCGAAAATCATGGTCTCTAGGGTGGAAATATTGACCGTTCTCGAGATAGAACCCTCTAAAGTTCTTACCACCCATGACCGGGCCATCCCGATTTGGCTGAAAATTGGCTCACAGAGCCTTCTCAGCACGGTGATTCCGAAAATCATGGTCTCAAGGGTGGAAATATTGACCGTTCTCGAGATAGAACCCTCTAAAGTTCTTACCATCCATGACCGGGCCATCCCGATTTGGCTGAAAATTGGCTCACAGAGCCTTCTCAGCACGCTGATTCCGAAAATCATGGTCTCTAGGGTGGAAATATTGACCATTCTCGAGATAGAACCCTCTAAAGTTCTTACCATCCATGACCGGGCCATCCCGATTTGGCTGAAAATTAGCTCACAGAGCCTTCTCAGCACGCTGATTCCGAAAATCATGGTCTCTAGGGTGGAAATATTGACCGTTCTCGAGATAGAACCCTCTAAAGTTCTTACCACCCATGACGGGGCCATCCCGATTTGGCTGAAAATTGGCTCACAGAGCCTTCTCAGCACGGTGATTCCGAAAATCATGGTCTCAAGGGTGGAAATATTGACCATTCTCGAGATAGAACCCTCGCAGCGAGTCCAGCAGCGAGAAACGAACCATCCCGATTTTGTTGAAATTTGGCTCACAGAGCCTTCTCAGCACGCTGATTCCGAAAATCATGGTCTCTAGGGTGGAAATATTGACCGTTCTCGAGATAGAACCCTCTAAAGTTCTTACCATCCATGACCGGGCCATCCCGATTTGGCTGAAAATTGGCTTACAGAGCCTTCTCAGCACGCTGATTCTGAAAATCATGGTCTCAAGGGTGGAAATATTGACCGTTCTCGAGATAGAACCCTCTAAAGTTCTTACCACCCATGACCGGGCCATCCCGAATTGGCTGAAAATTGGCTTACAGAGCCTTCTCAGCACGCTGATTCCGAAAATCATGGTCTCTAGGGTGGAAATATTGACCGTTCTCGAGATAGAACCCTCTAAAAATCTTACCACCCATGACCGGGCCATCCCGAATTGGCTGAAAATTGGCTCACAGAGCCTTCTCAGCACGCTGATTCCGAAAATCATGGTCTCTAGGGTGGAAATATTGACCGTTCTCGAGAAAGAACCCTCGCAGCGAGTCCAGCAGCGAGAAACGGGCCATCCCGATTTAGCTGAAACTTGGCTCACAGAGCCTTCTCAGCACGCTGATTCCGAAAATCATGGTCTCTAGGGTGGAAATATTGACCGTTCTCGAGATAGAACCCTCTAAAGTTCTTACCACCCATGACCGGGCCATCCCGATTTGGCTGAAAATTGGCTCACAGAGCCTTCTCAGCACGGTGATTCCGAAAATCATGGTCTCAAGGGTGGAAATATTGACCGTTCTCGAGATAGAACCCTCTAAAGTTCTTACCATCCATGACCGGGCCATCCCGATTTGGCTGAAAATTGGCTCACAGAGCCTTCTCAGCACGCTGATTCCGAAAATCATGGTCTCTAGGGTGGAAATATTGACCATTCTCGAGATAGAACCCTCTAAATTTCTTACCATCCATGACCGGGCCATCCCGATTTGGCTGAAAATTAGCTCACAGAGCCTTCTCAGCACGCTGATTCCGAAAATCATGGTCTCTAGGGTGGAAATATTGACCGTTCTCGAGATAGAACCCTCTAAAGTTCTTACCACCCATGACCGGGCCATCCCGATTTGGCTGAAAATTGGCTCACAGAGCCTTCTCAGCACGGTGATTCCGAAAATCATGGTCTCAAGGGTGGAAATATTGACCATTCTCGAGATAGAACCCTCGCAGCGAGTCCAGCAGCGAGAAACGAACCATCCCGATTTTGTTGAAATTTGGCTCACAGAGCCTTCTCAGCACGCTGATTCCGAAAATCATGGTCTCTAGGGTGGAAATATTGACCGTTCTCGAGATAGAACCCTCTAAAGTTCTTACCATCCATGACCGGGCCATCCCGATTTGGCTGAAAATTGGCTTACAGAGCCTTCTCAGCACGCTGATTCTGAAAATCATGGTCTCAAGGGTAGAAATATTGACCGTTCTCGAGATAGAACCCTCTAAAGTTCTTACCACCCATGACCGGGCCATCCCGAATTGGCTGAAAATTGGCTAACAGAGCCTTCTCAGCACGCTGATTCCGAAAATCATGGTCTCTAGGGTGGAAATATTGACCGTTCTCGAGATAGAACCCTCTAAAAATCTTACCACCCATGACCGGGCCATCCCGAATTGGCTGAAAATTGGCTCACAGAGCCTTCTCAGCACGCTGATTCCGAAAATCATGGTCTCTAGGGTGGAAATATTGACCGTTCTCGAGAAAGAACCCTCGCAGCGAGTCCAGCAGCGAGAAACGGGCCATCCCGATTTAGCTGAAACTTGGCTCACAGAGCCTTCTCAGCACGCTGATTCCGAAAATCATGGTCTCTAGGGTGGAAATATTGACCGTTCTCGAGATAGAACCCTCTAAAGTTCTTACCACCCATGACCGGGCCATCCCGATTTGGCTGAAAATTGGCTCACAGAGCCTTCTCAGCACGCTGATTCCGAAAATCATGGTCTCTAGGGTGGAAATATTGACCATTCTCGAGATAGAACCCTCTAAAGTTCTTACCATCCATGACCGGGCCATCCCGATTTGGCTGAAAATTAGCTCACAGAGCCTTCTCAGCACGCTGATTCCGAAAATCATGGTCTCTAGGGTGGAAATATTGACCATTCTCGAGATAGAACCCTCTAAAGTTCTTACCACCCATGATCGGGCCATCCCGATTTGGCTGAAAATTGGCTCACAGAGCCTTCTCAGCACGCTGATTCCGAAAATCATGGTCTCCAGGGTGGAAATATTGACCGTTCTCGAGATAGAGCCCTCTAAAGTTCTTACCACCCATGACCGGGCCATCCCGATTTGGCTGAAAATTGGCTCACAGAGCCTTCTCAGCACGCTGATTCCGAAAATCATGGTCTCTAGGGTGGAAATATTGACCGTTCTCGAGATAGAACCCTCTAAATTTCTTACCACCCATGACCGGGCCATCCCGATTTGGCTGAAAATTGGCTCACAGAGCCTTCTCAGCACGGTGATTCCGAAAATCATGGTCTCAAGGGTGGAAATATTGACCGTTCTCGAGATAGAACCCTCTAAAGTTCTTACCACCCATGACCGGGCCATCCCGAATTGGCTGAAAATTGGCTCACAGAGCCTTCTCAGCACGCTGATTCCGAAAATCATGGTCTCTAGGGTGGAAATATTGACCGTTCTCGAGATAGAACCCTCGCAGCGAGTCCAGCAGCGAGAAACGGGCCATCCCGATTTAGCTGAAACTTGGCTCACAGAGCCTTCTCAGCACGCTGATTCCGAAAATCATGGTCTCTAGGGTGGAAATATTGACCGTTCTCGAGATAGAACCCTCTAAAGTTCTTACCATCCATGACCGGGCCATCCCGATTTGGCTGAAAATTGGCTCACAGAGCCTTCTCAGCACGCTGATTCCGAAAATCATGGTCTCAAGGGTGGAAATATTGACCGTTCTCGAGATAGAACCCTCTAAAGTTCTTACCATCCATGACCGGGCCATCCCGATTTGGCTGAAAATTGGCTCACAGAGCCTTCTCAGCACGCTGATTCCGAAAATCATGGTCTCTAGGGTGGAAATATTGACCATTCTCGAGATAGAACCCTCTAAAGTTCTTACCATCCATGACCGGGCCATCCCGATTTGGCTGAAAATTAGCTCACAGAGCCTTCTCAGCACGCTGATTCCGAAAATCATGGTCTCTAGGGTGGAAATATTGACCGTTCTCGAGATAGAACCCTCTAAAGTTCTTACCACCCATGACCGGGCCATCCCGATTTGGCTGAAAATTGGCTCACAGAGCCTTCTCAGCACGGTGATTCCGAAAATCATGGTCTCAAGGGTGGAAATATTGACCGTTCTCGAGATAGAACCCTCTAAAGTTCTTACCATCCATGACCGGGCCATCCCGATTTGGCTGAAAATTAGCTCACAGAGCCTTCTCAGCACGCTGATTCCGAAAATCATGGTCTCTAGGGTGGAAATATAGACCGTTCTCGAGATAGAACCCTCTAAAGTTCTTACCACCCATGACCGGGCCATCCCGATTTGGCTGAAAATTGGCTCACAGAGCCTTCTCAGCACGATGATTCCGAAAATCATGGTCTCAAGGGTGGAAATATTGACCGTTCTCGAGATAGAACCCTCTAAAGTTCTTACCATCCATGACCGGGCCATCCCGATTTGGCTGAAAATTGGCTCACAGAGCCTTCTCAGCACGCTGATTCCGAAAATCATGGTCTCTAGGGTGGAAATATTGACCATTCTCGAGATAGAACCCTCTAAAGTTCTTACCATCCATGACCGGGCCATCCCGATTTGGCTGAAAATTAGCTCACAGAGCCTTCTCAGCACGCTGATTCCGAAAATCATGGTCTCTAGGGTGGAAATATTGACCGTTCTCGAGATAGAACCCTCTAAAGTTCTTACCACCCATGACCGGGCCATCCTGATTTGGCTGAAAATTGGCTCACAGAGCCTTCTCAGCACGCTGATTCCGAAAATCATGGTCTCTAGGGTGGAAATATTGACTGTTCTCGAGATAGAACCCTCTAAATTTCTTACCACCCATGACCGGGCCATCCCGATTTGGCTGAAAATTGGCTCACAGAGCCTTTCCAGCACGGTGATTCCGAAAATCATGGTCTCAAGGGTGGAAATATTGACCGTTCTCGAGATAGAACCCTCTAAAGTTCTTACCACCCATGACCGGGCCATCCCGAATTGGCTGAAAATTGGCTCACAGAGCCTTCTCAGCACGCTGATTCCGAAAATCATGGTCTCTAAGGTGGAAATATTGACCGTTCTCGAGATAGAACCCTCGCAGCGAGTCCAGCAGCGAGAAACGGGCCATCCCGATTTAGCTGAAACGTGGCTCACAGAGCCTTCTCAGCACGCTGATTCCGAAAATCATGGTCTCTTGGGTGGAAATATTGACCGTTCTCGAGATAGAACCCTCTAAAGTTCTTACCATCCATGACCGGGCCATCCCGATTTTGCTGAAAATTGGCTCACAGAGCCTTCTCAGCACGCTGATTCTGAAAATCATGGTCTCTAGGGTGGAAATATTGACCGTTCTCGAGATAGAACCCTCTAAAGTTCACCACCCATGACCGGGCCATGTCGATTTGGCTGAAAATTGGCTCACAGAGCCTTCTCAGCACGCTGATTCCGAAAATCATGGTCTTTAGGGTGAAAATATTGACCGTTCAGCCAAATCGGGATGGCCCGGTCATGGATGGTAAGAACTTTAGAGGGTTCTATCTCGAGAACGGTCAATATTTCCACCCTAGAGACCATGATTTTCGGAATCAGCGTGCCGAGAAGGCTCTGTGAGCCAATTTTCAGCCAAATCGGGATGGCCCGGTCATGGATGGTAAGAACTTTAGAGGGTTCTATCTCGAGAACGGTCAATATTTCCACCCTAGAGACCATGATTTTCGGAATCAGCGTGCTGAGAAGGCTCTGTGAGCCAATTTTCAGCCAAATCGGGATGGCCCGGTCATGGGTGGTAAGAACTTTAGAGGGTTCTATCTCGAGAACGGTCAATATTTCCACCCTAGAGACCATGATTTTCGGAATCAGCGTGCTGAGAAGGCTCTGTGAGCCAATTTTCAGCCAAATCGGGATGGCCCGGTCATGGATGGTAAGAACTTTAGAGGGTTCTATCTCGAGAACGGTCAATATTTCCACCCTAGAGACCATGATTTTCGGAATCAGCGTGCTAAGAAGGCTCTGTGAGCCAATTTTCAGCCAAATCGGGATGGCCCGGTCATGGGTGGTAAGAACTTTAGAGGGTTCTATCTCGAGAACGGTCAATATTTCCACCCTAGAGACCATGATTTTCGGAATCAGCGTGCTGAGAAGGCTCTGTGAGCCAATTTTCAGCCAAATCGGGATGGCCCGGTCATCGGTGCTAAGAACTTTAGAGGGTTCTATCTCGAGAACGGTCAATATTTCCACCCTTGAGACCATGATTTTCGGAATCACCGTGCTGAGAAGGCTCTGTGAGCCAATTTTCAGCCAAATCGGGATGGCCCGGTCATGGGTGGTAAGAACTTTAGAGGGTTCTATCTCGAGAACGGTCAATTTTTCCACCCTAGAGACCATGATTTTCGGAATCAGCGTGCTGAGAAGTTTCTGTGAGCCAATTTTCAGCCAAATCGGGATGGCCCGGTCATGGATGGTAAGAACTTTAGAGGGTTCTATCTCGAGAACGGTCAATATTTCCACCCTAGAGACCATGATTTTCGGAATCAGCGTGCTGAGAAGGCTCTGTGAGCCAATTTTCAGCCAAATCGGGATGGCCCGGTCATGGGTGGTAAGAAATTTAGAGGGTTCTATCTCGAGAACGGTCAATATTTCCACCCTAGAGACCATGATTTTCGGAATCAGCGTGCTGAGAAGGCTCTGTGAGCCAATTTTCAGCCAAATCGGGATGGCCCGGTCATGGGTGGTAAGAACTTTAGAGGGTTCTATCTCGAGAACGGTCAATATTTCCACCCTAGAGAACATGATTTTCGGAATCAGCGTGCTGAGAAGGCTCTGTGAGCCAAATTTCAGCTAAATCGGGATGGCCCGTTTCTCGCTGCTGGACTCGCTACGAGGGTTCTATCTCGAGAACGGTCAATATTTCCAACCAAGAGACCATGATTTTCGGAATCAGCGTGCTGAGAAGGCTCTGTGAGCCAATTTTCAGCCAAATCGGGATGGCCCGGTCATGGGTGGTAAGAACTTTAGAGGGTTCTATCTCGAGAACGGTCAATATTTCCACCCTAGAGACCATGATTTTCGGAATCAGCGTGCTGAGAAGGCTCTGTGAGCCAAATTTCAGCTAAATTGGGATGGCCCGTTTCTCGCTGCTGGACTCGCTGCGAGGGTTCTATCTCGAGAACGGTCAATATTTCCACCCTAGAGACCATGATTTTCGGAATCAGCGTGCTGAGAAGGCTCTGTGAGCCAATTTTCAGCCAAATCGGGATGGCCCGGTCATGGGTGGTAAGAACTTTAGAGGGTTCTATCTCGAGAACGGTCAATATTTCCACCCTTGAGACCATGATTTTCGGAATCACCGTGCTGAGAAGGCTCTGTGAGCCAATTTTCAGCCAAATCGGGATGGCCCGGTCATGGATGGTAAGAACTTTAGAGGGTTCTATCTCGAGAATGGTCAATATTTCCACCATAGAGACCATGATTTTCGGAATCAGCGTGCTGAGAAGGCTCTGTGAGCCAATTTTCAGCTAAATCGGGATGGCCCGTTTCTCGCTGCTGGACTCGCTGCTCGCTGCTCGCTGCTAGTTTGACAGACGTGCTACCAAATCTGTTTTCCCCCAAGTTTTCCCCTACGTTATTGCACTTTCAATGTGCTCAGAACGTCCATCAATTGAGCAGCAGATTGATATTCGCGAATATCAAACTAAAAATTCGATATTCGGACGGGGAACGCAATAACTCAAGAACCAGTGAACCGATTTTGATGAAAATGCCCTCATTCGATTCCTCGTTCCTTATTGCAGGTTGACAGCGGTTTCCAGGTCACTAGGTCATGACCTTCAAGGTCAAGGTCAAGGTCAAAGGACGGGGAACGCTCTACAGCCTAAAGTTACCGTCCGATTGGCTTGTAAATGGTCTCAATCGATTCCTTGACCCCGATTCCAGGTTGACAGCGATTTCCAGGTCACTAGGTCATGACCTTCAAGGTCAAGGTCAAGGTCAAAGGACGGGGAACGCTCTACAGCCTAAAGTTACCGTCCGATTGGCTTGTAAATGGTCTCAATCGATTCCTCGACCCCGATTCCAGCTTGACAGCGATTTCCAGGCCACTAGGTCATGACCTTCAAGGTCAAGGTCAAGGTCAAAGGACGGGGAACGCTCTACAGCCTAAAGTTACCGTCCGATTGGCTTGTAAATGGTCTCAATCGATTCCTCGACCCCGATTCCAGCTTGACAGCGATTTCCAGGTCACTAGGTCATGACCTTCAAGGTCAGGGTCAAGGTTCGCGAATATCAAACTAACAATTCGATATTCGGACGGGGAACGCAATAACTCAAGAACCAGTGAACCGATTTTGATGAAAATGCCCTCATTCGATTCCTCGTTCCTTATTGCAGGTTGACAGCGATTTCCAGGTCACTAGGTCATGACCTTCAAGGTCAAGGTCAAGGTCAAAGGACGGGGAACGCTCTACAGCCTAAAGTTACCGTCCGATTGGCTTGTAAATGGTCTCAATCGATTCCTTGACCCCGATTCCAGGTTGACAGCGATTTCCAGGTCACTAGGTCATGACCTTCAAGGTCAAGGTCAAGGTCAAAGGACGGGGAACGCTCTACAGCCTAAAGTTACCGTCTGATTGGCTTGTAAATGGTCTCAATCGATTCCCCGATCCCGATTCCAGGTTGACAGCGATTTCCAGGTCACTAGGTCATGACCTTCAAGGTCAAGGTCAAGGTCAAAGGACGGGGAACGCTCTACAGCCTAAAGTTACCGTCCGATTGGCTTGTAAATGGTCTCAATCGATTCGTCGACCCCGATTCCAGCTTGACAGCGATTTCCGAGTCACTAGGTCATGACCTTCAAGGTCAAGGTCAAGGTCAAAGGACGGGGAACGCTCTACAGCCTAAAGTTACTGTCTGATTGGCTTGTAAATGGTCTCAATCGATTCCCCGACCCCGATTCCAGCTTGACAGCGATTTCCAGGTCACTAGGTCATGACCTTCAAGGTCAATCAAGTCAAACTTCAAGGTCTTCAAGTCAATCGGACGGTAACTTTAGGCTGTAGAGCGTTCCCCGTCCCTTGACCTTGACCTTGACCTTGAAGGTCATGACCTAGTGACCTGGAAATCGCTGTCAAGCTGGAATCGGGGTCAAGGAATCGATTGAGACCATTTACAAGCCAATCGGACGGTAACTTTAGGCTGTAGAGCGTTCCCCGTCCTTTGACCTTGACCTTGACCTTGAAGGTCATGACCTAGTGACCTGGAAATCGCTGTTAAGCTGGAATCGGGGTCGACGAATCGATTGAGACCATTTACAAGCCAATCGGACGGTAACTTAAGGCTGTAGAGCGTTCCCCGTCCTTTGACCTTGACCTTGACCTTGAAGGTCATGACCTAGTGAGCTGGAAATCGCTGTCCAACTGGAATCGGGGTCGAGGAATCGATTGAGACCATTTACAAGCCAATCGGACGGTAACTTTAGGCTGTAGAGCGTTCCCCGTCCTTTGACTTTGACCTTGACCTTGAAGGTCATGACCTAGTGACCTGGAAATCGCTGTCAAGCTGGAATCGGGGTCGAGGAATCGATTGAGACCATTTACAAGCCAATCGGACGGTAACTTTAGGCTGTAGAGCGTTCCCCGTCCTTTGACCTTGACCTTGACCTTGAAGGTCATGACCTAGTGACCTGGAAATCGCTGTCAACCTGGAATCGGGGTCAAGGAATCGATTGAGACCATTTACAAGCCAATCGGACGGTAACTTTAGGCTGTAGAGCGTTCCCCGTCCTTTGACCTTGACCTTGACCTTGAAGGTCATGACCTAGTGACCTGGAAATCGCTGTCAACCTGCAATAAGGAACGAGGAATCGAATGAGGGCATTTTCATCAAAATCGGTTCACTGGTTCTTGAGTTATTGCGTTCCCCGTCCGAATATCGAATTGTTAGTTTGATATTCGCGAACCTTGACCTTGACCTTGAAGGTCATGACCTAGTGACCTGGAAATCGCTGTCAAGCTGGAATCGGGGTCGGGGAATCGATTGAGACCATTTACAAGCCAATCAGACGGTAACTTTAGGCTGTAGAGCGTTCCCCGTCCTTTGACCTTGACCTTGACCTTGAAGGTCATGACCTAGTGACCTGGAAATCGCTGTCAGCCTGGAATCGGGGTCAAGGAATCGATTGAGACCATTTACAAGCCAATCGGACGGTAACTTTAGGCTGTAGAGCGTTCCCCGTCCCTTGACCTTGACCTTGACCTTGAAGGTCATGACCTAGTGACCTGGAAAACGCTGTCAACCTGGAATCGGGGTCAAGGAATCGATTGAGACCATTTACAAGCCAATCGGACGGTAACTTTAGGCTGTAGAGCGTTCCCCGTCCTTTGACCTTGACCTTGACCTTGAAGGTCATGACCTAGTGACCTGGAAATCGCTGTCAAGCTGGAATCGGGGTCAAGGAATCGATTGAGACCATTTACAAGCCAATCGGACGGTAACTTTAGGCTGTAGAGCGTTCCCCGTCCTTTGACCTTGACCTTGACCTTGAAGGTCATGACCTAGTGACCTTGAAATCGCTGTCAAGCTGGAATCGGGGTCAAGGAATCGATTGAGACCATTTACAAGCCAATCGGACGGTAACTTTAGGCTGTAGAGCGTTCCCCGTCCTTTGACCTTGACCTTGACCTTGAAGGTCATGACCTAGTGACCTGGAAATCGCTGTCAAGCTGGAATCGGGGTCGAGGAATCGATTGAGACCATTTACAAGCCAATCGGACGGTAACTTTAGGCTGTAGAGCGTTCCCCGTCCTTTGACCTTGACCTTGACCTTGAAGGTCATGACCTAGTGACCTGGAAATCGCTGTCAACCTGCAATAAGGAACGAGGAATCGAATGAGGGCACTTTCATCAAAATCGGTTCACTGGTTCTTGAGTTATTGCGTTCCCCGTCCGAATATCGAATTTTTAGTTTGATATTCGCGAATATCAATCTGCTGCTCAATTGATGGACGTGTGCTCAGAACTCCATACGCCGTATACTGACCGCTGGGCAAGAATCTTGCGCTGGGCCAGGGCAAGGCCAGATCTGCAAGGTTATACATAGGGCAAGCAAATATAGGGTGTCTGTAGGAATCTTGGGCCCGGGGTTTACATAGCCTTGGACAAGGTGAAGGGCTGCACTCCGCACTCGCCACTCGCCCATGATATTACATGGCCAATGGTCATCTCCCCTACACCTTGCGACCACTTGCGGTACGCTAAAGGCATGGCATAGCAAGATTACTGGGGCCCAGGATCGGTGGTGATAGGCACGGACGTTTCACAAAAAACTACGCATCGCTTAATTTCACTTGCTCAAGCACTACAAAGACCAACCAAGAATAAACGTGCAACCGTAGCCCGTAGGTAGGTTTAGGTGTATTGAGCTGTAGTGGCGCATTGTAAATAAATACCCATTAATTATCAACAATATGTTAGCAAATGACTTTCAAAACAAGTAATATTGTTACCAAGAAAGTACGTACAAAGTACAAAATACGTTATCCATCGTCCGTTATCAAATATTGACGCCGGACATACAAGTGCAAAGAGCTCCGCTAGGCTCGGATGGCTCAGTTCAACGTCAGACGGACATCACAAGTATTTGTACATCGGAATTTTTCACCCGAAAGTTCTCACCGCCTCAAGAGGTGTTCATTTGTTCAAGGCGGTTCTGTTGCCGCTCCATCCTTTGATCCCGAGGCCACAACATGCAACAGTGGCTCAGGATCAGAGGGCGTAGGCTGTGATGCACCATGGTAACCGCTCAGAGTCAAGCCCGCCAGTCGAGACATGTCTCCTAGCGGTGTTGCTGGTGACTCTACAACTGTCGTCTCAACTGTCACGCCCAAGTCGCTCTCTTCACTAGTTGCAGCTGAAGCTTCCTGGAAGTCCACATCGCCTGCTCGCGACCCTCCGAGGTCAGTCCGCGACTTTCCGGCGTCTGACCGCGACTCTTCGACGCCTGTTCCTAGCTCTCCTTCCTGCAGCTCTCCAATGTCAGTCTCCGGCTATACCGCGTCTGTCGGCACCTCTGCAACGTCAGTCCGCGGCTCTACCGTGTCTGTTCGCGACTCTACAACGTCAGTCCGCGACTCTTCGACATCTGTCTGCAGTTCTCCGCCGGCTGGCCGCAGCTCTCCGACGCCAACTCCTGACGACAGGCAGCTATCGAGCTGCGGTAACTCGTTAACACGGAGATGGCCCAAGCCGGCAGTGGCGTAGTAGCCGTCAGCGGCCTTCTCGGTTAGCGACGATATCTCGAACGCCGCAGGTTGGACCTCGCCGAAGTCAAACTCACCCAGCTTCTCAACGAGCGGGCCGTGGTCGAAACCGCGGAATTTGCGCCAGCGGCGGCCGGCGGCGCCCCGCGTCAGGAAGGTCGTGTTGAGCAGGGTGGCGTGTAGCGTGATGCTCTCCTGTTGGCGGCCCGTCAGACCAGCCTCGCTCAGCCGATTGTACACAAGTTCGGCGGCTGACTGCAGACATTCGGCCGGCTCCGGCCGCGAGTACAGCACCCGCGACCGGGTTGCAGTACCGAACGTGCCTAGGCCGCGCAGCCGGAACCGCACCGGCGGCTGGTCGCACAGCTGACGGCAGCAGATGTCGAGCACGTCACGAGCCGCCTGCAGCGCCGCCTCGTCGGGTAGCTGAAGCATCGCGAGTGAGATATGCAGTTTCTCGGGCCGCTGAAAGAGCCGGTCCGGCAGGAGATCGTGGTCCGGCTGCAGGTCGCGCACTAGCGTGCGGAACTCCTCGAACCGACGGCGTAACGGTTCCTCCGTCAGACGAACAGACACAAAGTGGGTCAAAAGCGGCCGCGCCTGTTTACTAGGAGTCAAACCAGTCTTAAGCAGTTCACATGCCAACTGAACATCCTCCTCTGAGCTGCCACAGACTGTGACAGGCTTCTTCATTTTCCTGGGTAGCTGGACAGTGCAGCCAGTCTCAGCCAGCCTGGCTGCCAGTTCACCACCTCCTGACTTCAGTGCTGTGTGTACAGCATGTGGTATCTTGATTTGGGCAGTTACAGTGTCCCTTGATATGTGTTTTTCACTGTCAGCATAGGCTTTGACTGCAACATTCTGATCACCTCCTGCGTCAGCTGGAACATTATCACTGCCTTCCTGACAAGCATCATTTGACATGGATATTCCACTACTCACAGCAGTAGGCTCATTACAACTCATGTGTTTATTTGAAGCATGGGTTTCAACAAACAGTCCAGTGATATTAAATTCATTTGAGGTTGGATCTTGAATCTCTGTATTTTCATGGTCAGTATTTTCATGCACTTCTTCCATCTTCTGGGCAACAATTCTATCATCATTTGAAACTGAGCTTAGGTGTCGTTTTCTGGACATAGGTATCCATTGGGACATCTTGTTTTGTAAAAGTGTACCATGAAAAGGAGAAAATGTAGTGAGATCTTCATAAGGTGCAATATAATATATTCTCGACTTCCCTTTACAAGCTTGTCTGCTTAAATCCAACACTTTCATTAACAAAGATGCATTGAACATGTCAGGGAAGCAGCTTCTCTGCAACAAAAAAGTGTAGTACAATTGTGGTACCTGCACAAGTGGTATGACTAACCCGCGCCGGGCCGGGGGGGGGGTTTGAACACCCCCCCCCCTGCGGTTTTTCGCAGATATCTCAAAAACGGCTGCGCGGAACGCCGCTGTTTTTGGCACACCTGTTTATGCATCTTTTCCGCACATGTTGTGACAATTTCAGACCCAGGTCGCCTTGGGTCAGGTCACCAGGTGGCAGGTCACGCCAAGTGACCTCACCTCCGAAAAAAAATAAGAATGCTCGTCATAGCTACACCGATTGATCGATCGCCTTGAAGCTTTCAGCGATTGATAAGAGTAACATTATCTATAAAATGTATATCTCGGAATTTTGATATCGGTGACCTAAGGTCAGGTCAATTTTGCGGCCTCTCCATTATAAGTCAATCGGAGAAAATTGAAAAGCGTCTGTTTTGCACGAGCGCTATTCTAGACACTCTCAAACATCGAGATGTAGGTAAAATTGACGCACTGAACCGGAAAATGGCAACTGTGACCCCTCGTTATGTCCCCGAGGTCATCTCAGGTCACGAACAGAATCTAACAGTTTTTCGCTAATAACTTCTCATAGAGGCGTGCTAGAGCGCTGAAAACGCCTTATAAGTGTTAGGCTCGACGTTGCGGATCGACTGATATGCAGCATGACCTTTTCCGGTCAAGTCATAACCTTGACCTGAGGTCAAATTTTCAAGTTGACCTTTCAAGGTCAAATTATAGATCATTCGACGCGTCTCGACGAGAGGAACACGATGCTGGCAAAAGTAATGTCATGGCTCTTTTGAGTCAAAAGCTATTGCCGAGAAAACACTTTTCGTAAAAACGGCTATTTTTGGAGTTTTTGCCCTCTGGAGGCTAAACCGTTGACCTGGGGTCAAATCTGAAAACATTACTCAGAAAGGTCTGTAAAAGGGCTATCGAATGCGCTTTTCCACGGCGCTGTAGCTCTATCGGTTCTCGAGATTGCCGTTGGCAGTTTCCAAAATGTTGAAATAGTCAACATTTTACCTTTGGTGACCTCTGGTGACCTGACCTTTGACCTGACCCAAAAAATGACTAAAGTGTTTTCGTCCTTATTTTGGAAGTTCTTTCGATTCCCGCTTACCGCGTGTCGCTACGTGACCCAGGAGCCGAGTTAGAAGGGGGGTGTTCAGACATCCCCCCCCCGGCCCGGCGCGGAATCTCCGAGCACCGGCCCGGCGCGGGCTAATAATGGACCTAGGACTAGGAGGGCCAAGATATAGGTGTTGTGTAATTGTAAATATTGTTATTTAGCTGGGACGGTTGCATAGTTATAGAAGACAATAATTGAACACCAGCTATTTCTTTATTTACTGGGAGTTTTTGAAAGCTTTGCAGCTTTCTTCGTCAGCCTTGGTAAAAAACACTTAAATTGGAGCATTCGAAAGCTCCTATTAAATAAAGAAAAAAGCTGGTGTTCAATTATTGTTTGCTATAACTATATAGGTGTTATGCTAATTTACATATGTTGTCATGAAAATATACCATTTAACAACTGGATAATTGTTTGTCATCATGATCAAATTTCTAACCTTAGATTCTAGAAATGGAAATATGTTAGAGGGCCAGAGATAACGAAATGACAAATAGGTCATTTGCTTACTGAAGCCTGGTTCAAGTTCACTGCTACAAGGCTTTTTGAGGTCATTGCTTTATGCTTTTTTGGGCAGCACTGTCTCACCCCTGTAACACATCATGTAGGTCCTGTGGACTGTGGTGTTACAGCAATCAGCATTGAGGCATCCTTATTGGGCAGCAGTTCCAAAGTTCACAAATGGTGGCACCCAACCACCCCCCAACTCACCAAATGCATGTGCACTGACTAGTGACTAGGGATTTTTAACATCAAACCAGAAAAAGTCAGCTGGTGCAGTGCTCTGATCATATCTGGGGCAGGATACTGGCTGCCCCAGACATCTCATTGAGATGGCTGCCACCTTTTCAACTGGATCATACTTGAGTCATGCATAGGCATTGGTAGAGCAGACGTCACGCAAAGGTTTCCCAACTGAGGAGAGGCACTGTAGGTTTGCAGGTTGTAGTGTTGGGTAGGTTTGTAGGTTTTTAGCTTGTAGGTTGTAAGTTATAGATTAGGTTAGGTTAGGTTAGGTTTGTTGGCCTTGTTTGAGCTTTCATGTCATACCTACTCAGCTGAAAAGTGGGGGCCATGCCCCTGTTCCTATGCCTATTAGTGCCATCACAATAGTCCTTAGGGCTGTTCATGGGCCCTGTATGCAGTAGGACTGTACACAGGCTCCAAGCTCCACCAAAACCCAAAGTGTCCCTACATTGGCCTTCGGTCACCGCACACAGCCGTGTGATGTCATACCAACTACCCCTTCACTACCCACACACCTGCTGCACACGCTGCACACAGCAGTGTGCAGTGCCCGTGAACAGCCCTCTTGTTTAGGTCTTGCTTTTGGGGGGCATACCCGCAACCAGGGCAATTAGCAATATACCTACCAAGCATAAACAAAACCTGAGGGGTGTTCACGGGCACCGCACACTGAAAAAAATTTTTACTCACTTTTCTGAGTAATGACTGAGTTGCCATTTTGTCCAATGGTAAAACTCACTCTAAATCCGCGTACTCAGGTAAAACTCAGGGCGGAACGCAGGTAAAACTCGGGCAAAACTCATTGCAAGTGAGTAGCATGTGAGTAACAAAGTGAGTTGCCATTTTGTCCGATGGTAAAACTCAGATAAAACTCAGTAAGTACTCATGCGTAACTCATGTCCTACTCAGACAACTCAGGCCAAACTCAGGTATTAGTAAGTCATTACTCATGAAAAACTAGGAAGTAACTCACATGTAACTCAGCTGGTACTAATGTATAACTCAGGTGGTAGTACGGCCATAACTCAGTTGGAACTCATCGGTTATTCAGTGAAAACTAGGGCTGTACTCAGGACGTACTCACGTCGATAACTCATACGATACTCGGGTGTTACTCAGGCGCCGCCTGAAACGGCTGATCGGATTCGTTTTATATTGGCTCAAGCCAATGTATAGGCTCGCCGCCCATGATAACAGCTGCCGCATCAGCATTATGCAATATGCATGCATGATGCTCATACAACAGCCACTACCAGGCAGCTAGTCTATATATTGGGATTGGCCAATATATAACGAATCATTGCCCAAAACCAGCATACATATCTGTATTATACCATGCCCGACCAACGTCTAGTCTTGCACTATTCGCCCCAGCCCTTACAAGAAATACATGTTTGTAGAAACGGTCGCATTGCGCTGTATTTCAATTCTGACACACGCCAAACTGCGTCGGGGGGGGGGGGATCAACTCCACGTCAGCTCAGCTTCACTCTTTTGCCAGCTTCTCGACCTCAGTCTTCGCGCCTACAGGTGGCTGGCGCTCAGCATTGAATGGTGTGTGGAGCACATGGATACACACAAACCACAGCGTGTTTCGCACTTTGTGCGCCGTTTGTTGACTGAGCACAAAGTGCGCCGTCGCCCACAGCAAAAGACTCCCTTCCAAACCATGGATCCCCACAAGACTTCCGTTCGCTCCACGATGAGGCGGCACCGTTCGTTTTCTTCAGACTTGTTATGATAGGGGTGATCCAAATTTTCGTCACCCGTGTACGCCACCACTGACGCCTTCTCCGCCAAGATGCAGAGGAGGCTCAATGGGCCGTTCCCTGAAAACACAATAAAAAATCAGATTTTCTTTTGCCAGTAAGAGAAACGGAAGTTATAGGGCATGCAAGGTGATTGAAATATCAAAAGTTATCAAGTTACCTCAGCTCAAAATTAATGTTAAACCGCGCCGTGCTGGTGCTCTGAGTTTACCGTGATGTACTGAGGGGAGGGGGTCGTCTTCACGTCCCCTCTTCTAACTCGGCTGTTGGGGTTGGGCCACGTAGCGACACGCCGTAAGCGGCTTTCGAAAAAGCATTAAAGATATTTAAGGAAATACTTGGGTAATTTTAAGGTCAAGTCAAGTGCCAGGTCACCAGAGGTCAGGAAAGGCCAAATTTTGCTTATTTCAATATTTTCGAAAAACTGGTGCTTAACTCGGAACCAAAAGAGCTGCCCGCGGAAAAATGCAGTCAAAAGCCCTTTCGACTTTTTTCTTGCTGGCGTTTGATCTCAGATTTGACCTCAGGTCAACAATTAAGCCTCCAGAGAGCAAAAACTCTAAAAAGCCGTTTTTACCAAAATGTTTTCTGTAATACTTTCCACTCAAGAGTCACGACATTTATTTTGCCGTTAGCATAGTGTTCTTCTCGTCGGGACGAATGAACTATAATTAGACCTTGAAAGGCCATATTTAAAACTTGACCTTAGGTTGACCTGACCAGGTCATGTTGCATATCAGTCGATCCAAACCGTCAAGCTGAACACATATGAGGTGTTTTATTGCACTAGCAAACATATTTTATACATGCCGTAAGGTTGATACTTGAGACATGGTGATGGGACAGTATCAAAAACGCTATACAATGAAATCCGTTCGATATTTTTTTGACATTTTACCTCAAACTGGTGTGAAATCGAGCGGTGAATTCCCTGAGCGAAAATGACAAAAATATCGAACGGTTTCCATGGCACGTTGCGAACGGTGCGATCGTCAGCGACCATTGAAATTTTTCCGATGTTAAGTCATTTGACGTGACCTGACCTTGAACGACCTGGGTCTAAAATTTCTTCATATGCAGAAACAAATGTATGAGCAGGTGTGCCGAAAATGGTGGCGCTGCGCGCCGCCGTTCTTAGATATTCGCGAAAAACCTGAGGGGGCGGGGTGGGGGGGGGGGGGGGGCGTAAAACGCCACCCAGCACAGCGCGGGTGAAGGTCGGATGGTCACCTTAACATTCGGGTTTTAGTCTCGCAAAACACTTCCATGGGCGTCCAATATTAAAATCAGCTTGAAACAATCACATAAAATGTGTTATACTTAACAGTAATGGAAATAAGTATGTCACGTCCAAACGCGTCTCGCCGCGGTATCTAATAATCTAATATGTAAGGAAGGTTGAAAATGCTCGCTGAAATCGAATAGTGTGCGAAAATATGTGTGTAGGCATTAAAAAAAAAAAAACAGTCGGAAAAAATAATAACAGTGGAAAAATAATAAGCACAAACGAGACAAAAGAATCTTAAACGGTTCAGCGAGCGGAATTAAGACCATGGGCTCCACCACCGGGGGGGGGGAAGGGTACGGGGGACGTGTCCCCCAATATTTTACATTTTTAACATTGTGCCTATGGATGCTGCATGGAAAGAATCGACTTCAAACAACCTTCGCCCCCCCCCCCAAAAAAAAACATCGGGTCGTGACGGAGTTCTTGTTTAAAGAAGTAAAAAGGGTCAAATGAACGTTCTTTTAGGATAAGGACAACATTATCCCACAAACATGTTTTTTTTCTAACCCTCGCATGTGTAGGGGGGGGGGTCGGATTGACCCCCCTTTCCCCATGGTTTTTCGCGAATAACTCGCGTAAAAAGCGGCTGATCGCGACGAAACTTTCAGTACCATCGCATTGATCAATTTTACACCTACCCTGAAACTTTCATGACCCTGACCCAAATGACCTTTGACCTGTGACCTCTTTTCCGAGACCATGTTTGGCCGGAATCGCGATTCGGCGTACGTCGGCTCGCATTAGCCGCGCGTTTGCAAGCTTTTCGTGGTTTCAAACGTTCAAACATGTGATTTGATGTTGCTCCCATGCATTAGGGTGGGTGTCAAGGTCACCTGAAGGTCAGGTCAGGTCATTGACCTTTGGTGACCTCGGGTGACCTCGGTTCACTTTTTCGAGTTTTACATGTTTCTAGGCTAGTTTTTGGAGCTGAATTCGAATTTAACAACCATTTGAACACTTACGAAGTAGTTTTGGTGCCTTCGTAACATGTTACGAAGCTGTCAGAGGCGGTTGACACGTACTACGAATACCCGTCACGACGCCTACTGATTGACCTGACCTGACCTGACCCGACCTGGTCTAAATGCTTAAAGACATCATCTGTGATCAAAACTAACACGATATTCGTGATCAGTACCCCGAAAAACCCCTTAGCAGCCACACTTTACGACTTTCTAATAGGTCCCGATTTTCCCGACTTTGGGTCATTGACCTGACCTGGAAGGTCAACCAATGACCTAGGACCTTAAAATTGGGTATCATCGGCTTCCTCTCGTCACGGGCAACACGCTCGTTTTTTTCCGCGAAGCTCTAGCTCGATCAGGGGCCAAACGGCAAGGGTTAAATTTAACCGACCAAATCGGTTAAATCCAACCGACCCCCCCCCCCCCCCCCCCCTACACATTAGAAGCTGGAAAACGCCGCACACATGCAAGGGTTAAATTTAAATATAACATAACTCACCTCTTCTTTTTCGAACTATGCCGGGTAGGTATCCCTCAGTTTCTCGATCGATCTGCTCCGCCGTTCACGGTTGGCACCGACCTCCTGACGCCGGCGGGGAATGTCTGCTGGTCCATCAGTTCACCTCCCTGTTCTCCGCGGCGCATGCGATTGATAAAGGCTTCATCGACAATCACCGAGCTCTTCACAGATAACTTACCGGTCCCATCCTTCGCTGCACGCCTTCCCCGCTCCTGCACTCTCCCGCACAATTTCACAATAGCCTCAACAATTCAACGTGAACTACGCGAGTCACCGCAACGGACTGAAGCGCGCGTCGCGGTTTTCGAACGCAACGGCTATAATACTCATCACGCGAACTCACGCATCACGCAGGAAACTCACCCTGCCGCGCATGCGCGCATCTTCAAGCCGGGGGTACCTCACGCACAACTGCACGTGAATTCGCGAGAACTCATGCATTGCGCAGGAAACTAGATTTGCCCAAGCAAAACTCATTTCCGACTCAGTTCGAATTCACGAAACTAAGCACTCAGAACTCACGCATAACGAAGTCACCCTGGTGATGTGAGTTAGATCAGCCAATAAGTGAGCACCACTATCGTATTCACTGAGTTTCTTCATGAGTTATTACTGAGTAATGCCTGGCCTGAGTAAAAAATTTTTTCAGTGCACACTGCTGCGTGCGGTGTGTGCGGTACGTCCAGCAGGCGTGGGGGTAGGGGATGGGTAGGCGGCTCTGACGTCACGGCTGCGTGCGGTGGACGGTCCGCTGTGGCCAGTCCCGACCGGCCACAGCGATCGCTGTGTGCGGTGACGCAAGGCTGACGTAGGGACGCAGTGGGCGGAGCTTGGAGGCTGTGTGCGGTCCAACCGCACACAGGGCCCGTGAACAGCCCTCTGAAACTTGGGCAATGCCGAACCATCTCTGTAATGTTAAGACCTTATAACAATTGAGACCACACCATCACTGCTATAGGTGAAAATTTTGGACCCACGATACCACTCAAATACGGAAACCTAGGATTTATTTATGCATCACTTTTCCCCAAAATAATGGGCTCTTTCTGTTCATGAGCTGCCACAAATTCTTGTATTTGGGCCCGGCTCAAAATAATACACATACCTACCACAATATCTATATAGAAAATTTCCTACTGCACTTCAATCCAAATTCCAAGGAACCCGTCTTCACTCTTCAATCAATTTTTATTTTTTTTTAATCAATTCAACGCAGCACGCATTTGCACGATTGCACGCAGCAATTGCAACCTCGGCGCCAATTTTGTCGACTCTGCGCCAAAGAGTTTTTTTTGTTCCAATTCAATAAGTATGTATTTACCACGTATTAAATAAGCATTTCTTGTTTTTCTTGCTTTTTCCGGATGAATGAAAATTAAATTAATTTAAAGGGTAAATATTCCTGTCAAAAAATAAATCCATGAAAAATCCTGACAAACCAAAGCAGGAATCGTTTCGAATTGAAAAATAAACAAACATGGCGGCCAATTCAATTGAAAACTGTGATTGGTTTTGGATTGGTTAGTGTTTTATATACCTTGGGTCTTGGGATGGGCTTTATAGGTTTTATATCAATATACCAAAGCGCCGTATGTGCTGAAGTCTCCACTTATCACATGAGATAAGGTAGGCATTTTATTGCCTTGGTCATGGCCGTGCATGATTGACAAAACTATGGAACCACCGACCACGGACCACCGCCTGATTCTGATTCAGCGGGCGCCGGGCGGTCGATTGTAATTTATAAATATTTGGTGTAAAATGTTATACATTGCCACCATACAGCGCCAGCTGGCAAATAATCCATTTACTAGTATGCCCTGACTGAGAGGACTGACTGACTGCGACTTGATGTGGAAGGATTGTAATGGGTTGGGAAGCATAGCCCATAGGCGGCGGAACGGGGAGGGCACTGGGCCCGGGGGCACGTGCCCCACTTTGATTTTGGCATTTAATATTAGCCCTAGGGCTGTTCACGGGCCCTGTGTGCTGTCGGACCGCACACAGCCTCCAAGCTCCGCCCACTGCGTCCCTACGTCAGCCTTCCGTCACCGCACACAGCGATCGCTGTGGTCAGTTGGGACTGGCCACAGCGGACCGTCCACCTCATGCAGCCGTGACGTCAGAACCGGCTACCCATCCCCTACCCCACGCCTGCTGGACGCACCGCACACACCGCACGCAGCAGTGTGCGGTGCCCGTGAACACCCCTCCTATGGGCGTTGCATGGAAAGAATGGGTCCAAAAGTTGGCAGTGGGTCGGACCTGGCAGTGCCCCCCCCCCCCCCTTAATTGAAGGTGTTCTGCCACTACTGGTAGGAACAGCTCAAGACTGCCAACTTCACTAAGTCACAGATATCCTCTGAGCATGACTTCAACCTCATTTTGTTCTAAAATCATAATTCATAATGCTGTTGAATGTCAGTGCTAATGTCATTTATGAGCATGCTGACAGCCCAGCCTACCGCCATTCCTCAGCTTCTTATAGGTTGTGCTCATGTGTGCAGTAGCCAGTAATTCACCAATTCCTTTTCAGCATAGAAGTGTGGTATTACTGAATCTGAGGTGCACACAGCTTTTGAAGGGTAAATTCTGTTGTTCTCCATGTTCTTCAATGTCCTGAATGCAAAGATGATGCTCATAAGGGCAGTAAACATCAAAATTCATTGAGAGGTCATGCAACCAAACCTCATCTGACCCAACCCATCCTGGAGTTCAGCCAGAGGAAAGTGTTAGGTAGGTGTAGGGTGAGGGCTTAGGTTAGGTTAGGTTAGGGCAGCTAAGTTATTGGGTTGGGTGATCTCCCTTCAATGAATCATGATGTTTGCTGCACTAATAAGCATCATTGTTGGATTTAGGACACGGAAGAAAAAAATCATGGAGATGAACAAAAGCTACCCTTATAAAACTGTGTAGACTTAACTTTGCCCTTCTAAAACTTCTAAAACTGAAGTACCAGTAATGCTGGTAGTAAGTTGAAACCATTAAGTTCAAACAAACCCTTACACAATATCTGCCATCTTGTGATACACTAGATGGCCAGTGCCATACTGGCCGGCCCTTGTGGACCTGTGATCTTACGGTACCTGTAACCTAGGTATGTCTGTTAAAAGAATTGAGAGTGTTGAAATGTCCATGTGCACTAAATCTCTAGATGCTAGATGTAACTTTGATCTGTCTTTAGGTAGGTAGGTATAATCTGTCTTGTTGTATACCTACCTAACTAGTTAAAGTGCACATTAAGTGCAGTTCCACATTCTGAGGGGCATTTTTGATTAATCATTCATGATTCAGAGGACGAGTGTGATGCATAACACTTCTTTTTTTCCAGATGTGATGTATAGCTGCTTGGAAGAAGCAAATGTGTTTCTTAGTATGCACCTGCAGCAAAGATTGATGAACAATAAGAAGTTTGTATTTCTTGTTCTTGGTTGTAGCCTGTTCAAATAACAGTGTTTTCAATCTGTGACTTAGTGTGAGTGTGTAATGGCACACTCATGCTATGGAGAAAATATTGAGGCATATGAAGTGCTTGATCCCATAGGCAAAGGAGGCTTTGCTTGTGTATACCAAGCAAGATGCAAGTGGACTGGGGCCCATGTGGCCATAAAAATGATCGACAAACAGCTGATGAAGGCTGCGGGGATGGTGGAGCGCGTGCGACAGGAGGTGCAGATTCACTCGCGCCTAAAGCACCCCAGCATCCTGGAGCTGTACACGTTCTTCGAGGACGAGAGTGCAGTCTACCTGGTTCTGGAGCTGTGCACCAACGGCGAGCTGGGCAAGTACGTCCGCAGCAAGGGCTCACTGACTGAGGACGAGGCGCGCGGCTACGTGCGGCAGATCGTGGACGGCATGCTGTACCTGCACTCCAACAAGATCCTGCACCGCGACTTGTCACTGTCCAACCTGCTGCTCGACAGCCGCTACCGCGCCAAAATCGCCGACTTCGGCCTGGCCACGCAGCTGAGCTCGCCGGAGGAGCGGCACAAGACCATGTGCGGCACGCCCAACTACATCTCGCCAGAGGTGGCCACGCGCAGCTGGCACGGCATGGAGGCCGACGTGTGGGCGCTGGGCTGCATGCTGTTCACCATGCTGGTGGGCCGGCCGCCGTTCGACACGGACGGCGTGCGCAGCACACTCACCCGAGTGGTGATGTCGGACGTGCGCATCCCGCCGACCGTGAGCGCCGAGGCGGCCGGCCTCATCACGGGCCTGCTGCGGAAGCGGCCCACCGAGCGGCTGCCTCTGACGGCTGTGCTGCAGCACCCGTTCATGACGGTGGGACGCGCCGCGCCGTCGGCGGCCGGCACTCGCAGCTGGTCGGCGGCAGACAGCGGCGTCGGCTCGGTGCTCACCACCAACACCACCAGCTCGGCGGAGCAGACGCGGACGCGCCGGCCGCCGCGCGTGCACAGCCTGGACCGGGGGCTCAGCCGGCGGCAGCAGGACGGCGCCGCCAGGGAGGCCGCCCTACCGCCGGCCGGCATGGCGCACCTGCGGCGCCGGTTCGAGCCGCTGCCGGCCCGGCCGCTAGCGCCCATGCCGCCTGAGGAGGCGGCGCCGCGCGATCGGCCGAGCGGCCGGCGGCCCGAGCAGGCCGCCGCCAGCCACCGCAGCTGGTGCGAGCGGCCGCCGCAGCAGGAGGAGTGCTCGTGCCGCTCGGCGTCCCGGTCGGCGCGCTCGACGGACCAGTGCCGCTCCAACACCGGGGACGTGCTGCAGGGTCTCCAGCCGCCGGGCGGCGAGTCGCGACCGCCCATCTCACCGCTCAACACCCGCCGCCTGAAGCCGACCCGGCAGCGCACCAAGAACGCGGTGCTAACGCTGGCCGACGACGGCGAGGTGTGTCTGGAGTTTGTGCGCCGCCGCCAGGGCCGCGACGCCGTGGTGGACGTCTGCCGGATCACCTCGGACGGGCAGCGGATCGTGGTGTACCAGCCGGACGGCGGCGGACCGGTGCCGGTGGGCACTGCGCCGCCGCCGATGCCCCACTCCGGCGCCGACGCCTTCTATAGCTACCAGACACTGCCCAGCAAACACTGGAAAAAGTACATCTACGCCGCCCGTTTCGTGAAGCTGGTGAAGACCAAGACTCCCAAGCTGACGCTGTACACGGACCGGGCCAAGTGTGTGCTGATGGAGAACGGACCGGTGCCCGACTTCGTGGCCAGCTTCTACGACGGTTGCCAGGTGGCGCGACTGTCGGAGAAGGTGACGCTCACAGAGCCCGGCCGCAAGCCGTACACGCTGGAGGACGTGGGCGGGCCGCCGTGCCTCTCAGAGACGGGCCGCTGCATCTGGGAGCACTACCGCCAGTGTCTGAGCCACTGTCAGCAGCTGGAGGCGGCCCTGGAGCGGCTGCAGTCGGCCACCGGCACCGCCGCGCCGTTCGACTGTTTCCCGGCCATCATCGGGCGCCGTCCGTCGAGCTCGGACGGCGGCTCGTCACCGCGTCACGACCAGGAGAACCGCAGTCCGCTGACGCTACAGCGCGGTGCCAGCCAGCTGGGCGCCATGCGCTCGTTCGACGGCTCGGTGGTTAGCGGTCGGACGGCGTCGTCGGCGCCGGCGGCCGCTGCGGGGAAGGCGGCGCGGCGCGCCCACTTCCCGGGCGTGGGCACGGCCACCCAGCTGCCGGACGGCCGGCTCCAGGTGACCTGTGAGGACGGCACCGATCTGACGATCGAGCCGCGATCGGGCGCCGTCCAGCTGCGCGACACGGACGGCCGGCTGCGCCACTACGGCAAACATGACGCGCTGCCGAGCCGCATTCGCCGAGTGATGCAGCAGCTGCCGCACATCGTGCAGACCATTGTGGGTGGGGACGCGCGGCCGCGGCACCCTCTGCGCGACTGAGACCGGCCGCGGCGCGCTGCGGACCCAGAGTGGCGGCCCGGGATCATCAGATCGAGGTGGGTCGGACGGCCATGTCTGGTGGTTCGTGCTCCCCAGTGTGATCAGTGTCTAAGCAGTGATGCCCTGGGCTTGTCACTGGGTCAGTGGGCTGTGCCGGTCACTGCCAGATCGTACTTACTGCGGAGGATGTAAGTATATGACATTCGCTTCAGCCAAAAATGAACAGAACCCTACCGTGCGCTGGCGAAAGTGGCAGTGCAATATCCGAAAGGTTTGCGCTTGTCGCTGTGGTCTTCCATTTCATATATGAATAGCTCATACGTTTCATGTTCATGTTGTGATGTTCGCGTGTCATTCATTCTCATCGTAAGCTTGCAAAGGTCGATCGCAGAGTACAACTTGGCTGCTTTTCTTTGTCAAGGTCGTTAGGGGTTCCCTCTGCCACAGGAATGAAATATTTGCCTGCCAGATGCATTCCGTAAAGAATATGCTTGTATGCCCGTTGCAACGTTAGTGGTTGTTTTTAGTATTCAAGCGAAATTACAAGTGTAGCCTACCACTGGCGTTCCGTATCGCGAAGTGAGGATGGGGTTTCACAGCGCGAGCTATATTAGTTATGTTCACCTTAGCTTAGGCAAACACACATAAGTTGGTAAATACAACCGTAACGTTACGTGCGCAGCACATCTATTGTTTTATCGTTTGAAACCTCGGACCGGGCATCGAGCATTTGCCTACAGCCAGGCTGGCACTGACACAGGTACGAGACTACATGTGAAGTGCAATAAATAGTTACAAACCAATCCACTAGCGTTATCCAGCGCACTGGAGAGGCCAATTGAAGGAGCTTGGAATTTTCCGAATGAAACTGCACTTCGACAATGCCCTAGGGTCAGCCGCGCTAAGGCCACGATTATTTAGGCGAGGCTTTCAAAGTTTCTCATGCCTGACTTATCACTGCCGTACTTTTCGTTGGCGTGCTCATCGGTGTCAGGTCGGGGTCACCGAAAGCGGGGCACGATAACGTCACATGATATTTGTGAATGATAAACACTGTATTGTTACATACAATAACGTCAAAAGGCGGATATAAGGCGCACATCGTCGTTTGTACATTTTCAGCATAACAACAGACTAACACGGCTCATAAATACATGTCTAATGTAACTATCCTTGCTAGACTATTCAGCACTCGTGGCTACTACAAGACCTTTGGCCTGGATCACGTCAGCCCATCTTCCTACCCCGCTGGGACGCGCTCGAAGGAAACAATGATCTCAGCCTCATGCACAGAGTATCTTCTAAATGTTCTTTATGTCACTTCGCCGTTCACTGGACGAGGCCAGCGCCACGTTCGGGCACATTGATGCGCTGTTTGGTGTGACAACCGTGAACCACGCCCCGGCCCCTGTTTGTTCCGGTTTGGCCGTGACGGTCCCGTAAACGCGATACATTTGAAACCTGAGTGACGACGCCTGCCGAGAAACGGTACCGGCGGACGCCGGACTGCGGACACAAGTGACAGGAACACAATTCAGTTTACACTTGCCACACAAGTAACTGAAATAAGGAGCCGGATGACCATTCCTGTCAGTAACATCCGCTATCGGCACGACTAGAGCAAAGGATATCGACGGCATGCGGGTAGTGGGACTCTTCCGTTGTCTTACGGTGGTATTTACCCTTGAGTTGAGTTGAGAGTTGAGCCCAATAGCTTCATTTTGACAGCAAACCATGTTTAAATTATCTCCAAAATTGACATTCCTAAATCCCACCCCACTGAGGCCAGTGTTGCTAGTAAAACTACGCACATCACTGTCGGTCTTAACAGCACAGCCTGAAGTGAAATGTGAACACCATCTCTGCACCACAGGAATGTACCCAATCCAACCCAGTTCCCTTCTCGATGATAACATTTCAGCGTCCCCTGAGCCTCAGCCGGCTAGCCAAGTCCGCTCCTCTTCCGAGTCTTCCGGTGGGCTGGTGTAGAAAAGGAACCATCTCAATAACTCTGCTCTCTTTCTATGCGAATGGCATCGCCCAGGCTACTGTTCTTTCTAAACAGAGCGCAAGGGGGTCGCTGGTCCTGACTCGTGTTCGCTATGCTGCCGGCATCGGCTCCGCCTCCAAATTGCTATACGGGTGGCTTTGTCACTGGCTCCCATTTGCTATTCGGGAGCCGCCTGCTCCGTTTCCCGCCTCTCCACAGTCCAGTGACGCCGGAGCGTCGCCCTCTAGCTCCCGTTCGCTATACTGCCGGCGCCTGCTCCGTCCCCCGGTCGTCCAGTGACGCCGTAGCGTCGGCCGGCGCCACGCTGACAGTCTCCGAGCGGGTGCCGTCGGCCTGGTCCCTCGCCGTCCGGTGGTAGGGCGTGTCAAACAGCAGAGTGAAGGCGATCACAGAGACGGACAGCAGAGACGTCATCAGCATGTAGTAGTCTGAGGAGACATGGCGGGGCGGGTATGTCAGACGGGGAGGGGATACTGGCGGTCCAGTCGTCGACAGCTAATCCATGTCACCACCCAGCGTTCGGCCAGCTTTGATCCCCTGTTGGATCACTACTCTGCCTAATAGGTGAAAAGTGCTGACCACATAAACTCACTGGTGTAGTCGAGCGACTTTGTACGCTACTAACTCACTGGTGCAGTCGAGTGGCTCTATGACGCTACTAACTCACTGATACAGTCGAGCGGCTCTATGACGCTATGAACTCACTGGTATAGTCGAGCGGCTCGACGGCTCCAGCCGCTCCGTCCACAGAGCACACCTCGTACTGACGCGCCGCCTCTGAGACGGGACGACCCATGACCGTGCCGAGCACCACCAGAGCGGCGCCCACCAGCGACCCTGGAGGCAGGGGGAAGTTAGGTCAACACCAGAGACCCTGAGCGTAGGGGTGGTCAGGTCAGGTAAACGGTGACCCTGGAAGCAGCGGGAGGTCAGGACACCACGAGACCGGCGACCGTGGGAGACCGTGGGGGCGTAGGGGTAGGTCACGTCCCCTCAGAGAGGGAGGTCAAAGACTAAAGAGGTCAGGACATATTGGATAGTTCAGTTCATGTCATCCAAAAGTAAAACACTAATGGCACCAGCATAAATTCTGATGGAGATTAACAGGCCAGATCAGCTTATTCCTGTCGCAGAGAACGCGCGAAGACAAGATCTTTCGCAGTCGCTTCGGGTCCCCGATTCACACACTGACCTGGTATGAAGATGAGTGAGTTGCTGTACGTCTGGTCGATGGGGTAGGTGGCCTCCACGCCGAGCTCGATGACCAGAGGGTACGTGCCGACACCGACGAGGCCGACGAGACCGATGGAGAGGCCCACCAGCCACTCGAGATCCGGGTACCGGGCCGCCTGGCGGGTAGTAGATAGACTGGTGAGACGAGCGTATGGGCAGGAGACAGCGGAACACCGTGGGAACACTTAAGCGAGTTGACGGTCGGACTTGCGAACGAGAACGATCAACAGTCAGGGATGGCATCAAATTTTATCACACAAAACGGCCAAACCACCATCTTTTCTGTCACAAGTTTCTTTTCGAGCAAAAATATGCGATTTGATTTGTGGCCAAAGCAAAACGTTGAGGATGGTGTTTAAGCAAGTTATTAGTTATGATGAAGCTGAAGCACCTTGATAAATCTTGGTAACGCTCCAATGGCACACGCGCAAATAAACCTCCTGATAAAAATCTAGGCTCCCATCCCACCTGGCAGAACATGATGAGAAACACGGCGGTCAGCGAGTAGGAGACCTTGGCCGTCTCCACCGCCCGGCCGGTCTTGGTGGCGATCAGACCCAGCAGGATGGCTCCGGGGATACCGCAGCCGAACAGCAGCGCGCCGCACACGCCCACGAAACCCTGGCAGAAGACGGAATGTGAGGTTTCATTGCGCGTACACGTCTTTCTTTGGCGAATGCACGGTGCAAATCATGCTTATTATGTGTCGGCGAAAGCCGACATTCACAACAGCTGACCCAAAATGGGCTCAATGAGATGGTATGCGTACAGCCCGAAGCTGAAGGCTTTCGCTTGAATAGATTTGATACTGGACAGGCTAAACCTTTAGTGTCTAACTTTTTAGTGTCGGCGGTTTTGCACCCGGCCTGGAATGAAAAGCTAAGTTAGCGTCCCTATCATTCCCCAAAGACATGCATAAGCTCTAGCGCCGCGCACTGACCGTTGAGTAGCCGGTGGTGCAGAGCATCTGGCCCAGCAGCGTGGCGACACCGTTCATGGCTCCGATCGCCGGGCCGAAGCAGATGGACAGTATGACCAGCGGCCGGCTGGCGCACAGGGCACGCAGAGTGCGCAGCAGCGGCTCAGGGGCCCGCCGCTCGGCCGCGCTGGGACTGGGCGGCGTCGGCGGGTGCGACCTGACCGGGACGGTGGCACCGGGTCAGCCGCAGTGGGCGGGTCACTCAGAAACAGCATCTGCAGTTACGAGTCTGTCGCTAATGACACAGCATTACATGTTTTATCAATCGAAAATAAATTTGCACAAAATATTTATCTCCTAAAGTGTCTTTCTTTTGTATTACTTATTGTAGTCAAACCAAACGTTCTACTAAAGCAGTTAATAAAAACGCAAGAGCTCAAGAGGTGGAACTGAAAGTTTTCAAATGTTTCAAAGTGATAAAAAATGAAACAAAGTTTCGTATCACTTCAGGTAGTAAAGTAATCTTGGTTTGTATCACTAGTACGAAGTTTGTAAGTCGCATCCCTGGTACATACGCACATGGTGACGCCTAGGACGGCGGTGAGCGCTGCCACGATGGCCGGTATGGCCCACACCGTGTTGATGAGCGGCACGTCGGCCGAACTCTTCACGTACAGCGGCGTCACCGAGATGCCCAGCATGCAGCCGATCGGGTTAGCTGCCGGCGCACGATACAGGCAGGGTTAAACAGTCGCAGGTCACAATTATGGGCGCGGGGTAAACTGAAGCAGAAGTTCACCAAGCACGGGCTTACGCATATCGCACTACACAGGACAGGGCGACCTGAAATGGGACTTCGATACAAACGGTTGCCTACTAAAGTAGTGTGCGACATTCGCATTGAACCTGCTTGATCTAATGCTCAATCTTGACTAATAGCGGTTATAATGAGGAGTAAGGAAACTGCTGCTAACCGAGTGATGAGAGTAGCTCTGACGGTTCTCTCACTGTGGACTTAGGAGTGCGCTAAGTGTGCCGCAGACTGACCGAGTGACGAGAGCGTAGTGCTGACGGTTCGCTCGCTCTGCGGGTGCCACGCCTGTGAGTAGCGAGTCGGGATCACCAACGTGAACGGCTGAGCGATGGCCGCTAGCACCTGCAACAGATGACTGCCGTCAGATATCGGGACGGACGAGGCATATTTACATGGCGACATGATTGAAAACTTAATATGTTCCAGATACATAGTTGCACCATTTTGCTGAATAGGGGGTCACAAGTGAGCAGTCACGAGCCACGGATTGGTTAGATTCAGCCGATCATGCCGATCACGCCACGGCCGTTCACCAGTAACGTTGCCATGGTAACAGATAGTGATTATTCAGCTGATAGTCGGTGTAAACCGCACACACTCGACAGGTTGCGATAATCGTATCAAGGTTTTAATAACCCTGGTCGTTGTCAAACCTTGCGATGCACTCGACTCTCAATCGACCACTAATCTCCCTGCTCTTAAAGGTGTCTGTCAATAAATCCAAAAGGCATGTGCTCCGAGCGATAGAAGCTAGACTTGGCGATTAGCAACATGATTTCGGGGACAATGATCGATCAATTAATTATTTCGGACTCAGTCGACACTGTGCTTGTGAATGTTGAATATCAGCACCGCTCAGCTACATCCTATCAGTTCCAAATATTAAAACACTCGGTCCCACCCATCTACCACGGGTGATGGGGGGACCGGTCTATCATGGGTAGGGGTACCCATCTACCACCGTCACTCAGTTTGGGCGTCACGTGACAGGTAGCATCATGACCGAGCAGGAACCGTACCGATCCAACCATGGTGATGGTGAAACGCAGGTCGGCCGGAGTCACCAGATCCCAGGTGCTCAGGCCCTTGATGGCCATGCCCACGCCGTTCAGCACGGCGCCAATCACCACCTGAGGGACGGAAACACCTGAGAGACGCGGGCTCAGTGCGACGGCAATGACGTATACGATCTCGTGGTACTATGGTAGGGATGTTACAGGCAATGTGTGGAATCAGGCATTCTATAGAATGCCTAGGCATTCTATAGAATGCCTGACAGACCAGGCATTCTATAGAATCCCTAGGTATTCTATAGAATCCCTGACTGCTTAGGCATTCTATAGAATGCCTGGCTTAAGCTCCCAGGCATTCTATAGAATGCCTAAATATTTTGATTGTCCGAAACACACTTCGAAAATTAGGGGTCAGTGGCAGTAATGCTATTTGTTTACCTAATTTTCATTGTTGGCCTAGGCCGGTCGTCACCTCACACCATTTCAGGGCAATGAGCTGAGAGGAAGCGAGGGAGGTATTGGGCTATGCCGACCACCAAATGGTGCGCCGCAAGCAGCAGCCAGCAGCTGATCCAATTCCGTTGGCACGGGAGAGCCACGGCGCAAGGCACGCGGGAGAGTCACAGGCCAACCAGTCGCTTAAACGGTTACCCTCGGAGGATTATGCTGCTACAGATACGAAGCTGCATTAGAAGAGTGTTGGCTGGGAGCGTGGACCGTAGGCTTGAATCGAAAGTGATTGCGAATGACGATGGCTTTGTTCTGATGTTAGAAATGAAGGTGAAAAATACACCAAAGGTCACATTTTATGTCGTTATAAGCACTTCGTGTAACGACTCTCAATATACATACATGGACAGCTCAACCTACACCGTAATGTCAGAGAATAACCTGAATAAATGGTTCATTATTCCACGTCCGGGCGGTGGCCCGGCCGTAACAAGAGCCGGATTAGGTGTTGTTCGATCTCCCCTTCCAGCTTGACTTCTGGGCCATGCGGTATTCGAAAGGTCGTCAAAGACTCAAAATTATGAAATTTTACTTCAGTTCTTCTTTGGCAATGTTCGAAAGGGTGCCATTTCTAAAACAAATAGCTAAGCCATTTTTTAGGTCAGCCCAATTTTTGTCCATTTTTGGCTCGTAGCCGTTTTCTCCAGTTTGACCTTAAATCAATTCCTTAGAAGGCAAACACCTCCAAAAATGGACGATTTGCCAATTTTTTTCTGTGTATTTTTTTTACCAAAGGCGTTTCCGATATTGACATTACCACCATCGTCTTTCTAGCGTTAAGATAAATACTCTGTACTCTCAGAATGAAATCCTGATACAATTTGACCTAATAAGGTCAGATTGAATACCTGACCGGAAAATTTGACTGAATGAACATTTGACTGAATGAACATAAATAGCTGACCGCAAGGAACGGAATCGAGCCGGTGTTATCAGTCAGGACCGTCCGTCCGACGTCCGTACCTGGCAGAAAATAATAATGTTACATGTCGGTCTGTTCTCATAATCTTATACAACATACACTAATATGTTGGAAAGATTCGTGTATTTCCTAGGCATTCTATAGAATGCCTGAAAATCAGGCATTCTTTAGAATGCCTAGGGATTCTATAGAATCCCTGGTGGGTCAGGCATTCTATAGAATACCTAGGGATTCTATAGAATGCCTGGTCGGTCAGGCATTCTATAGAATGCCTAGGCATTCTATAGAATGCCTGATTCCACACATTGCCTGTAACAGGGACGTTTAAGTGCCTCGGCGGGGATATTGGGAGACGTCCAGCTATTGCTAGAATATGGGGCAACGGGAAATTACGGAGAATAACGTGCACTTAAAACAAACATCAATTATCTATTAGGTATAATATCTACGATGCATGAATTATGTTCCCTGCCAACTGTCTTATAGGAGATGTGACGTTACGGCCCATGCATAATGAGTGTACGCTCCATCGTTACCCAGCAGGCGGGTACAGGTAGCACCTGTCGTTACATTCACGTCAGCTGGCATATCGGGTGTGTGGCAGGTCCCGGACCCTCCTATCCGACAGGCGTATGCCGATAAATGACGCCCTCCTTATCTCATCGTTGGAGTCCGTCGTACTACACTGACAGGGCCGCGACCGGCCATGAGCACAGGGTCATGTGGGACTATTGGACATCAATGATGACGGAGCAAGACAGACTAGGACGAGGCTGCTACTAATAGTGAACTGTTATTTGACAGAAATACAATACAGCACATCATCAAAAATCGAATCGTGACGTCAAACGGCGTCATTGGACTGACTCGCTACTGGCTCAGTAGGGGGCAGTAGAGGATAAGGTTTATGAAGGATAAGGCTCAGGCTCCATTTACGATCCACAAAAATGACGAGCACGCATCATTAACACGTAGCGCAGGACCTCAAGTTGTCAGTTTTCGTCAGGTCTGCTCAAACCTGAAGGAAAAGTAAAAGGAAAGACGACTCGATCATGATGTCTCGGCTTCAGCTGCACTCACCACCCAGCGGAAGCTCCAGTGGTCGACGGCCCACATGATGAACGGCGTCACGATCAGCTGCACGATCATGAACTGGGTCATCTGCCAGTTGATGTTGTCGATCGATGTGCCGTAGTAGTGGGCCGCATAGTTGGCGACTGGCGAGAACGACAGCCATGCCTGTCCGGCGGCCGCGAGAAGGGTTACATGTCAGAGCTCAGCGATGGGTCAGGTCGAGGGCAAGTTGGGGTAATCAGGGTTCAATCCACGGGGTCAGATCGGGAACCAGGCCGGAGGTCAGGTCAGAAGTTGTATAGGTACAGCCAAGGCCAGAGATTGGGATTAGAGATCATTCATCAAATCATCAAATCATCATTTATCATCAAATCAGATCGATTTAAGCACAATGACACCGACGCCACCCACTATTCGCTGAGTCTGACCAATCTACCAGCGTGACGGCGGCAGTCACACGGCGGTTCGGTCATGCATACTCGGCTCACCCGTCCGGCGCCGGGGGTCGGTCAGCAGACTCACCGCTCCGTTGGTGACCTGAGTGACCACGATGACGAACAGTACCACCCAGCGGCGCCGGTAGGAGCGGTACTGGACGGCGGCACCGCCCTCCGCCGGGGTCGCCATGTCGCCCGCCCCGCCCCGACGACCACACTCGCTCCCTTGCGCCGCCGACGCCGGTCACAGAGCGAGTGACGCTACAGTGGGGCGACGGCAACTCCTCCCCCGCGCATGCGCGCTGCGCTCCGTCGGCCGGGTGCAGTGGCGGTCCCAGGTAAGGGACTATGGAGGGCGCGCAAGGCTGGCGGTTCTCACGGCTGGCGCTGTGGAGGTCGATAACATGGTTAGTCGAAAGGAGTGGGGCGGGACGGGGCTTCAGGCAGCTATACCAAGACAGAAGACAGGGTGGCAGAAACAGTTTTTGGAAGCCTCACTTGCAGTTCACTACCGACGCGATCGTTCTGTGACAGTACGAAACCCTGTTCACCAGTAGGCCATATCGAAGACAATTGCGAGAGGGCCAGCCAGGCGCACATCACAGTTAGTCCAACATCATTAGCATGTCAAACAGTAACTTGATAACAGCGATCGAGCTTACCGACTTTACCCCACCTATAGAAGTGAGAAGGGAAAACTAAAACTCCCAGAGAAAATATCGCCTGACCTCGCCGCAAGCAAAGAATAGAACGCTCTACGATGGACCTTGATGAGTAGCCAGTGGGATGAAAGGACCCGAGTCACAACACAAGGGCACGCCACATCTGATGATGTACATCTGTTCCAAACGACCGGTTTTTGACATGGTGATATTAGATCATACCGCGATCACCTGCCACTTTGTCCTCATCACTAGTCAGTCATATGAATGATACGAACGATGAAAGCATCACCCGCAGTCAACAGCACACGTATTACCATGAACGGCTGATAAATGAGTACGAGAGGCGATTCTATCCGCACCGTATAAAAATCACCCCCGGGAGCCGGAGTCATTTTTCTCCCTTGTTCGATATTTAACACCCGTAAACACTAGAACGCCACTTTATTCATCAGAGACGGTCAAATGTCAGATAATGCGATATCAGGCGCTGATATAGGGCGGTTCGTGCACCGGACACTAAAGCGGGCAAAGTAGGTAGTTATATCCATGATCGAGCGAAAAGTTAGGCATGAAAGGCTCAGGCACGTGTATCACCATTAGAGACGTGATAGCTAACCAATGTAGCTGCCGAAAGCGTTTTGCAATACATTGCCGAGAAATACATTATATTTACACACAATCATAGCGAGTACATGCAGTGCGATTTTACCGAAATAATGCGCAATGAACGGAAGAATCTTACGATCGGTCGGTCAACGTATCGTGTCGCCATTGGAACAACAGCAGAGAGCATCCACTCGACAATTTCTCACTCAGTTCGTCACTAAATAAAATGAGTCATCTATCTTCTGGAATGTGTATATACCGAGGACATCATGCAAGCGTCTTATAGCAAGCAGATCAGGGAGGGACGTGAGCCAATGATGCCTACACAGTCGATTGTGTTACCGTACTAATTTCATCAGACGGTAAAAAAGGTACTACCAAGAGTAGGAACTTTTGGCATCGTCTGATCGCAGATAAATAAAAGGAGCACTCGTATAAAAAGATGAGCCCTGACGAGCAATGACATGGATTGATACAAATCACAATAGCGGAGTCTCACAACACGTTCCAAAAAGCACAGACGGCAAAGTCATTCGACCTAACTCAAGGTGTCTAATCGCAGTGGCCAAGACATGTCCAACTTAGACAAGAAATACATCGAGGAAATTAATCACAACCCAAGAGTCCGAGTCCTCACTAGCTCTACACACACCTCTTTGATTATCTCATCACGATCAACACTCATGGCTGCATGTCACAGAGCAGAAATCGATAGCAAAGATCGTCACTAATTGATATGAAACATCGCCGTAGCACGGCGAGCACTTACTGGATATCTCACGGACAAAAAGGGTCCGCCGAAACGCTTCAACAATCATCTCATAATAATCCAAATACCAGCATCATCACGCTCACACACACGATATGTATTGAAACATGAATGGACGAGTCGACACTCACACATGAGGACGGACAAACAGAGGACGGATGGACAACGGTTTCCCATTCACTTCACCACATTGCCACTCCTAACGTCGGTGACGGTAGGAGCCCCTGGCGGCAGTCTCCGTAACCAGCGCGGAGCCCGGCACCGGCCGGCAGCCGAACAGACAGACAGGCGGACGGACGACTTGGTAGCGTCGTCTAGTAGATGATGTTGGTGTTGTTGGCGCCGCGGTCGACCGGCACCTGCACCGTCTTGGGCTTCCTCTGGTGCGTGCCGAACCAGAGCACGCCCATGTTGACGGCATGCAGGAACATGGCGACAAACACCAGCCTGCGGGCGGGGAGAGCCGTCAGGGGGTGTGAGCACGAGCGGGGAGAGACGTCAGAGGGGTACGAGGCTACGAGCATACGAACCGCCCATCGGGGATGGTCCAAAATGGTGTCGACTAGAGACGGCGGCGGTGACTGATCAGAATTCTTTCAGCAAATCACGCTAAAAAAGTTGGAAGTAAACATAATTTCGCATAACTAAAGCTGTTGCAACTCACACACACCCAGAAAAAGTTAACTGAACTATCTATCACCACAGCTGAATTCCGTCTTGTCAATATTGTCTTATGCTCATAACAGAACTAACAAGTTGAGGAGCAATATTATCTCTGACGGCCTCCTGTTACTTAAACAACACTACTCCGAAACACTAAACACAACACACCTGCAATTAATGACGGCCAAAAGTCCCAGTTGGGTGATTGGTTTGGCAGATGATTTATTTCCCTAACCCAAGTGATCTGTGCCGGATTCAACAAACACAGTTTACGCTTCAGTCTACACGAGCAGAACTCGTAAGCTACACGATCGCTGTTTACGTGTGCGATCTCTTCGTCTTATGTTGTGGCTGCACTCAGTGTTACGGATCGGGAGACTGGGGTTCAGTAAATAAGTCACTGGTCCTAGTGCATGAATTCAGTAGTTACTTATGCCACTGACCAATGACCATGCAGCGTCAAGGGTGTGCTCCATCGCGAAATTCCAAGAAGGGTTTCCTGGAGGTTCAAGTGGGAGAACAACAATGCCACCCCTTTTACGTAACATATGACAGTCCAGATGCGAATCTGGTGAGCGGTAGGTTACAAACAAACAAACAAAAAAAAAATGCTAGCAGGCTGATCCGCTTCTATTAAGTAGCCGATCTGCAGTGTAAGACAAATTTCCAGCTTTATGAATCGGCCTCAAATCTAAGCAAGTCTCTTTAGATGGAAAATTCTACCGCGATTATCGTCCACGAAAGGTGCTGCCACCTTCTGTCCGCTGATCGAAGCTCGATCACCCCTTGCCTCCCTTCTGCTCCATAGCGCAAATCTTTCACGGCCACATGGCCAATTTCACGACCGAATGAGACCGAAACGATCCAGTAGCTCACATAAGCCCGTCGGTCTCGGTTACATCACTCACATTCACCGAGTTTAGTCGTATTCGGTCGTAGCCGACCCTGCCGGCCGCTGTGAATCGCGAGCCAGCAGCGGTCGGTGAGGGTATGGGTTGGCCGTGCCTCTCCTGGTCAGTCTGATAACTCGGAAAAGCCAATGAGGTCCGTAGCACCCAACTCTGATTACCGGTGAAAATCAGTAGTTGGTGTAACATACACCAACCCACCCCGCTCAACATATGTAACCAATGTGACCTGCTCCGTTTTGCTCACCAGACAGGAGTATCCGAGCTTGGCCCGCCGCGCACCATCTCGCTCCCGTGAAACCCAACCCGATCACCAGTATCCGCAGCGCCCGGCCAGCAGCGCAGGGTCCCCTCCCCTGTGTAGCCAGCCCCACTATACCCCATCCCGTTCCCCGGTATATCCCGCCCCGCTCCACTCCGCCCCGCTCACCAGTAGGAATATCCGAGGTTGGCCATGCCGTCGGTGGTCCACTGCTGTGTCAGCTCGTCTCTCCACAGTACCGAGTGCTGCAGATGCTGGTGGAACTGAGCGCCCCAGAGCGATAGAGCCAGCAGCTCAAACACCACTGTAACACGGGAACACAAACACCACTGTAACACGACAAACACAAACACCACTGTAACACGACAAACACACACTGGTTAACTGGGCGCCCCAGAGCGACAGCACCAGCAGCTCAAACACCACTGTAATAACGAAAAAACAAAATGCTAAAAATGTAGCAATTAAGTGTACCTAATACGTCACACACACGGCCAGGGATACTTTTATTTCACATCAACATATCTACGTAAGGGTGCATCAGAATTGCTCGAGCATACCTTTCCGTATCCGTAACGGCACCCCGGCCGTCAGCTGAGGAGTTTAGCTGATCGCTGAGTCACGCGGATAATGCAGCCCCACCGTGATTGTCCGCTGATTGGCGTGGGTAGGTGACGATCGACCACCGGCCGGCCGATACAGCTGAGCCCGCCGCCCGCTAACCGAGATAGTCCCGGGGATTCAGATAGCGCACCGACGGCCGAGATACAATGAGTACGCACCTCTGCCACCAGTGGCAGAGAGCTTAGTCGGCCATTACTGAACAACGAACGGGGCGGACTGTGGCCAGTGGACCAGAGCCGATTTGTGCATTACTTCAGCCCACTGTCTGGCCCAATAGGTAGGGTTCATCGACCCAGCGCTGATGGGGCTCATCGTCAAACTGAGCTGAAATAGCCCATAACTAAACTAACTCAGGGGCGAAGCTTACCTGGAGACCCTGTACTGAAGGTGTCCCCTCCTCCCCATCCAGCCCTATGCCGACAATTACGACGGTAAGAACAGACCCCACAGCGCCGCAGTCGCCCTAACCTAACACGTCATTCGCTCGTAACTATCAACTACGGTATATAGGAATAGGATTAGGGACTTGTCAACAAACTGTCCGCCTGCCGTCAGTTGGATCCGCCTCCCCCCCCCCCCTACTATCCCTAACACCTCCCCCCGTCGGACACCCCCTCCCCAGTGCGCACTCACTGGCAATGGCGTTCCACACGTAGAGTCCGATCACGCCGAAGATGGTCTCCACAGGGGTGGTGGCCGTGTTGAGAATGGCAAACATGGCGGCCACGAGGGTGAAGGCGATGGCGGCGCCTAGCATGACGATCGTCGACAGCCACAGGCCATAGCTCATGAACTCGGGCTCCGACTGTGGCACATCCGCCACTGGAAACGGTCGGGGAAGGTCACTGGGGGACGAAGAGACGGTCGGGGAGGGTCACTGGGGGACGGAGAGACGGTCGGGGAGGGTCACTGGGGGACGGAGAGACGGTCGGGGAGGGTCACTGGGGGACGGAGAGACGGTCGGGGAGGGTCACTGGGGGACGGAGAGACTGGGGGGGACGGTGGTCGCTGAGGGATGGAGACGGTCGCTGAGGAGAGAAGAGGACCAATGAGGAGCAGAGAGAAGGTCACCGAGGAACAACGAGGGTCACTGGGGGACACAGAGACGGCCGGGGAGGGACACTGGGGGACGAAGGGGGTCGGTGGAGGACGAAGAGGGTCACTGGGGGACACAGAGACGGCCGGGGAGGGACACTGGGGGACGAAGGGGGTCGTTGAAGAACGGAAAGGTCACTGAGGAACGGAGAGCACCGCTGGGGAACGGAGAGGGTCACTGGGGGAACAAAGATAGTCGCTGAAGAACGGAGAAGTCGCTGAGGAACGGAGAGGGTCGTTGAGGAAGGGAGAGGCAGCGTCAATGGAACAGAGCGGTAGGGTCACTAGGGAACGGGGCAGCCGAGCGGGGGCCACTGAAACGGACCATGGTAAGTCGATCAAGGCTATTGGAATGGAGAATCAAGAGTGAAAGGAATTTAGGATCGTTGTGTCTGTCGCGAACAGAAGCTGGGCAAGGGTGAAAGAAAAGGGTTCCTCTCTTAGAAAAGAGCCATGTATAGAAGTCTTGGCACCTCCAAAAGAGTGGTGGATATACCAAATGACAGTAATCACTATCACATGGCAATTGTCACACCAGCATTGTTGCAAACCAGGTCATGTTAACAGTTTAAGAAATAGAAGAATGAACAGGCAAGCATTCAGTTCTAAAAAGCTGAACCGTCACCTGACATGCGACCTTCAAACGTGCATCAACCCACCAGCCTGCTGAATCACAAAAGGACCCACCGGTAACCACTAGGTTGTGAGTTTACAAGCGTGTGTTGCGACGGTCTACATATAGATTTGGAAGTGTCTGAAGAAGGATTACCTGTCTTAGTAGTTGTAAGGTGGTGTGGGAAGTGCGGGACGTTCAATGTGTGGAGTCACAAGTAGTAGTGTTGGCCCAGTTTTGGCCCAGCTTAAGGGTTTATCTACTGTGTAGCATCTGCTGGGACCGTAGTTTTAGGGCCTTAGTTGGGACGGTGTGCACTGTGTATTGTATGTTGGGAATGGGACGGTGTGTAATGTCTGCTAGAACTGGGACGGTGTGTGAATGTGATGTCTGCTGGGAATGGGACGGTGTGTGCTGTATTCTGTGACGTGTAATGTCTTCTGGGACGGTGTGTGAGGTCTGATGGGACTGGGACGGTGTGTGCTGTATTCTGCGACAGTGCGCAATGTCTGCTGATTGGGGCAGTGTGTGATGTCTGCTGGGACTGGGACGGTGTGCTGTATTCTGCGACGGTGCGCAATGTCTGCTGATTGGGGCAGTGTGTGATGTCTGCTGGGACGGTATGTACATACTGCTGCACCCTGTGACGGTGTGTGCCGTCCGCAGGGTCGGTGTATGATGCAGTATGGGACAGTGTGTGCTGTCTGTTAGGACATTGTGTGATGTCTGCTGGGACAGTATGCACTGCTGCCCGCCTGTGACGGTGTGTGTGCCGTCCGCAGGGTCGGTGTATGATGCAGTATGGGGCAGTGTGCGATGTCTGCTGGGACGGTATGTACTGCTGCACCCTGTGACGGTGTGTGTGCCGTCCGCAGGGTCGGTGTATGATGCAGTATGGGACATTGTGTGATGTCTGCTGGGACAGTTTGTACTGCTGCCCGCCTGTGACGGTGCGTGTGCCGTCCGCCGGGTTGCCGCGGTCCTACCGGAGGAGACGATCTGCTCGGGCAGCAGCGCCAGGCTGCGGCTGACGCTGAAGAGCAGGCCGCCGCCGCCGGACGCCGCCGGCCGGGACGTGCTCAGTGTCTTGGTGTCGCAGCTTATGCCGGGCTTGAAGGAGCCGCCGTTGTTGTACAGCAGGTCCACGATGTCGTCAGTGCGGTCCTCGGCGGTCTTACCGCAGCTGTACATGCAGAGGCTCTCGTTTTTCTGACAGACCACTGGGTCGACAGAGCCGGTGAAGGAGGCGGGGCGGGCGGTTAGTGAGGGTAGGGCGACACATGCAACTGCTGTTAGTTTTGGTGAGCAATTTGTGCTTTTTAGATATGCAACACTACCAGAAATAAACATGCTCTTGTTATTGAAGAGACTGAGCTCCCAGCACCACGCATGAAAGCATAAGCGGGCCTACATGCGATGATCATGCATTGATCGTTAATGTAGTGATCAGATTTACAAAACACATGCTCGTCGATTGCATTTTGAAGAGAAGTAGAGCAGTTGACAAATGCAGCACGCATAAATGCATTGCATTATTAGTTTATGGCTGACATTAGCATATAAGTCGACTGGTTTAAATATTAGCATATTTATCACCAAATTGCGGCAGGGGTAGGATCTTGAGGGTAGGTACCAACTTGTCATGAGAAACATACCAAACCCTCGAGTACAGCACAAAACTGACATGTTAGCAATTTTCAATGAATGTCAATCGTAATGCGAGGAAGTAAGCAAACGCCGACTCCCTTCAAACGGGAAAGTGAGGCGATATCGAGCAGTGGTTATCACGAACAAAAACCATGAAAAAACGCCAAACACAGCAGCTTCCTGGTGAATGTAAATGGTTCCTCATACTACACGACATTGCAAATTTAGTCGTTAGACTTTTAACCAAAAATCGTCACTTTGGTAAATGGTTCGATGCCAGAGAGAAATGCATCGTTTGAACTGCGTGTGGATATCAAATCAGCTCGCGACTGGCGAGAGAGGGTCTCGACAGACGAGAAGGACAGCAATGTCATTTAATTGCGACATGTTTGATGGTTCACTTTCGGTTAAAATAAACGGCGCAGAACCGAGCGTTTGTCACGTGGAGTACTCGTCCTTTGGTGTTCTTCGCAGCAAGCCTTGCTTTGCGCAACACCCGGGCCGACACCCTAACCATTTCGACTTATGCAGCGCTCGACTTCGCCGCCTGTTGACCAGACTCACACGTCAGGGTGAACTGCTGTGCCCCAGCCAGGTTATTTTTGACCGTCTGTCCCTTGAAGAGTCCGAGGTTGATTTCGGCCGTCGGCTGGGGGTTGGAGTCGGAGGCGTTCTTCGGCGCCATACCAGTGGCGGTGACCCAGTACTCGGTGGCCAGCGAGGAGGATAGCAGGGCCAGCACCACACAGCATACCATGAACGAGGTGAACACAGAACCCTTGGCCCACAGGTTCGACTTCATCGCGCGGCCGGTGGCGTGCGTGTTATCAGTCTCTGGACACACTCAGCTCAGCACCGGGAGTTAGCAGGAGTTAGCCGGCGTCCAGGGAACAGAGGCTGGCCGGCGCGAGAGACACAGACACAGCGGCAGCAGACACGGCCGTCCCTGTCCGAGGCGCGCACCTCCCGGCCCGGTATCGGCGGCACCACGGCCAGATAGCAGCCTATCGCGGCACGATGCCCCCGGTGGCCGACCGGCCGGCTATCCGGCCATCGGATAGTGACGTCACCATGAGCGGCCGCGTCACGGCCGTCACAGCAACAATGATAGCGATGATAATTTTGATGATAAAACACGGCCGTGATAACTGGCGAAACCACATACTGCCATTCCCAAAATGTGCCAAAACTTTGTCACAGAAAGTGTCAAGAAACCTTTCCCATCACTACAGAGTTTCTGTTTGGTTTAACACCAATCTGTCGGTCTTATAAATTAAGCTCAAATGTTTGGATAAACGTACCAGAGCTCACGCGAAGGCACAGAGCTTGGTGTGCACTGCGCATGCCCTACCCCTACCGCCCAATCGTGCAATTCCGAAAATTTGAAGCAAAAAAATCGTGCAATCAAAACCATACACGGTCCGTCGATCCGCCCCACTCAACTGACTTCAACTGGCTGCAGCTGCTCCCATCAACCGCAGAGTTCACCCGTCAGAAGTCTCGTATATCGACTACCGAACGCCGGAGCGACTTGGAACCAGGGCTCTAACCACCGGGAGTCCGCCAATCTATTAAAGGAAATAGTTCACTTTTAACATGGGGTTTTGAACTGGAATAGCAGTTTCGTAGCTTGAGCTGAGACTAGCACAAATCAGGAGCTTTTACGGCTCAACGATCACCCTAGACGAAGATATTCCATTTCTCGTTCCGAAAAGAGTGCCTTGCAGAGGAATGTGTGCCTTGCACAGGAATGCAGCCACGTCATCGTCAGCCAATCAGCATGCTGCTTACAGCCAATGCAGCATGCGTAAGTTTGAACTACGCAATATGATTGGTCAACGCGTAATAAGCTTCCGCGTCAAACATTATTTTACATAGAATATAGTTCGTCCTATATTAAAATATAGAAAATAATTGTTTTTACAAAAAGGTTTTATTTCATTTTCTGATCATTTTGAGCATAACAAATCATAAATCCATAGCAAAATACTAATTTCAGGAAAGTGAACTGTTTCCTTTAAATGAGCTGTGGACGGACTATTTCTGCAGGGACTGCGTTATTTATCAACGAATGTAAAAGTGTGGACGATTCCAAGCTCGATTCTGTTGGCCTGACTTATGACCTGGCGTAGTATCTGTGTAAATGTGTGCTCATTTTCGACAAGCTCCTGGAATCCGGACGAACTTGTGCTCGGCCCCTGCGACTAAGACGGGCCGAGGCGGAGAGTGGGACTCCTCCCTCCCCCCTCCCCCTCCGTCACTTAGCACTAAAATGTAATCATCGTCAAGGCGAGGCTCACCAATAGCTGCGACTAAAGGCCGACCCACACTGGACCTCGCATGCGGGTTGCGAGTCTGGGGGTTATGGGTTTGCGGGTATCATACTCATTCATGGAATGAGAACACTATTGTCTTAAACTCACTCTATGAATGCCCTTAAGCCGATACACCTTCAGAAAATTACATATTGTCTCAATAACAGCACAGCAAACCAGCAACCGACACCAACAAATCATACCAAAACTCGCAGCCTTCGCAGCGAGGAAAACCGACTTTTGGAATGCGAGCGAGGTCGCTCGCAGGTCGAAAGCTCGCAGACTCCCTCGCTAGATGGTAGTGCGGGTCAATCAACGTAGATTGTATTCTTTAACTTTAAAGACACCCGAAAACCCATAAACTCCCAACCAACAGGCGAGGTCCAGTGTGGGGCGGCCTTAATAGTCAAGTAGACAAGCAAGCAACGCAAATTTTGTGTAAGGTCAATGACGTGATGTGGCTTTCGTTAACTGAGAAGTCTCGTCGTACGGTCCTATGTGATTTGCTGTGACGGATAGACGGAAGCACAGACTACGTCGGACAATAGTGGGCAGACATGCAGAAAGAGGGACGAAAATACGAACGAACGGACAAACATACGAACAAACGAAGGGACAGACGGACGAACGGACACACATAACATGGACGAACTGAGCCGATGCCGACGGCTGAAGCAGTCAGAGGAACGGACAAGCAGACGGACGAACAGACGGTCAGACATGCCTACAGAATATGGATGGAAGGATCAATTTGCCTGAATAAGGAAATGATGTCCAAGTGGTTTTTGAACAGGCATTGGATTTTGAGAGGGAGGAGTATGCCCCCAAGTCCCAACCATCCACTATCATATACACTTACAGCAATGCTAGTATGACTTCTTGTACTTGTCCAGGAGAATCTTTTATCTTGAGATAAGCCAGCCCAGAATTGCTTAAAGAATACCTTTTAGGTACTTTACCAGCAACAACTTGAAATGGGAGACCAGAGAGGGAGATCACAATCATCTCCACAGTGATGATGTACTTCCTAAAACTTACATAATAAAATGAAATTTCCACTATGTTGAAAAAATAAAGTGAGCTTGACTGACACTGCTGGAAGCCACCACTGGCATGCACCATGCCATACCAACAATTGGAACTTACAACACCCCTGATCCCTCCTAAAAAAAAGCTACAAAACTAATGACTTATGGGTCACAGGGCCAATGACCAGCACTAAGCAGAATCAGGTGGATGCAGAGAACAAATCACACAGAAAAGTTATTTTTGGCAATACTGACCACAGCAGCTTCATCTTCAGTTATTAGATGACATCTGTGGATGACATTCATGTTTTGAATCCCCTTTGCTGATATCAGCTCTGATGAAAATAAAACAAATATTAACATCTTGAAAGATGAAGAAATTATCTACCTCTAAATACTATAACAACCTATTTAGGTTATAAATATTTTCAGAAACTCTTTTCAGTTAAATTGGAAATATTCAGAACTTTCACTTGTCAGCTAATAGGTAGGCACAAGAGAGCATAACAATTAGTTGGATTACTTGATTAGTAGATTTCAGCAAAAATAAAGCACCCAAACCACAGCATCCAAGAATGATTAGTGAAAGAAGAAAAACAATTGTAGGTACTTACATTTAAATACTGTTGTTCTGTCTCCTAATCCAGAATTGAGAATTTTCTTGCCGTTGAACAGGCCAAACACGATGCTTCCACTTGTAGGATTTGAAATATTTCTCCTGGCTGATGCACTGATCCAGTGGTCTGTAGCTAATGACGAGCTAAGGAGAACAATGATTATGCAGCACACAAAAAATGTGGCAAAAATTGACCCCTTTATCCTGTAACTGGTCTTCATTATTCTTTTTCTTTCTTGTTGTTTTTCGTCAATGCTCGACACTTCTCACTGAGCTTCAATCAGAACTTTCAAATTAAATAGGTAGACCTTCAAGAAATAACTTTTTTTACTCTAACACAGCTAGTTTATATGTCCCTGGCTGCCTGGCACAACCAACACAACACAGGCATAAGATGATTCACCGATATTGTTGTTTGTGTTTCACACACTTTTGACTTTGAAGGCCACTTTTTTGTTTCCACGCCGGTCGCACCAGTGACCAGATGATCTAGTTACCTGAAATTCCTCACTGCAGTGCATTTATCAAATACCCAGATACATAGGTACAGGTATGACAGTAAAGAAAATACTTGAAATCTAACGCCGAATTAAAAAAGTTCCGGCAAACAACACACAACCGCAGCGTCCACCTCCTACCACTTTCACTGCGCAGGGTATATGCGCCAACACTGCGCAACTAAATGTCTCTTATGCACCACAACAGTAATCAATTTCTAGTACCTCTAGCGGCAAACCTTGGAACTACGCAATCTACGCTCTTCGCGCTATTCCGCTCTCCAGTCTCCTCGGCTCCTGCACTCTCGTCCGCAAGCGTAGACGGCGGAATGGGGAGGGCACCGGGGCACCGTGCCCCCCTTTGACTTTGACTTTTTAACCTTAGCCCTATGGGCGTTGCATGGAAAGAATGGGACCAAAAGTCGGTAGTGAACAGTGAACACCTTCACCCCCTATTTGAAGGTGTTCCGCCGCTACTGTCCGCAAGCGTATTCCAGATTCCAGGGACGTCGACACCGGTCCGACTTTTCCGACTAGTCGGACCACTTTTTCGACTAGGCGGTGCCCTGCTGTGGCTCGCGGGGGCCCTGCTGTGGCCGCGGGGGCCCCTGTTGGGGCTCTCGGGGGCCCAGCTGCGGCCACGGGGGCCCCTGTCTAACCTAACCTAACCTAACACCTGGGGGCCCCCACCGGTGGGGGCCCCCCGAGAAAAAGTCGGACCAGTTTTCCTTACGCGTCGACGCCCCTGCCAGATTCCTCCATAACAGATCCTCCGGAGTTGATCCTCCCATGGTTTCCTACCGATGCAAGGTCAAGGATTTGATTAATCCGGAATCAAGTCAAGCACGCTAAGCTAAGCCAAAGATGAACCACGTGAGCGACTGAGCGTGACTGACCACCTGGCACCTATCTCTGCTGCGCCTGCCGAGTGCCAATTGCCATTTGCCGACTGCTGGTCGGTGAGTAGAGTAGAAATGAGTGAGTGTGCAAGGGGATGACGGGCTCTGCGTGGGAGGCCAGGGGATTGGGGAAGGTCGACATAGGCGGCGGAACGGGGAGGGCACCGGGCCCCCTTTGATTTTGGCATTTTCAAGGGCGGATCTAGGGGGTCGTTTTGGGGGGGGTCACCAGTCGGCCGACATACCAGGTCTGGTGAATGAATTCTGACGACCGGGGGGGGGGGGGTAGGGAGCGAGTATGTCGAGATCAAAAAATGACATTTGATCTTCGTCGTTTATAAGATGAAGTTTTATCGTAAGTCACTCGGCTCAGTAGTTTTAGTTAGTGAAACCCACCTATATAGCAGCGTCGCCACGGATTTTTTACTGGGGGGGGGGGGAGGCGGGTCGACCGACTTAAAAACCCAGAAGTAGATATAGTTACCTCACTTTTAGCCTAATGCATTAGTAAATAGTAGCATACAGTCACGATCTCTCTTATTGACCTGTGTATGAATCGGCGGCGCGAAGCGCCGCAAAAATTTGCAAAAAAAAGTTGTCAAAACACAGCTCTAAAACACAAATATTACAACCTTTTTAGCATGCTAGTACAAGCCGGAGTTCCTTCACAGTACACATATGAATTCCGATTCAATTTGACACGGTTGGTGTTATTACAGTCACTGTTATTTCTCTCTTATTGATTGGTGTATAAATCGGCGGCGCGAAGCGCCGAGAAAATTTGCAAAAGAATGTGTCGAAACACAGCTCCAAAACACAAATTTTACCACCCTTTTAGCATTGCAGTACAAGCCGGAGTTCCTTTACAGCACACATATGAATTCTGATTCAATTTGACACGGTTGGTTTATGTAATTACAGTCAAGATTTCGTATTGACCTGTACGTATGTACATAAATCGGCGGCGCGAAGCGCCGCGAAAAATTTGCAAAAACATTTGTCAAAACACAGAGGGGGCCTCCTCTCTACAGAGGACCACCGATCTCTACTGCGGGCCTCCTCTTTTCACAGGGCCTCTTAACTACAGAAGCTACAGGGCCTCCTCTCTACAGAGGGCTTCCTCTCTACTGAGGGTCTCTCCCTTTAAGAGGGCCTCCTTTACAGAGGGCCTCCTCTCTTCAAAGAGCCAGAGGACCTCATCTCTGCAAAGGGCCTCCTCTCTTCAGAGGGCCTCTTCTCTACAGAGGGCCTCCTTTCTTCAGAGGGCCTCTTCTCTACAGCGGGTCTCCACTCTTCAGAGGGCCTTCTGCATTCAGGCGGTCTCCTTTCCACAGAGGGCCTCCTCTCTACACAGGGCCTCCTCTCTACATAGAGCCTTCTCTCTACAGCAGGTCTCCTCTCTACAGAGGGCCTCCTCTTTAAAGGGGTCTCCTCTCTACAGGGGGCCTCCTCTCTACTGAGGGCCTCCTTTCTACAGAGGACCTCCTCTACAGAGGGCCTCCTACCTACTGAGGAGTCAGAGGGGCCCTAGCGGTCAGACACAGACACTAGCGGTTATTCACTGGAGGCCCCAGGAAGTAAGAAGGGCCCTAGCTGTCAGGCTGGTCAGAGGGCCCTGAATGTCCTGACGTGATTTTTGGGATTCCCGTGAATTTCTTTCGCCTCAGACGTGATTTTGACCTGCCAGGGCCCAGGGGCACTAAAAATAAAACAAACAAAATAAAAAATGAAAATAGGACATCACCAAAATTAAGTGACCGAAATCCGTTGAGTTTTTAATTTTGCGTATAGGTAGGGGCACCACGAATTAAATTCATGACCATCCCCTTGGAGTTTTCCTGGATCATCCCCTGGTGCTCGCACGGTTGAGACAAAAACGAGTAAGATTCTGGTCTTCAATACGCCTTTTCACGCAACACGATCCAGAAAAACAAAGGTATTAGCTCAGAAGTGTTTGACAGGTGATTTTGAGCATGCAAGACGGCGTCTATAGCGCATTTAGGTCTTCGGCTTTTTGGGGGGGGTCAAATGACCCTCTCAGACCTTTTGGGGGGGGTCATGACCCCGTGGACCCCCCCCAGGATCCGCCAGTGGGCATTTTAACATTAGCCCTATGGGCTTGCATGGAAAGAATGGGACCAAAAGTCGGCAGTGCCCCCCTCCCCACTTAATTGAAGGTGTTCCGCCGCTACTGAAGGTCGAGGGAGTCCAAGCTTGGTCCAAGCAGAGTGGTACAGAGGCAGAACTAGAAGGGTCCTATCCTATGACCTATGACCTTTAGTCCTATAACCTCAAGGTTCGAGACCACCCAATGTAAGCCTACATGGCCCGTGGCCGGTCGAAAAGAAAGTAACACCATTTGAATCGAATACGGTGACCTCGGGTGACCTTAAAATGGGTCTTGGAGTTTTTGCATATCTAGGTAGGTATTGCAGTCATCCGATCACCTACCAACTATCTATCTAATCGAGACTAAAGTGGTTATTCAATTCGCCGTATGGCATGGTATGGTACCTACATAGGTGCACTTTTATCGGGACTTAATTAAACTGATTTAAGAAAACAAACTATCTGCCACACCGAGGCCCTGGTTTGATCCGCGGCAGTCAGGGCGCGTTAGCCGCTCCGCCACCGCCGCCACCGCCCAGCTGGCCTCCGCCCCTACCGCCGTTCGTCGGACTCGACGGCGCGCTCAGTGAACCGTCGAGCGCGCGCCGGCGGCGGTCGGGACGGGTCCGGTAGCGATGTGGGTGCGGCGGGCCCGACGTGGCGCGTGTTGAGAGTCGCTGGCTCGGCGTGACGACCTTAGAGCACATCGCGGTGTTCTGCGGTGCACCGGAGGTGCCTGATTGGTGGGTGACCGTCTGAGGCCCGACCCGGCCCGGGGAGGCCCGCGGCTGCCGCAGCCATGCAGTCAGCCTACTCGAAGCGGCAAAAGGACCGTCTGCGACTGAGCGAGGACCGGCACCGTCCACTGGGTCGCACCATCCGACAGACTCTGGCCGAGATCTGCCGGCAGACCATCATCTTCCTGTTCAACCAGGTGGGCGTGGGCTGCCTGCTGCTGGGCTACACGGTGAGCGGCGCGTTCGTGTTCCGGCACACGGAGGCCGAGTACGACCGGCAGCTGACCGCGCACGTCGAGATGCACCGCGAGACGACGGCGCGCGACCTCTGGGAGCTCACCCGCCAGATGAACCAGTTCAACGTCACAGAGCCGGACTGGTGGCGACTGGTGACCAACCTGACGGCCGAATACCAGCAGGACGTCATCGAGTTTGTGCGCCGCGGCTACCTGGGCGGCAGCAGCGACCAGAGCATCTGGACGGTGCCGTCCTCCATCATCTACTGCATATCCATCTACTCAACCATAGGTGAGAGGGGCGACGCGGCAGTGACACGACCAAAGTCGGGATCCACAGTGGCTGTTTTTTCGTTATTGATTCGAGAAGGACGATAACCTATAGGCATAGGTATTGAACCACGAGTAGGTACCTAGAACAACTTTTTTAAACGTCGAGCCGTACCTATAGGAGAGACGTTTAAAAGATTTTTGTACCTATAGCAGTTTAATGGTTTTATTTTTATCCCATACCGCGATTTCTTTCGGGCGCTTAAGGTAAAAATGCTTTTATGTAAAAAATACGACATATTTCAGACTAGACGAAATGTCTACTAGACGTTTAAAAGTTTGTTAATCGTCTAAACGTTTAACAAATCAGTTAAACGACATCTGATAATTTTCTCTCTTTGCACGTGAAGCAATTGTAAACACTGTCTACATAGGCGGCGGAACGGGGGGGGGGGACACCGGGGCACCGTGCCCCCCCCCCCTTTGCTTTTGGCATTTTAACATAAGCCCGCCCCTATGCGCGTTGCATGGAAAGAATGGGACCAAAAGTCGGCGGTGCCCCCGCCTCCCTTTAATTGAAGGTGTTCCGCCGCCACTGACTGTCTACGGTGCGGGATAGCTATTATTTTACCTTTCATTAACAGAAAAGAAGGTACAAAATGGTAAAAAGTGTTTATTTACCGAAAATCGCGGATATCGGGGCGTTTTCTCTTCACCTTCATATGAATTTTACCTTACTAAGGCATTTGCACAATTCATGAAGGAGGAATTCGGGTTTTTGTGGACCGTGATTCACCAGAATGCAGAAAATTTCGGGCGTGTCTCCCTGGAGCGTGCCTCTCCGCCGGGACAGATCCTGCAGCCAAGTGACGGCTTCCGTCGGCGGTGGCCGTCCGCCCACCTCCGAGGGACGTCGACAGGTGTTTGGAGGGTCGACGATCATCGGGAGGAGCGCCCACCTTCGCTAAATACACGGCGCGGCCGCGGCGCTTTGTCCGCGAGCCCGGCGCGCTCAGGGGCGCTTTGTTGGTGGCATCCCGCGGGGCGGGCGGTCCGTCAGCCAGTGCGGAATCGCGGCCGTTCGACCCACCCCACTGTTTATACCTGGCAAAACAGAGGCGGCCTCTCGGCGCGCACGGCCGACGGAGCGGCCCGGGGCGGCGTGCTGCCGTCACCGGTCGGAGAACGGCGTGGCCCGCCCCGCGGCGTCAGGCGCCACTGCGCGACCGACCTGTGCCCGTCAAGCTCCGTCAGCGGCCGGGCGTTTTTGTCAACCGAGCCGGGATTTCAGACTCATTCAAAGCGCCGACGTAGCAAGGTTTATTTTTCAGCACCCTCGCTGTAAAACGCTAATTGACTTGTAAATGTCACCTGGGTGTCAGTGACATCGTTTTCACTATCAACATACCTACCGGCCAGTGTTTAAATTACGCCGTGCTGCTGATCCATTATAAAACATGTTTGTTTCTCCACGGTGAAAACGATAGTTTTGACAGACACCTATCTGTCATCACATTACGGAAGAATAAGACACCATTTTGTGTCTGTTAAAACCACGTCGAGTTCACTGGTGATGGCACCCTGGTGTTTTGCCACACTGGATTAGCTCCGTCAATAGCCGTTCTCCGACTCTCGTCTCGCGACCCCGTCTCGGTCTCACCGACCTGTAAGTACATAGTTCTCCGGGAATGGGATCAGGCCACGCGGTGTTCACACTGTGTACCTCGGACTATTTAGAGCCGACATTGAGCGTCGGTCGCTGGTAGCCACTCGGCCGAAATCTGTTGGTTTTGGAGTAGTCCAAGACGTCGGGCGGTCGTTATAGTTGCGTTGTTTCACCGCGATGGCCCAGTATTTCAGCGGGTTGACCGGGCCGCGTCACACCGGGCCAACGGGGTACTGTGCGGCGCACGGGCCGGCGCAGACGGGCGCCCCCTGACACACGGACATCACAGGCTGAGACGGGCACCCGCCGTTACACGGGGCACCACAGACTGAGACGGGCGCCCTACAGCGCACGGGCCGGCTCAGACGGGTGCCCCCCCCCCCCCACGGGACACCACAGGCTAGACGGGTGCCCTACAGCGCACGGGCCGGCAAAGACCACGTCTAGCCCTCCGTCATGCCTGCAGGGGCGGACGGGCACCCCCGTCACACGGGAACCATTAGACGGGCGCCCTACACGGCACGGGCTGGTGCGGACGGGCGCCCTCCATGGTATAGCTGTTGCAGGCACTTTAGAAAATCAGTCATTTTGTAAAATGCCTAGGCATTTTACAAAAAGACGGCTGTTTGAAAAATGACTGAACGCAACCAGGCTTTTTTTCAAAATGGCTAGCCATTTTACAAAATGACTAGGCATTTTGCAAAATGCCTGACCAGCATGGAACGTAGATCTCACTACAGATACCTACTATGGCCAACAGTTTTTGGACGTCTTCCTATACCCTATAGGAACGTGTTCAGTCTGTAGCTGATCGATTTGAAGCTCTGTGATGACGACAATGCTGAGTAACGACCAGGTTGAGTTGCAGACTCGACTGTAGCATAAAGCATTGTGTGGCTTAAGCCCAGTGTGGACCACCCCTCCCCTCCTCAGTTGACTAGACAGCGCTCATTGGCTCTAAGGAACTTCAACAAGTCTACCCTAGGCCTAGTCCACGCAATTGTTTACAGCATTATTGTTTAGGTTTTCTTCCTAACTTTTCTTTGGAATAAAAAAGCTTTCTGATCACAATGAATATTAAAGCAATAATGAACAAAACACGATTAATTTTGTTCTGTGGCAACAGCTTTGAGTACCTACTTGCATGGTCCCAGTTAAAAATACGAGTATCAAGCTCCACATCAGGAGAATCATCAGGTCGCTTGGCGTAGGACGAGAGCGTTGGTTTCAGAAGACACTAACGCCTAAGTGTGTGGGATCGAATCCTCGCGACCTCTAATAGTTTTACAGATGCAGGCCGGCATAGGGCCAGTCGTTTGTTGACGCTCCAGATCGATCATTTTAAATCCAGCAGCGTCGCTGACGTGGGGGTTGGAAATGTCGCGGGCCTGCACTTCTCAAAATAGAGGTAGGTATGGACTTCCCATTGCTGGACTCCTCTGGTCATAATGCTGGACTCCTCGGTCCACCTACACGCTACCAAAACGTATATAATTAGATACTCGTATCTACAACACGCTGCTCAGTCATTTTGTAAAATGGCTAGGTATTTTGTAAAATGCCTAGGCATTTTGCAAAATGACTGGAGAGTCAGTCATTTTGTAAAATGCCTAGGCTTTTTGCAAAAAGCCTGGAAAATCAGTCATTTTGCAAAATGCCTAGGCATTTTACAAAATGACTGATTTTCTAAAGTGCCTGCAACATAGCTATCAAAGACAGGTGTCCTCCATTATACTCGCGAACGACGGCTGGCACAGACCTGCACGGTGTCTGCGGTACAGACTATGTAGGGGAGAGTGGTGCAGGAGGCCCCCCCTTAAGCTCAGTTGCTATTTTTAGACAAATGATAATATTTAAGAGCTAACGTGTGCATGCGCTGTGAGCATGCATCATTTTCCCATACATATTTGCATTCAAAATGAATCTAGGGGGTACACAAACCGTAAACTTTAACATTTCGGAAAAAGTTGCAAAAGGGCCTCTTACACTATGGCCTATGGGTATGGTAAGACCCCCCCCTCGGGCGTTTTACAAGTCAAGTCGACTTGTAAAAGACGCTTTGCGAACACAGCTGCAAGGCCTTTTATTTCGAAACGCTAAGCAAATACGGTGTTGTCGAAACCAATAACACTTCCAAAGCGCTCGAACAATGCGAAAACTAGCACAACCAAACGCTGATGACCAACGAAAATTGTACCTATTACCTCTAAGAAAAGAAACAGAAAAAAGAAACAAAAACAAACTCCTTGAAAAAAGAATGCCACGCCTGCCGCAGGTGCAGGCGTTTTAGCATCGGGGGCATTTTTTATCGGGGGGGCGTTTTATCATCCTCGAAGGGAGGGCCTCTTAAAAAAATGCAGTGTTTTAACGTCACAATCTTTATGGTTTATGAGACATTTGCAGCGCACCAGAACATGGTCTATTCTGAAGCTAACATGTGACAAATTTCGATGAGATAAGATTGCATTTGATAGCCATTGTTTTTTCAGATATTAATATAAGGGTGATAAAGATGCATATATCTGGCAAGTAAAGGGGCAAAAACAGAAACAGGCTTACCAAAAGTCTCTGCGACGCACCTGATACCTCAGGTTTCGTGAGTTGTTGTTTCAAGAGGGCTTCTGCTTTACAAGTACATTAAAAAATAAATAACATTATTGGTTTGGTAAAAAAAGCGATGGGGCCTCTTACCGACCCTGGGCGTCTTACACGGATCTCCCCTACAGACGATACTATCTTTCGGAACTCTGGTGTGTGCTCCAGGATCCACGTTACTGACGGATAGTATAATACGTACAGACGAGAGCCCTCTGAGGCTCCAAATCATGACGAGCGGATCAGTTCTGACCGGGCTTGGTTCCCGAGAGTGTTTTCACCGAACTGGGGGCCTTCACGAATCACGAATATGAAATGATTGCGAAAACAAAACTGACATCTACGGTCCCCTGGCTTCTATCTGTGGACATATATAGTGGCGACATATTGCTGTACTTATTAATTGCTCCGATTTAAACCGACAACAGCTGAGTCGTTTAGGGTTGAGGTTGTACGGTCACCTTTCTGCAGCTATGTTTGTCCGCGCTGGCTGTCATATGGTAGGACGTCGGGCGACAGTGAGCGATTGTCGGAGCTCCGTTGACTAATCGGGCCGCGAGCTGACGGCTGGCGGCGAGCGACAGGGGACACGGTCCGCCATGCCGTCTCCCGGGCGGCGGCGGCCCGTGCTCGGCTCGTTCCGTGTCTCCGGAACAATTAATCTCGCCGGCGCTCGTCGCCCATTGGGGCACCGCTGATAAATCATATGGAGCGGCGTCATATCTCCATCAGCTCTCTCTCAGCTCAGGAACCTCGACCACACTCAACCTGTCCGTGCTGGATATCTTGTCACGACCATGGTGACTTTTCTGACCGACCTGTTAATTGAAAACGTCCCGACAATTACCAATAAAGCAAATTCTCTGCTACACCTTGGTCCTCCTAATTATCTAGCATTTACTGCAATGATAGACTTCACTGAGTCCAGCTACGTTACCACGACGTTGCAGTGCCGCACAACGCGTCCACGGCCGTTGAACGAGTCTAGTGCAGCGCAGACGCTTTTACGGGCATTGCGGTGCAGCCTACTTAGCAGGCGTTTGCTTTGCGGCACAGTATAGATGCAGGCGTTTATACGGCGGCGCAGCGCAACTGCTGGCGGGTTATGCCTATGAAACGTTAGTAGTTATAACCTTTTAGGGCATTTTTGCTGTCGATTGGCGCTGCGAAATCGGGAATAATGTGTGATGCAGGAAATATACCAGGAAATGATGCAGGTAATAATACAATGTTAAGAGGCATGTACTGATAACGGGCGTGCCGTTTCAACATATAAATTTCAGAATTAGTGCGTGTCGTCAGGAAATCAGACTATTGCAGCACTCGACTCTGAGATCACATTTCTGCACTTATCCCATGTCTCACCCGGTTGTCAATGCCAATAATTAAATATAAGAGCTGCCACGATCCTCATAGTCCATCGGCGTGTTGTGCACGTCGTTTGTCCCACCCACGCTACTCTCCTCTCTCCCACCCGCCTCCATACACACATACGGCATCATCCCACCGCCTGCAGTCCCGACAGATGAGCGGGTCCGCCGCGCTGCCGATGATCCCCCGTCGACAGTAAACAACCTCTGACACTGACGAATGCCGCTTCGGAAACTACACACACATCGGCCGTGACGGCGTCCGGATTTCTGAGACGGTTCGCTCGGGTGATCGGACGGCGGTGTTCGTCTGGAGCCGGTGTGTCGGGGCGTGATTCCTCCTCTGGCAGGGGCGGGGGCGGACAGCCGAGATGGAGCAGCCGGCCGGCCACTGTCGCCACCGAGCCGGCCAGACATGACGCGCGGTGTCCGCCCGCCTGATGGATCGCGGCCCGTCCCTCCCACCTCACAGGGACGCCCCACCAGCGCCCCGGGCTCAGGGGCACTGTCACGTGACCGAACCGCCGCCGTCGGACGGAGTCTGACCTCAGCCGACCTGCGGGCCCATCTGCCGCCGCGGGCGGTCGGCGGGCCGCCGAGGACCCCGTGCAAACAAACAGGCTCCCCGGCGGGCCACCGCTCGTGGGCCGCAGTAATGACGCTCGTCAGCGCGGGGCGCCGCCGTCACGTGCTCCCGGACCTGGGCGAGGAGTCATCGGATGACAGGGTGCCTCTCAGAAAGCCAGCCGCGGTCACCCGGTCACCGGTCACGGGTCATCGGTCACGACGGCCGAAGGTCAGAGACGGCGGCAGTTTCGGTCGCCGAGCACGGGGCCGCGCTTACTGCTCTACGGCGAGCCGCACGAACTGGTAATACCGGAGATACATTTCCGGGCCAATATAACCGGATCCACTGAATGATGGGATTGAAGGCCACATCATAAGCCACAGATTAAACGTTCCATTGGTGCGCTCATTGGTAATAAATACTCCACATCTGGCTTCGTATGGCCGTATTCCACGAATCAGCAGAGTAATTAAACGATGAATATGAAAAATTTAGCCGAGTTTTGGCCTGATTTGTCTGGCCAAAACAATGAAACGGGCAATGCCGACCACTCTGACCCTTAGCTGGATTATCTGACGGTTGATCTCTCTGTCCACGCGCAGGTTACGGCTACCTGACGCCGCACACCACCTGGGGCAAGATCTGCACAATCATCTACGCCATCGTGGGCATCCCGCTGATGCTACTCTACATGTCCAACGTGGGAGCAGTGCTCGCCAACTGCTTCAAGTTCGTCTATTTCAAAATGCTCCGGTAAGTACATAATTTTTCCAACGTCTATGTACATATGAACCTTTAAAGGGACCCTCCCACCTTAACATTAGATTTGAGTTGCGATAGCCAAAATGGGGTCCCTGGCTCACAATTACCGGTTTCGGCACTCACAACATCGAGAAATGCCTTAAATCGGAAATATTGAATTTCAAAATTGCAGCATTTTGATTCAGAGGGGCTAATGCTTAGGAATACCCCTCTGAATGTGTGACGTCAGAGCAGATATCTAACGATTTTTAACCCTCGCCCTGGCAGGGGGGGGTCGATGCGACCCCCCCCCTAAGGTTTTTCGAGGATAGCGTAAAAACGGCGGCGCGCAGCGCCGCCAAATTTGGCACAGCCTATGGGGCAACCTTTTTACATATGACCTGAAAATTTCAGGTCCGTGTGACCTTGGGTCAGGTCACCAGGTCAGAAAAACCGGTACAAGGTCATGGTCAAATTTCAATTTTCTTTTTGCACCTGTCCAACTCACAGTTTTGCACTGATTTCCTTCAAACTTTCAGGATGTGCTAAGGTCACCGAGTTGTATTACATATAGTTCGGGTTTTTTGAGGTCACTGACCTGAGGTCAGTTAGAGGTCATAACGTCGTAATGTTAAGCCTATGGGAAAATACTAAATTCGGAAAATACTGGAGATATCCGCTTCGTTCTATCACTTTTGTGCTTTGAAACCAAAGTACTTAACAGCAGGTCACTTGGTGCTTCTTTGTTTGGTGTACTTATCCATGGGTCAGGTCAAATGAGGTCAACTGAGGTCAAATGACGTTTTTGCCAATAACTTGGCACATAATGACGCTAGAGCTTAAAAAATGGTATCATTGTGTTCCTGGTGATCAGCCGAATCGAATGATATGCGATATGATGCAATTTGGTTAACTTTAACTTAATTTATTAATTTAAGTTTACTTAAAATTTAAGAAAAACTTTAAGTACACTTAAGCAATCTAAAAAGTATATCATTCGACGCGCCTTGACGTGCTGAGTTCACTGGTGCTTTTCTTTTTGCTCTATCTTAATTAGATCAAAAGTTATAAGCGAAAAACTTTTGACCTGTTTTTAGCGAAATTTTTGCATTTATACCCCCCAAACCCCCCTAAATATTGACCTAGAGCAACCAAATTTGCACAGGGGCGAGAACTCCAGGGGGCCCACCTACCTACCAAATTTGGTGTTTCTAGGTGCCATAGGAGCCAATCGCGAGGGGGGGGGTCGCATCGACCCCCCCCTGCCAGGCCGTGTTATGAAAAATGCCCTGCCAGGGCGAGGGTTAAATGCTTGACTAAAACGTTTTGTAGCACGCGGTGGTATATGCTATTTGCGCGCAACATCTGCCGCAAACGCCGCACTTCTAAAATAAAGTCGCTAGAAACAGCGGAGATACCAAAAAAGTAAACAAAAGTAAAAGTATAATATCTTGAAAACCGGTGGATATTTTTCGGTGAAATTTGGTAGATATTTGTTTTCGCTCTTTCTGAACCGAGCGACATCACTTTCATGCCAATTCATAAACTTTTTTGAAGGTGGGAGGGTCCCTTTAATGCTTGCATACATACTCATGTCGGATAATATTTATCGCCGCTTCAAAATGCTTATTTGTTTCGTGACGAATGTGTCGGTGACCGTTGCGACTTCGATCAGATCAATTCCTTCGTCAGTTTTTGGCCTTAGTGTCTGTCTCATGTCATTGTGGAGCAGCTGAAAAGTCACCAGGTGCCTTTCATTTACTAGTTGCCCGTCTGCTCCGCTCTGGCAAGATGCGCAGCGATTCCCGTCTCCGAGCGGCGTACGCGACGGTCGGGTCTGGCACGCCGGGCGGGGTCGGGGCGGAGCGAGGCTCCGCGGGGTGTCATTCGGGACGGCACGCCCGGCCCGCGGCCTGCCGGACAGGTGACGGACGACCGTCACGGCACCGTCACCAGCCGTCACGCGGCGTCACAACACAGCGTCACGGCAGAACGCGCCGTAAATTCCGGCAGACACTGCTATTGAGCCGAACACAATAGAGAGGCTGAACGGTACACGTTCATTGACTCGAAAATTGTTATTTTGTACGTTTGACAGAACATTAAGTTAGTGCGGAATGGTTGTTGCTATTTTCTTAACTTCTTCATGCGAATAACCTTTCACGTTTCAGTCACGTTTGAAGTAGCTCACGCGGCACCGTTCAACCGGTGCAGAGCCTATTTTAAGGGAATTTGACTGGGGGGGGGGGCAACCTGGAAAATTGTCTTTAATAATCCATTAACCCTCGCCCGTATTGGTGTTTCCAGTAGCGAGCGTATAGGGGGGGGGGGTCCGTTGGACCCTCCCCCTTGCCGTTTCGCCCCTGATCGAGCTAGAGCTTCGCGGAAAAAACGACCGTGTTGCCCGTGATAAAAGGAAGCCGATTATACCCAATTTTAAGGTCCTAGGTCATCGGTTGACCTTCCAGGTCAGGTCATTGACCCAAAAGTCGGGAAAATCGGGACCTGTTAGAGCGTCGTAAAGAGTGGCTGCTATGGTTTTTCGGGGTGCTGATCACGAATATCATGTTAGTTATGATCATAGATGATGTCTTCATGCATTTAGGCCAGGTCAGGTCAGGTCAGGTCAACCAGTAAGGGAGTGCCGGGTATTCGTAGTAGGTGGCAACCGCCTCTGACAGCTTCGTAACATGTTACGAAGGCACCAAAACTACTTCGTAAATGGTCAAATGGTTACGTGCGTGAAGTTAGCGTCGTATTCCGCGACGGATTCAGCGTCGAGTCCGAATTTCAACTAAACCCAACCTATCCGATGCAGTTTGGGACGCTGATTCCGAATATCGTATTCATTTCAAATTTCAAGGTCATCTTCAAGGTCAAATCACGGATTGAAATTGAGTCCCCGATTTTTCCTACACCGATCGTCCGATCCGATTTCTGAAGGTCGCATTCGAAAGCTAGGGTCAGAATCTCGAATTCCCTAATATATACCTTATTAAAAATATTTGACCTTAAAGGTCAAATCACGGATTAAAATTTTGAGTCCCCCTATTTTTTCTACACGGATCGTCCGATCCAATTTCTGATGGTCGCATTCGATAGCTAGGGTCAGAATCTCGAGTTCCCTAATATATACCTTATTAAAAATATTTGACCTTAAAGGTCAAATCACGGATTGAAATTTTGAGTCCCCCTATTTTTTCTACACCGATCGTCCGATCCGATTTCTGATGGTCGCATTCGATAGCTAGGGTCAGAATCTCGAGTTCCCTAATATATACCTTATTAAAAATATTTGACCTTAAAGGTCAAATCACGGATTAAAATTTTGAGTCCCCCTATTTTTTCTACACCGATCGTCCGATCCAATTTCTGATGGTCGCATTCGATAGCTAGGGTCAGAATCTCGAGTTCCCTTATATATACCTTATTAAAAATATTTGACCTTAAAGGTCAAATCACGGATTAAAATTTTGAGTCCCCCTATTTTTTCTACACCGATCGTCCGATCCAATTTCTGATGGTCGCATTCGATAGCTAGGGTCAGAATCTCGAGTTCGCTAATATATACCTTATTAAAAATATTTGACCTTAAAGGTCAAATCACGGATTGAAATTTTGAGTCCCCCTATTTTTTCTACACCGATCGTCCGATCCAATTTCTGATGATCGCATTCCATAGCTAGGGTCAGAATCTCGAGTTCCCTAAGATATACATTATTAAAAATATTTGACCTTAAAGGTCAAATCACGGATTGAAATTTTAGTCTCCCTATTTTTTCTACACCGATCGTCCGATCCAATTTCTGATGGTCGCATTCGATAGCCAGGGTCAGAATCTCGAGTTCCCTAATACATACCTTATTAAAAATATTTGACCTTAAAGGTTAAAGGACTCAAAATTTCAATCCGTGATTTGACCTTTAAGGTCAAATATTTCTAATAAGGTATATATTAGGGAATTCGAGATTCTGACCCTAGCTATCGAATGCGACCTTCAGAAATCGAATCGGACGATCGGTGTAGAAAAAATCGGGGGACTCAAAATTTCAATCCGTGATGTGACCTTAAAGGTCGAATATCCGTGATTTGACCTTTAAGGTCAAATATTTTTAATAAGGTATACATTAGAGAACTCGAGATTCTGACCCTAGCTATCGAATGCGACCATCAGAAATCGGATCGGACGATCGGTGTAGAAAAAATTGGGTGACTCAAAATGTCAATCCGTGATTTGACCTTTAAGGTCAAATATTTTTAATAAGGTATATATAAGGGAACTCGAGATTCTGACCCTAGCTATCGAATGCGACCATCAGAAAATGGATCCGACGATCGGTGTAGAAACAATAGGGGACTCAAAATTTCAATCCGTGATTTGACCTTTAAGGTCAAATATTTTTAATAAGGTATATATTAGGGAACTCGAGATTCTGACCCTAGCTATCGAATGCGACCATCAGAAATTGGATCGAACGATCGGCGTAGAAAAAATAGGGGACTCAAAATTTCAATCCGTGATTTGACCTTTAAGGTCAAATATTTTTAATAAGATATGTATTAGGGAACTCGAGATGCTGACCCTAGCTATCGAATGCGACCATCAGAAATTGGATCGGACGATCGGTGTAGAAAAAATATGGGGACTCAAAATTTCAATCCGTGATTTGACCTTTAAGGTCAAATATTTATAATAAGGTATATATTAGAGAACTCGAGATTCTGACCCTAGCTATCGAACGCGACCATCAGAAATTGGATCGGACGATCGGTGTAGAAAAAATAGGGGACTAAAAATTTCAATCCGTGATGTGACCTTTAAGGTCGAATATCCGTGATTGGACCATTAAGGTCAAATATTTTTAATAAGGTATATATCAGGGAACTCGAGATTCTGACCCTAGCTATCGAATGCGACCATCAGAAATTGGATAGGACGATCGGTGTAGATAAAATAGGGGACTCAAAATTTCAATCCGTGATTTGACCTTTAAGGTCAAATATTTTTAATAAGGTATATATTAGGGAACTCGAGATTCTGACCCTAGCTATCGAATGCGACCATCAGAAATTGGATCGGACGATCGGTGTAGAAAAAATATGGGGACTCAAAATTTCAATCCGTGACTTGACCTTTAAGGTCAAATATTTTTAATAAGGTATATATTAGGGAACTTGAGATTCTGACCCTAGCTATCGAATGCGACCATCAGAAATTGGATCGGACGATCGGTGTAGAAAAAATAGGGGGACTCAAAATTTCAATCCGTGATTTGACCTTTAAGGTCAAATATTTTTAATAAGGTATATATTAGGGAACTCGAGATTCTGACCCTAGCTATCGAATGCGACCATCAGAAATTGGATCGAACGATCGGCGTAGAAAAAATAGGGGGACTCAAAACTTCAATCCGTGATTTGACCTTTAAGGTCAAATATTTTTAATAAGGTATGTATTACGGAACTCGAGATGCTGACCCTAGCTATCGAATGCGACCATCAGAAATTGGATTGGACGATCGGTGTAGAAAAAATAGGGGACTCAAAATTTCAATCCGTGATTTGACCTTTAAGGTCAAATATTTTTAATAAGGTATATATTAGGGAACTCGAGATTCTGACCCTAGCTATCGAATGCGACCATCAGAAATTGGATCGAACGATCGGCGTAGAAAAAATAGGGGGACTCAAAACTTCAATCCGTGATTTGACCTTTAAGGTCAAATATTTTTAATAAGGTATGTATTAGGGAACTCGAGATGCTGACCCTAGCTATCGAATGCGACCATCAGAAATTGGATCGGACGATCGGTGTAGAAAAAATATGGGGACTCAAAATTTCAATCCGTGATTTCACCTTTAAGGTCAAATATTTTTAATAATGTATATATTAGAGAACTCGAGATTCTGACCCTAGCTATCGAACGCGACCATCAGAAATTGGATCGGACGATCGGTGTAGAAAAAATAGGGGACTCAAAATTTCAATCCGTGATGTCACCTTTAAGGTCGAATATCCGTGATTGGACCATTAAGGTCAAATATTTTTAATAAGGTATATATCAGGGAACTCGAGATTCTGACCCTAGCTATCGAATGCGACCATCAGAAATTGGATAGGACGATCGGTGTAGATAAAATAGGGGGACTCAAAATTTCAATCCGTGATTTGACCTTTAAGGTCAAATATTTTTAATAAGGTATATATTAGTGAACTCGAGATTCTGACCATAGCTATCGAATGCGACCATCAGAAATTGGATCGGACGATCGGTGTAGAAAAATAGGGGGACTCAAAATTTCAATCCGTGATTTGACCTTTAAGGTCAAATATTTTTAATAAGGTATATACTAGGGAACTTGAGATTCTGACCCTAGCTATCGAATGCGAACATCTGAAATTGGATCGGACGATCGGTGTAGAAAAAATAGGGGGACTCAAAATTTCAATCCGTGATTTGACCTTTAAGGTCAAATATTTTTAATAAGGTATATTATAGGGAATTCGAGATTCTGACCCTAGCTATCGAATGCGACCTTCAGAAATCGGATCGGACGATCGGTGTAGAAAAAATCGGGGGACTCAAAATTTCAATCCGTGATGTGACCTTTAAGGTCGAATATCCGTGATTTGACCTTTAAGGTCAAATATTTTTAAAAAGTATATATTAGCGAACTCGAGATTCTTACCCTAGCTATCGAATGCGACCATCAGAAATCGGATCGGACGATCGGTGTAGAAAAAATTGGGGACTCAAAATTTCAATCCGTGATTTGACCTTTAAGGTCAAATATTTTTAATAAGGTATATATTAGGGAACTCGAGATTCTGACCCTAGCTATCGAATGCGACCATCAGAAATTGGATCGGACGATCGGTGTAGAAAAAATAGGGGACTTAAAATTTCAATCCGTGATTTGACCTTTAAGGTCAAATATTTTTAATAAGGTATATATTAGGGAACTCGAGATTCTGACCCTAGCTATCGAATGCGACCATCAGAAATTGGATCGGACGATCGGTGTAGAAAAAATATGGGGACTCAAAATTTCAATCCGTGACTTGACCTTTAAGGTCAAATATTTTTAATAAGGTATATATTAGGGAACTTGAGATTCTGACCCTAGCTATCGAATGCGACCATCAGAAATTGGATCGGACGATCGGTGTAGAAAAAATAGGGGGACTCAAAATTTCAATCCGTGATTTGACCTTTAAGGTCAAATATTTTTAATAAGGTATATATTAGGGAACTTGAGATTTTGACCCTAGCTATCGAATGCGACCATCAGAAATTGGATCGAACGATCGGCGTAGAAAAAATAGGGGGACTCAAAACTTCAATCCGTGATTTGACCTTTAAGGTCAAATATTTTTAATAAGGTATGTATTAGGGAACTCGAGATGCTGACCCTAGCTATCGAATGCGACCATCAGAAATTGGATTGGACGATCGGTGTAGAAAAAATAGGGGACTCAAAATTTCAATCCGTGATTTGACCTTTAAGGTCAAATATTTTTAATAAGGTATATATTAGGGAACTCGAGATTCTGACCCTAGCTATCGAATGCGACCATCAGAAATTGGATCGAACGATCGGCGTAGAAAAAATAGGGGGACTCAAAACTTCAATCCGTGATTTGACCTTTAAGGTCAAATATTTTTAATAAGGTATGTATTAGGGAACTCGAGATGCTGACCCTAGCTATCGAATGCGACCATCAGAAATTGGATCGGACGATCGGTGTAGAAAAAATATGGGGACTCAAAATTTCAATCCGTGATTTCACCTTTAAGGTCAAATATTTTTAATAAGGTATATATTAGAGAACTCGAGATTCTGACCCTAGCTATCGAACGCGACCATCAGAAATTGGATCGGACGATCGGTGTAGAAAAAATAGGGGACTCAAAATTTCAATCCGTGATGTCACCTTTAAGGTCGAATATCCGTGATTGGACCATTAAGGTCAAATATTTTTAATAAGGTATATATCAGGGAACTCGAGATTCTGACCCTAGCTATCGAATGCGACCATCAGAAATTGGATAGGACGATCGGTGTAGATAAAATAGGGGGACTCAAAATTTCAATCCGTGATTTGACCTTTAAGGTCAAATATTTTTAATAAGGTATATATTAGGGAACTCGAGATTCTGACCATAGCTATCGAATGCGACCATCAGAAATTGGATCGGACGATCGGTGTAGAAAAATAGGGGGACTCAAAATTTCAATCCGTGATTTGACCTTTAAGGTCAAATATTTTTAATAAGGTATATACTAGGGAACTTGAGATTCTGACCCTAGCTATCGAATGCGAACATCTGAAATTGGATCGGACGATCGGTGTAGAAAAAATAGGGGGACTCAAAATTTCAATCCGTGATTTGACCTTTAAGGTCAAATATTTTTAATAAGGTATATTATAGGGAATTCGAGATTCTGACCCTAGCTATCGAATGCGACCTTCAGAAATCGGATCGGACGATCGGTGTAGAAAAAATCGGGGGACTCAAAATTTCAATCCGTGATGTGACCTTTAAGGTCGAATATCCGTGATTTGACCTTTAAGGTCAAATATTTTTAAAAAGGTATATATTAGCGAACTCGAGATTCTTACCCTAGCTATCGAATGCGACCATCAGAAATCGGATCGGACGATCGGTGTAGAAAAAATTGGGGACTCAAAATTTCAATCCGTGATTTGACCTTTAAGGTCAAATATTTTTAATAAGGTATATATTAGGGAACTCGAGATTCTGACCCTAGCTATCGAATGCGACCATCAGAAATTGGATCGGACGATCGGTGTAGAAAAAATAGGGGACTTAAAATTTCAATCCGTGATTTGACCTTTAAGGTCAAATATTTTTAATAAGGTATATATAAGGGAACTCGAGATTCTGAACCTAGCTATCGAATGCGACCATCAGAAATTGGATCGGACGATCGGTGTAGAAAAAAATAGGGGACTCAAAATTTCAATCCGTGATTTGACCTTTAAGGTCAAATATTTTTAATAAGGTATATTTAAGGGAACTCGAGATTCTGACCCTAGCTATCGAATGCGACCATCAGAAATTGGATCGAACGATCGGTGTAGAAAAAATAGGGGGATTCAAAATTTCAATCCGTGATTTGACCTTTAAGGTCAAATATTTTTAATAAGGTATGTATTAGGGAACTCGAAATTCTGACCCTAGCTATCGAATGCGACCATCAGAAATTAGATCGGACGATCGGTAGAAAAAATAGGGGGACTCAAAATTTCAATCCGTGATTTGACCTTTAAGGTCAAATATTTTTAATAAGGTATATATTAGGGAACTCGAGATTCTGACCCTAGCTATCGAATGCGACCATCAGAAATCGGATCGGACGATCGGTGTAGAAAAAATTGGGGACTCAAAATTTCAATCCGTGATTTGACCTTTAAGGTCAAATATTTTTTAATAAGGTATATATTAGGGAACTCGAGATGCTGACCCTAGCTATCGAATGCGACCATCAGAAATTGGATCGGACGATCGGTGTAGAAAAAATAGGGGACTCAAAATTTCAATCCGTGATTTGACCTTTAAGGTCACATATTTTAAATAAGGTATATATTAGGGAATTCGAGATTCTGACCCTAGCTATCGAATGCGACCTTCAGAAATCGGATCGGACGATCGGTGTAGAAAAAATCGGGGGACTCAAAATTTCAATCCGTAATGTGACCTTAAAGGTCGAATATCCGTGATTTGACCTTTAAGGTCAAATATTTTTAAAAAGGTATATATTAGGGAACTCGAGATTCTGACCCTAGCTATCGAATGCGACCATCAGAAATCGGATCGGACGATCGGTGTAGAAAAAATTGGGGTCTCAAAATTTCAATCCGTGATTTGACCTTTAAGGTCAAATATTTTTAATAAGGTATATATTAGGGAACTCGAGATTCTGACCCTAGCTATCGAATGCGACCATCAGAAATTGGATCGGACGATCGATGTAGAAAAAATAGGGGGACTCAAAATTTCAATCCGTGATTTGACCTTTAAGGTCAAATATTTTTAATAAGGTATATATTAGGGAACTCGAGATTCTGAACCTAGCTATCGAATGCGACCATCAGAAATTGGATCGGACGATCGGTGTAGAAAAAAATAGGGGGACTCAAAATTTCAATCCGTGATTTGACCTTTAAGGTCAAATATTTTTAATAAGGTATATATTAGGGAATTTGAGATTCTGACCCTAGCTATCGAATGCGACCTTAAGAAATCGGATCGGACGATCGGTGTAGAAAAAATCGGAGGACTCAAAATTTCAATCCGTGATGTGACCTTTAAGGTCGAATATCCGTAATTTGACCTTTAAGGTCAAATATTTTTAATAAGGTATATATTAGGGAACTCGAGATTCTGACCCTAGCTATCGAATGCGACCATCAGAAATCGGATCGGACGATCGGTGTAGAAAAAATAGGGGGACTCAAAATTTCAATCCGTGATTTGACCTTTAAGGTCAAATATTTTTAATAAGGTATATATAAGGGAACTCGAGATTCTGACCCTAGCTATCGAATGCGACCATCAGAAATTGGATCGGACGATCGGTGTAGAAAAAATTGGGGGACTCAAAATTTTAATCCGTGATTTGACCTTTAAGGTCAAATATTTTTAATAAGGTATATATTAGGGAACTCGAGATTCTGACCCTAGCTATCGAATGCGACCATCAGAAATCGGATCGGACGATCGGTGTAGAAAAAATAGGGGACTCAAAATTTCAATCCGTGATTTGACCTTTAAGGTCAAATATTTTTAATAAGGTATATATTAGGGAACTCGAGATTTTGACCCTAGCTATCGAATGCGACCATCAGAAATTGGATCGGACGATCGGTGTAGAAAAAATAGGGGGACTCAAAATTTCAATCCGTGATTTCACCTTTAAGGTCAAATATTTTTAATAAGGTATATATTAGGGAACTCGAGATTCTGACCCTACCTATCGAATGCGACTATCAGAATCCGGATCGGGCGATCGGTGTAGAAAAAATTGGGGACTCAAAATTTCAATCCGTGATTTGACCTTTAAGGTCAAATATTTTTAATAAGGTATATATTAGGGAATTCGAGATTCTGACCCTAGCTTTCGAATGCGACCTTCAGAAATCGGATCGGACGATCGGTGTAGGAAAAATCGGGGACTCAATTTCAATCCCTGATTTGACCTTGAAGATGACCTTGAAATTTGAAATGAATACGATATTCGGAATCAGCGTCCCAAACTGCATCGGATAGGTTGGGTTTAGTTGAAATTCGGACTCGACGCTGAATCCGTCGCGGAATACGACGCTAACTTCACGGACGTCAAATGGTTGCTTAATTCGAATTCAGCTCCAAAAACTAGCCTAGAAAGTAGAAACATATAAAACTCGAAAATGTGAACCGAGGTCATCAAAGGTAAATGATCTGACCTGACCTTCCGGTGATCTTGACACCCACCCTAATGCATGGGAGCTACATCATATCCCATGTTTGAACGTTTGAAACCACGAAAAGACTGCAAACGCGCGGCTAATGCGAGGCGACATACGCCGAATCGCGACCTCGGCCAAACATGGTGCCATGGTGCTAGGCCGCCGGTGCATCTGAAAGAACTGTGGTGCCCCTGACAAGCCTGAAGTTCCAACGACAGGCCCGTGGTGCCCCTGACAGGCCCATGATGCCTTTGCGAGGCCGGTGGTGTCCACGTGAGGCCGGTGGTGCCCCTGGGCCCTGACAGGACTGTGGTGCTCCTGACAAGCCTGGAGTGTCCCCGACAGGCACGTGGTGCCACTAACAGGCCCAAGGTGTCCCAGTCCCTGCGAGGCCGGTGGTGTCCCTGCCAGGCATGTGGTGTCCATACTAGGCCTCTGGTGCCCCTGACAGGTCCGTGGCGCCCTTGCTAGGCCTATGGTGCCTCTGGCAGGCCTATGGTGCCCCTGGCGGGCCTGTGGTGGTACCCCTGACAGGCCCAAGGTGGTGCCCCTGCGAGGCCGGTGGGGCCCCTGGCAGGTCTGTGGTTCCCCTGGCAGACCTATGGTGCTCTTGCTAGGCTGATGGTGCTCCCAACAGGCCTGTGGTGCCCCTGACAGGCCGGTGGTGCCCCTGGCAGGCCTGTGGTGTCCCCGGGCCCCAAGAGGGTGGGGGGTCATGACCCATATGACCCACCCTTAGATACACCACTGGTCATTTACTTACAGACTGACTCATTTGACATCCATTGCAAAACAAGTCACAGTAGTTACGTAGTATGTTTGTCACCCTGTTCCTTTATGCCCATTTTTATAGTGGGCAAATCTCGACGACTAGGGGGGCAATTCTGTTGAGTGCGGGGGCATTTGCCCCCCCAGTTAACATGTTAAAATAGGCCCTGGTTATCAGCAGTGCCTGGAGAATGGCCTTAGGGTCGAAATGAAATGCGAGGCTGAGACGTCTTTATGACCGATTGTTTGCTACTTAGGTACTGGATAGTTATTAACGGTGCCAGACGCCGTAGTAAACCACTGCGGGCTGCAACTGCTGGCAGCGGAACGGTGGGAGACTCCGTGGGAAGACAGTGCAGCATGCACATTTTTATAGCAAACACCTTATAAGAGTCGGTGGCAAGCGCCGTGGTAAAGGAGTAGGTATATATCGGTCGGTACCTACTCATGGTAGACGCTAGGGGAGATTCCATGGCTTCTGCTGCGCAGTGCAGAATGAGGCTGTAGTGACGTTGTGGTGCCGTGGTCCGGCCGTGGGAACCCTCCAGCTCCGTGAGAACCGACGCCCGTCGATACTGGAGCGTGATCACCTCGTAAAGCCGTGAACGCGTCCCGTGAGAAAACACGAGCCCGGCGTCCGGTCGTGCGTGGATGGTTTCCATTTTACTGCGCTTGGCTAGTGGATTCTATGGCGAGAGTTAATGTCACGTGAAGATGACCGTCGTCTCGCTGACGCCCCAGCACACGTCCGCTGTTGTTTGGTTTGCTGTCCGGACGGACGGTCACACCACTGCCGTCGGGGTGGTCTGGTCCCCCCCGCCACATCCGCCTGCAGTTCAGGGCTCGGTCCGGCCCAGTGCAGTCCGACGGTCCGTGACACAGAGCAGCTCCGGTGGCCGGGCCGGACCGACCCCGAGACGGACGCATTTCTCCGCGAGCAGCCGTCAGCGCGCGGACCGGCGGCCGGCGGCGGAGGGCGGGCCGACCGGCCGGCCGGACGGACGGCGGAGTTGGCAGCCGGTGGCCGGCTGACGGCCGGTGTCGCCGCCTGCCACTCCGGCTGGGTCCCCTCCAACTGGGCGACCGGTCACCGCGTGCCGGCCGCGCCGCTGACCGGCCCGCTGCACACTGGTCGGAAACGCTCCAGCGAGAGGCCAGCGGCCTTTCCGCAAAAGTTTTTTGCTTGTTATTCCACAACTAGTGAAGCAAACTTCATAAAACTTTGCATACCTTCTCTGTCATATGTAAGCTATCATTTGGATGTCAAGCACTAAATATATGACGTGAACCTGTTAAGTTATGACGTCATAATTGAGTAAAATACAGGATCTAGCACTACTTTAAGTCAACAAGGGAAATTGGGAGCTGCTATTCGGGCACCGGGAATGGTTTCATGCACTCCTTGCAAGGTCCAGTGCTTCACTTTAGCATTGTTGACTTTGCGTGACGTCATTTATGACGTCACTAAGGCCATATAAGTTTTTCGTCAATAACTCCTGAGCAGGTGGAGCTAGAGAGTCGGGAAAGCCACCATTGGACTCAGGAAGACCTACCGAATCGAATGATATGCGATATGACCTCCTTCAACCATTTTTGTGACCTGAGGGGCTCCGACTTGACCTTGACCCGAGGTTAACACCTTAACCCTCGCCCGTATAGGGGGGTCGAACGGACCGCCCCCATGGTTTTTCGCGAATAACTCGCGTAAAAAGCGGCCGATCGCGATGAAACTTTCAGTACCTTCGCGTTATTCAATTTTACATTTACCCTGAAAATTTCATGACCCTGACCCGAATGACCTTTGACCTGTGACCTACTTTTCGAGACCATGTTTGGCCAGAATCGCGATTCGGCGTATGTCGGCTCGCATTAGCGGCGCGTTTGCAGTCTTTTCGTGGTTTCAAGCGTTCAAACATGTGATATGGTGTTGCCCCCATGCATTAGGGTGGGTGTCAAGGTCACCTGAAGGTCAGGTCAGGTCATTGACCTTTGATGACCTCGGTTCACTTTTTCGAGTTTTACATGTTTCTAGGCCAGTTTTTGGAGCTGAATTCGAATTTAGCAACCATATGAACATTTACGAAGTAGTTTTGGTGCCTTCGTAACATGTTACGAAGCTGTCAGAGGCGGTTGACACCTACTAGGAATACCCGGTAGGACCCCTACTGGTTGACCTGACCTGACCTGAGCCGACCTGGACTAAATGCATGAAGACATCATCTGTGATCAAAACTAACATGATATTCGTGATCAGCACCCCAAAAAACCCCATAGCAGCTACACTTTGCGACGTTCTAACAGGTCCCGATTTTCCCGACTTTTAGGTCATTGACCTGACCTGCAAGGTCAACCAATGACCTAGGACCTTAAAATTGGGTATCATCGGCTCCCTCTCGTCACGGGCAACACGCTCGTTTTTTCCGCGAAGCTCTAGCTCGATCAGGGGCGAAACGGCAAGGGGGGTCCAACGGACCCCCCCCCCCCCTTATACGTTCGCGGCTGGAAAAACACCAATACAGGCGAGGGTTAAGTTGACTTCACCCGAACACCAAGTATAGCATTCAACGCGCCTGAGCTAGACAAACACGATGATGCCAAAATCGCGGCAGTGCGACCATTTTTGGCAAAGTAATTAACCTAAAACCGAGCCCGTGCCTTATGGCACTTACCTGACCTAAGAGGCCACTGGCTGACCTAAGACCTTAAAATCGGGTAGTACCTAATTGTTGCGTCTTATAACGGCACACAAGCTCGTTTTTTCCGCGAGGCTCTAGCTCAATTAGAGGCGAAACGGCGAGGGAGTTGTACTTACCAACCCTCCCCGGTCAATATAGAAAACCAATCGGTCCGGCCATGGGTTAAATACCGGAATTGTGAGCTAATGTAAAAAGACGGCCCAAGGTAACCCGACGTCAGTGACAGGTGTCCTATATTTGCAGCGTCTTATATTCACGAAGGTTTCAATTTCTTCTTCAGCCGAGTGATGGTTGTCAATGAGCAAGGCTCTCTAAATGCAAGCCGTAATTGCCACGCAATTTGTGGAAGGCTTTTGATGTCAATGCATACATACCTAAATGCATACATAAAACGTGCTTTTCACAAAGTTCATAAACTCAAGCGCATCTGTTTTTAATGACCAGTCAACTACGCATGGATGCGTGCAGGCCACACAGGTCAGCGTAAGCCGGGCGCGGCGGCCGAGCCGAAACTGGGGCGGGGCGGGCGGTAGTTGGGTAGGAAGAGCGGCTCCTGCAAATTTTGCGCAAATATGCGCAGTTAGCTTTTATGTTGCCCTGGTGTAAATTTAAATCCTGCTTCATCTCACAAAAAATCAGAGTGGAACTAGATGGGACTACCTGTTGTTTCCTTACCTAAACTTTGCAGTTATATTCCAGAATCACTGTAGGAGAGCCTTCATAAAAAAGCTACAGTAAATCTTAGTTAGGGAAAAAGTATACCAAAAAATTTGCACTGACCAGTCGGCAACTTCATAACGAACATTTTGCTGCATAATATGTGGGATTTCAATTTGGTGTCTATCAGCATTAAGACTCTGAATATCCGGCTCAAGAAACCTCTTGCTCCGCGTCAGTTTCCGAGTTCTGGGATACCCCATCTTCGGGGGCTGATTACAGTTATTTTTGGTTACCCGAATTAGTTTTTTTGGCCTAAGTATAATAATTTGATCAATTTCAAATCGATCTATATAAAAAATAATCCGAAACTCCGGAATCGCCCGTGGCCTCTCGTGAGGGCGTTTCCGACCAGTGTGCGCTGCGCCGGCCCGTCACCTCGACAACCTGCGTTACCGCGGGACCGACCGTGATGACCGTCTCCGGCCGCTGGGGTCTACTTTCCGACTGAGACGGAGGTGTGCCATTTGTCAGGATTTGACCTGCCGTCTCACACCTGTACAACCACCATTGATCTTCTGCCACCAGGCCGCCGTTTGTCTTTCTAAATCATGACGTTTTTCTTTGCTCATGCTCGTGGTCTCAACTCCCAACTGCGCTATCTGAGTCGGTTGGTGCGAGAAAATTCCTACAACCTGTCCCTGTTTAAAATATTTTAAATTAAAAAGCCAATGACTGGAAACGCAAAATCCTACTCGACCTTATGTTGCAATCGGCGTGCGAATGGTAATTAATTTATCATGCGTAGACACTACACGTATCACGAATAAAGTCATGCCCGGGCACTCTAGGTGGACATCGAGCTACCGCCAGGCGCCATCTATTGGCCAGCTGTCACAACGTTTCGCTGCGGACCGAGACGTTTTGTGGAGACTGTGACATGGTCTGTCCGGCATGATGAAATGCCCACATTCCGGCCAGGTCAACGCCATTCCAAACGCTAATGGGGGGCATATGTCTGCACTGGACTGCTAACTTTTACATTTGTTCTCTTTGCGATTCCGCTGTAATTCCTTCTTTACTTTTGTTTTCAGCGGCCGTTCTCTAGGTTTGCTGCCACCCATGAGACACTGATGTCACTTAGAGTTAGAGCCTAGAGCCGTGAACCGTAACGACCTTCCGGGGCTCACCGTGAGCTCAGTGACGTCACCGCCGCCGTCCGTGACGTCACGCCGGCTCACGGCTCTAACAAAGCGGCGCATTCAGCGGCGCGGGTGATTAGATAGCTGGTTGACAGGGTTGTCGCTGACAAGTTGGACGGCGTCCAGGAGCCCGCGCTCCGGCGATACCCAGAGACCGTATGTCAGCCAGTTTTGAGACGCTGTGTAATGAGTCGTGCTGTCATGTGCTCTCTCCCCCTGTCTCGCTCTCTCCCCGCTTTTCCTGTCAGATATAATTTGATATTTTTCATATTTCTGTGAAATGTACGAATGAATAAAACCATAATTGGTGCAGCACTAGCGTACCATGACTGGTGTGCTCAATAACGACAGTGCTTGCAACTCTGACCTGACCTGACCCGCTGTGTGACCCGTGTCGGCAGGCGGCGGCGGCGCGCCCAGCTGCGCTCCGACTACTTGGCGTTCACGTCTGGCGGCGCGGCCTCTGTGAGCGTGGAGGAATGCCTGGCGTCGCTGGCCCGCCGGCCGGAGCCCACCACCGTGCCCATCACCGGCTGCGTCCTCGTCATGACCGGCTACGTGCTGGCCGGCGGCGTGCTGTTCGGCCGCTGGGAGGGCTGGAGCTTCCTCGACGGCTGCTGGTTCTGCTTCATCTCGCTCGTCTCGGTCGGATTCGGCGACCTCGTCCCCGGCTTCTCGGTACGCGATACGGACAGCACCAGTGTCGACGTCAAGCTGAGTCTGTGTGCGGTGTATCTCCTGCTAGGTATGTCGCTCATTGCCATGTGTTTCTCGCTGATGCAGGAGGACGCCATAGGGAAGCTGAAGAAGTTTGTGACGCGGATGGGCTGTCTGCGACAGACCGACGATTGGGACGCTACCACGTCCAGCGACCCGGCCTAGTGAAGGCGAGGCGGCCGGTCGGCCGGACTCACGGACCAAGGGCGCGTCAAAAGGCCGGACTGCGTGGCATCTGACCTCACTATGAGAGGTAACGACCAATGGTGACCGGACAGGGAATACGTGCGGCTCGCGAGCGATAGAGGCCTCGCACGTGAACTGTGGCGGACCAAGGTACCGCGAGTGACAGCTGTACTGCTTCGTGTGTGGCTGATGGAACCGCTGGTAGACAGGTGTCCAGTGAGGAGGCTATCTCGATAGTGCGCGGTGAGGCCGAGGGCAGCCCGGCAGTGACGCTCACAGTCATGGACAGCTTCAGACGCTGTATTCGCCGTTTGTACAGATGCGTCGACCTCTGGCGGACGGTGCCGACAGCGCCGCCCAGCGGGCCAACGGCGAACCATGCACCGTCAGCCGCGAGCGACATATAGCCGATATACGCAATACAACGCAGTCAATGTAACACAAAAACATCGAGACACTGCAACCGACACGAGAGACGCGACGCCGCCGGCCAGCGCCGCATGGAACATAGTAGAAGCTGGCGGCATCGCCGCACGCGCACGACGTACAATAATACACAATGCCACCCCGCCCCGTGACGTCATCCCACGAAAGCCGCATCAGCTGATTCTGACGTCACCAGATGTCCAATGACCCGTCTAATCCGGCGTCGCAAGAATCAGCTCTCAAGGACAAAACAGCAGTGGTTCGCAAAGGTGCTAGCAAACACACCTTATAAAAGATACGAATTGTTCACCAAAAACCTCCGAAATCTTGTCCAATAATCTTCTCCGACACATCTAGTTGATTTTCTCCATTGCACCGATGCACCACAAATCGCCGGGTATCTGACTTGTGTCAATAGTTATCGTCTGTACACCTGAGGTGGTCGTCCGACGGCCGGCTCACTGTCCGACGGCCGGCGACTTTTTGTCCGAATCCTGCGAGTTGGGCGTGGAGGCCTGCGGCGGCAGCGGCCGCTCGCCGCTCGTCCAGCTGCCCCCGGAGGTCAGCGGTGACGAGGTGTAGTTGTTCTCCTCGAGGAGCCCCGCGGCAGGCGGAGCGGCCTGTCCACCGCCGCCGCCGGCCGCCGCCGGGTCGCACTGGGTGTTCTCCAGCCGCGTGATGAGTCGCTCATCCTCGTCGCCAAACTCGCCACCCATCAGAGACGGCTCGCCGACCATCATTACGTCCTGCCGAGGGAGGACATGTGTCACAGCGTGCTGAGACTAGGGGACCGGTGACAGGACACCGTGAGGGAAGGACGACGGTGTGGCAGAGTGAGAGAACGGAGGGAAGGGTATCGTCATAATATAACAAGCAGCAGTGTTACGTTATGGTAGAAAAGTGCGTCATATTTATGCTCCAATACCCATCTCAAAACAAATGGCGCGGTCGATGAGCCCTCAGATGAATTTTAATGCCAACGGTCATATCTCGCTATGTTCTCAGGCACTGACAGGAACAAGGGGTGTCATGAGCTGAGCTGATGCAGCGTGATAGGAATTGAGATAAAGCATGTTTTGAACGGAAAAATGGGATGTCAGGCATTTAGAAAACTAGTAAGAATAATGCTAAGCGAGAGGGCACATGTGGACGGGAGCAGACGCACCATTACACACCAGCATAGCATAAGGGAATATAGGGGGGGGGGGGCATAACACTGACAACACACAATACTGAAGCAACATGCAGCGGACAAGGACGATGACCAACCATCGCAAACAACCTGAAATGGTGCTAGCGTTACGCATAAATGCAGGGGTCGTAGGCGAATTTCTAGTGATGAATATTCACAGCTTTAATGGCCATTAATGTACATCACATTTTTTACTACACCTTTTTTCGATCCGAATCGGCATCTGGTCAGTTAGTTTCGGCAGATCTGCATTAGGAACGTCAGCTGGAGTGCGCTTTCGACAAACCACGCCTCAAACTCGGCATAGTGCAGCAGCGTGACATGGGGCATTTAATGTCGACAATGAGCGTGATTTCGACACTGGCCAATGGATTTCGGCACACGGCATAGGACTGTAACATCGGGCATTGGAAAAAGGCAAATTTCATTTTACAATGGCAATGGTCATGCAGTTTCGTTGGTGGTATAACTAGTTAAATCGAACAAATTTCAAACCATATTTTTTATATTGATGCGTTTTCAATGCTCACCACTAGAATTTATAGCATTTTTCCTTTTTTTAGAATTCCCTTGGATTAATGGAACACAAAATATGCAGCCAAAGCGATCGATGGGTCAGCCCGTAGGGTTTCCACCTTTCCAGAGGGCAGTTCTTTGTCCGGAAATACAGCTGACCATGACTGACCACACCGCCGTCCTGCAAACATTGTTGCCGCTCTCCGGTGACACGCCCATTCCCATCTCGGCAGACCTGAACCATCCGCGCTGGCGGTCAGCGCCACTCACAATGTGTCGACAGATCGACACAAATGAAAAAATAAATATTTTTGTTTTTCATGCAAGAAATACGGCTAAAACATTGTCAACTTTAGATGCGTTGAAAGGAGCGAGGCCCCGAATGACCCCCGTCAACCTTTGGATTCGCCAGGAGCGTGGCCCCGAATGACCCCCGTCGCCGTTTGGATTCGCCAGTGCTTCCACATTGTCACAGAGTGACGCAAGGATGGTGACCTCGAATGAGGTCAGCTTGTGTGTCGGAAACGGGTGATGTTAGGGACGAACCGGTGTTAAGGTTCCAGAGCGACTGACGAAATTAGGTGCCCGTTGCCGTATTCCAATGAACGGTTGCCGATTTGGGAAAAAGGTGTGGTTACTTAGCAACCAAGCGCCCATATTGAGTGTCTCTTTACAGTACCGTGGAACATTTTAGCGCACATTCTTAAAATGCCTTTCCGAAAAGATAAGAGTTGCTTAATTCACTGATGAGATAAATTGACCATTGTCTAGCTTGGCTGCAAGCTGCCGACGTAAAATGCAACATGACAAAACAGAATGTCCTTTGTCGATATTAAATGCCCCTGCCGTTGTTCAATGACCCTGGTCGAATATCAACAGATGCTAGTCTAAATCCGTGAAACGTGTCCAAATGCGTGCTCCAGTGTCGAGTTGTTGGAGTGCCTGTCGATATAAGGTGCCCGCTGCCGTAATTGAATGAACGGATGCCGATTCGGATTGAAAAAAGGTGTAGTAACCAACCACACACGAAACTGTTTTACAATCTCCGAAATACGGAAAGCGTCCAAAACTGGAGACACTGCTCAGCATTCAGGACAAGGTTGCATTTAAACAAAAAGTGCATTTGTATGCCTGATCAGCATAAAACGGCAACCTCGACAGTGGGAGAGAACAACACAACACTCAAGATTGTGTCACACAGACTCGCAGAGTGGAAAACTGTCTGGACTCGGTCTGCCTTATGGTTCGGCACAGACTGACATCTGGCGACGGCATTACCGCTCGGGCCTTCTCTAACCGACGGCTCTAGAGGCCGCTAGTAGGTAAGCGGATGGTCGGGACGAGCGGGTGGGGTTCAGTCTTCACGCATGCGAGCTCTGGGACAACCACACAGGGAGCTACAAAACCCTCGCGACATTCCATGCAGCGGCCACCGACACATACCGGGGTCTGGCTAGGGTTGGACGTAGCGGCAAATACAAATACACAGGGGAACCGACAGACATACACAAAAAGACAGACACACAGACGGACAGGGGGAGGCGGCGGGCCGGCCGGCCGGCGCGGGGCCCGCTCCGCCATCAGGCGGCCCTTACACTGACTTGACCGGCGAGGTTGATCGGAGGGCGGCCCTTCTTGTTGCCTCCGCCGGCCGCCGCGCCCGTGGCGCCCTTCCGCTTCCGTCGCTTGCTGGGCGGCCGCTGGCTCTCTGTGGGAGGGAGTGGTGGGGTTATACGGAGAGAACACAACTCAACAAGGACATAAAGAGCAACACAGCTGAGGGTAGCTGCTTGGGAAGTTGGTTTTGATTCTCATTTTTTAATGATACGGCTATTTTGTATAACAATTCATCGATTATGTCAATATTTTAAGTAGCTCATGCTATATTCTTAACAGTTAAATATCTTTGCAGTTTATCATCACAAAACAATACGCGATCGGATGGGTTTGCCAGTATTCCTCGGCGTCCTTTGGTCAGGCGCACACAGCACAGTGTCCCGTGTGCGTGAGGTGTGTACGTGCAGTGCAGTGAATCTGAACCACCATATCCCATGACCAATGCCACCGCACGCGTGCTCACTCCGAACTTGGGCGGGATCCAGGTGGTGTGGGGTTAGCAGCGAAATCATAGCACAAAAGAAAGATAACGAGCAAACAAAGAAAAAGCAAACCAAAGAACGAACCGAAGCCACCAGGCTGTGTCAGTTGCGGCTGGACCGGTGGGTTTATGGTGAGGGCTCGGTGAGTGGCAGGTCAGCGGGCTCAGGTCACTCGGGGTCACAGGCGGTTAGTGAGGGGTGCGTCCTACCGCCCCTCGACAGGCGGACCGGCGACCTACCTTCTGGTTTGCTAGGGTTGCGATTTGGCCCACCTATCGGGCGGAACACAAAACATCGAATCAACCAAACGAAACAGAACGGCAACGAAAACTGGCCATCTCAACACATACTAGGCGGCTGGCGGTCAGTCGGGAGCAGCAGACAGACATGGGGAAAGGGCAGGGTAGGACGAGGGCGAGGCCAGAGGCGACATCAAGCTGATGTGCAATCTTACAGGTCTGTTGCATGGCTCTACGGACCCCACCAAACTAGACTGACTTAGTTAACATTTGATAAATAAAATAGTACATTTTAATGACTCCTGTTGTGCATTCTCCCCAAGATCATCATCGTTGAAATTACTGCTTTGGGAGTTACGACAATGTTTACTTGCCTGGTGTTGTGCAATGCAATTCCGTTAATTAACTACTCGGGTATGATTAAGCTACGTTTGCCATTTTGTCATTTTACAATAACAAATGGACATCATAGTTACTGTCCCACTCTGAGTTTCTAGAGGTCAGCACACAGGACATGTATAAGCGAGTTAAAGCCTCGTAAGCACCGGTTAGCTCCACTGGACACGGGGCAGAGCTGCTGACCCAGCCGCCCCAGGCCAGCGATGGGGTGGGGAGGGAACCCTCTAGTCACTCACCAGGGGGTGCCACCATGCGCTGCCACTTCTGGAACAGGGTGGTCTTCAGACAGTCGCGCGGACTGAGCGAGTAGGCCTTGTGGCGCGTCATCAGCTCCTGCATCGGCTCCAGAATGACGCACAGCTGAGGAGTCGGGAGGGAGGGGTCAACCCGCTGGGTGTCTGGCTAACTGGCGGCTACTACTGACGGCAGGTCTGAGAACGGCCTCAGTTATCGTACTGGAGGCACCATTTAACAGATCGATAACCATTTCAGTTTTAGGAGACAATCATCGTATATGGCCATTCTAGATGCATACATTGGTGGCATGAGTTAGTTTACAACCAGGGGGATCACAATAATTCAATAAACCGAGACAGCTCGATTAGAGTTGCATAGGGCATAATGCGACATGTGAATAGGAGCCATTATTATATCGCAAGCTAATAACACGATAGACACATGGACAAGCACTCATGCTGTCAGCTGAGACACAACTCAAGCTAATGTTCTGAACTTGACGTGAAAGCGAACATCCTGTTTGCCTCGGAAAATCATTAGGCGCCATCCTCCATGTCTGCATAAATCATGCAGAAGCTCATCAAAGTCGTCGGTTGAAGAGCAGCGCCTCTATCCCTCGCCGTACCCTGACACGCATCACCACTGCCCTGGCGTGTCCAATGTCCATTACTTCGCCGCTCTATCAGGCATTGACCGCAGTAGCCTGCCCGCCTACCCCGCTCACCCTGAGGTAGTTGAGCGTGACGTTGGTGAGCCCCTGCCGGGTGATGTTCTTGCTCAGCTGCTCCACTAGGCCGGGATCCTGCTGAAGGTGTACCGACACCACTGCTCGCGGTATCAGCTCCTTGACGTTGCGCGTCGCAAAGTGCCACGATTTGATCCGCATCAGGTCGTCGAAGGTAAACTCGACGATGAAGCGGCCGTCTGCGCACACCTGAGGGGGCAGGGGAGCAAGATGTGTCATCAATATCCGTCAGGGGAGTGGAGTTATAGCACTCTCAATCAAACAATCTGCTTGAATCTAGTCTCACGGTTCACCACTGCTTGCAACACCCACCGGGCCAGTATAAACTCAAGACACAAACGAATGGCTATCTATACGCGAACGGACGAATGGACTAGCGGAGTTTTTTTTCAAACACATGCACACAGAAGCGGGAGGACGAAAGGACTATGACGTGCTTGGATCGATCGTGCGGAAAACGGCAGCTACTTGAGACCGCCCGAGCGCGGCGCCCGGGGATTTGGGAGCATTAGCGGCTAACACGGTAGCGGCGGTATGCCTTTTTACGGCGGCCGAGCGAAAAAACCGGTTAGTTGGCGGGCGGCCGTCGCCGGCCCGGGCGGCGCGGATAATAGGCTTGTGTGTTACTGTGTGTGATGATGAAGATGGCGCAGACAGTAGGGACACCACGACAAAACAACGCTATCTGAACATCCGAAACATATTTAGGTAGTGCATAGTTGGGAAATACCGATCCACGAAATACGTATCTTTCAGCATGCCTGTTGCCTAGCTGCATGAAGACAAAATATTGGAAATGATTTTTTTTTACGGAAAATATGGGGAACGTAGATATGTAGCATCCTGCCACCCGAGATACTTGCAGCAGTCTATATATTTTGTTACGAGTGAAATACAGGGAATGTTTCACAGCCATGGAACCGTTATGTTTCATGTCGGGTACATGACATCTACAGGCCACATCCCGTTCCTCTGCACACGCTCACGACATCACCTCCACCCCCGCTGCACCCAGCTCCCTCAGGCAGTCTGAGGCAGGGCAGGACGCACCAGTCCTCCCACTCCTCCGTTCCCTGTCCCACCCACGGGGCCAGTCCCCGGTCCTTCTCTTACCTTGGCGATCATGGGCTTGCCGTGGTGGGTGACCATGCACGCCTGGTCACAGTCGAGCGTGATGCTCGTGTTGTGGAACGACTCCTTGGGGTGGCGCAGGCTGAAGTAGAGCTCGGTCACACCGCCCTCGAATATACTCCGGAAGTAGCGCGGGATCAACGTGCGTCCGATGGCTGCCAGAGGGGGGGGGGGGGGGGGTAGACGTGCTACCCGTCAACCTGGCTCACTAGCTATTTGAGAAACTTTGGCGGCGAAATGACACATCAATGTAAGTGCACTGAATACATTCGAATGAACCAATGTCACTAACTACCGGTCATACTGCTTTATAAGTTTCTGTAACGTGTAAATTGCTTTTTAGAACTGGCGTGGTTATGACACATACGAATGGCATTCAATAGCGGAACCGATCACGAGTATGCATGAATAGGCCAGAACCTTGCCACTGCATGCAAACATATCGCCCCATGCGCGCCGGCGCCGACATGTCTTTGCTATTTGTAGATGACAGTCCGATGATTTATCCTCTGCACTGCGCATGAACAGGCAGGTCATGTGTCTGATTAGCATGAAAACCGGCTTCTTCAACCGTGACCCATCCAACAAACGCGACAGCCGAGATGACGAATAAATGACAGCCGATGGCACTTCACCATACGGTGGACATCCTCAGCACCAAGACGCTGACGCGGTTTGGCTTTGCTCTATTATCGTAATAAGTTATATACCATAGCTATGTGTCTTTTACTCCGTTCTTATATCGCATTATCTAGCGACTCGCCACCCGTCTGCGAGCCGGCGGTAGGTATTTACGCACTGTATCGTTTGGGCCCGTCCTCCAGGCAGAATGTCAGGGTCAGAGTGGCGTCGTCCTCGAAGAACTCGGTGGCGAACGCATCCCACCACAGACTGTCACTGTCCTGAAATGGGGGAGAAGGGGCCACGTCAAATTTGTGACTGCGACACAGAACGGCTCAACTAGGGAAGATATGTTATGGAGATAGCCAGTGTCATTGCTGTTTCTGAATGAACTGTTCCGGACGTCGCAGGTCCCGGACTCCCGTTCGAAGGACCGCGATGAGTCACAGCGCGATAAGCGACGGCATACTGTCCTAGAAGACTTAACAACCATAATGCAGGACATCAACTAACCTAAGTCGTTAGTGGTTAGTTGCATGTGACGATGAAAATGACAACAGGGCGTGTTTAAAAAAGCAAGTTTAAATATGAGCTATTTAGCTGAGCCATATCAAGCAAATTTAGAAGTTCAAAACTTGTGTCCCAATTGACAGGACTGGAATGACCGATTCTTATCTCTAAGGCTGTGTATAAGGACTGTGTTTGAGTATGCTGGCGAAGCGGCGGCTTCACTGCGAACCGTTAACATCTGAACCTGAGAGTTAGCGATTGACTGTATCTTACCGGGCCGCTTCGCTCACGACAGGGGTGTGATTAGTCACGTTCAAGGCCACTGATTGAAAACAGATGCGGCGAAAAGATACCATTGTTTGCAGGGGTACTACCCATTAATAATTAGAAACAACCTTCAGGAAGACGTAACCCCGACTAGCTAACAGTAGTTTGTAAGTTCCGGTGACCGTCTCGCTGATAACGGTCAGAGTCCCGTTGGTCCAATTGACACATGCCAGAGACACTCGTCAACGCGGAAGTCGGTCCCGGCAGCACATGTAACAACAAACAGATAAGTCGTTGAACGCTGAAACTCGGTCGGTAGTGAGCCCACAGCCGGGCGGAACACATTGGCAGACTTACCTCCGACTTTTGCTGCAGCCTCTTGTTGAGTTCGTGTATCCTGTAGTCGGGCTGGTTGAAGTAGGGAGTGTGACGCCTGAAACAGAAACATAAAGTGAATTTTATGCAAGATAGATAGGTACAATACATGCTCCAACCATACACTTGTCACTTATGCGTCAAAACGTAAACTTCCTTTGCACAGAGCTAGGAGCACAGGTCCGAGCGATTTATAGCTAATAGAATCTTGAAAACTTTGGATAGACCTTCTACTAAAAGGTGAATTGGTCATCCATTTTCAATTAAGTGTCGTGCACCAGCCCGCCCAGGAGCTCATTATCCCAGCCTAATGAACTACGGCCCACATTAGTCACGGTCTATCGCGATGATTATTGCCGAAATTGACTCAGTCCATCCATTTCATCCACAGATCACAACTGGGGAAATGTTCAAGGAAGCCCAAACATCACAGCACGTCAGCCACAGAAGCCAGAACTGACATTGACACTAAACGCCCGATCATCTAGTAAAAAGTCCCCATGAATTATCGTTCAATAATGAACATCTGATTGATGACTTGTCAGTCAACGATCAGGAGTCGATTAATCAGCAAAAGCAACATCATGATACATGATGTAAAACACATGTCAATCTGTCAAACGGCAAACGTGCTGGATTCGTTCGGAATCATCCGACAAAACTGGGTGGATTGATTCATTTTGGTGCTCGAACAAACAGTAGCGACAATTCTCTCTAAATCGACAGGGCAGAGCGAAGCCGAGTATATACCTCATCATGGGGTGCATGAAGGGCGGGTGCTGCATGGGGAACGGGGGGGCCCTGCGGCGGTCCGGGCGGCCCCACCGGCGGCCCGGGCGGCCCCGGCTCCTGCATCGCCAGGCGGCTGGACGGCCGGCTCGAGGGACGTCGCTCGCCCTTTGTCTTCACGGGCATAGCAGGCGGGCGGCGCGGACGCTCGCTCGCTCGCTGGGCCCGCCTCCCACGCGTCCGCGGCACAGCGCGGGCCGCTGGACCGGACGGACGGACACGGGTGGCGGCTGACTGACCGGCCAACGGCGCCGGCTCCCGGGGCGACTGTCAGCAGACAGCCGCGCTGCTGTCACTGCTGTCACTGTCACCGTCACTGTCACAGTCAACGCACCACACGCTCCTGTCACGAGTCAGACGCACCGCAGCTCGCTTGGCGACACTCGCTATTCGTCTAACGGCACTTGGCTCAAACTTTCACGACGCTCTGCTATTCGTTTGACGCTATTCTGTTGTTCGTTTGACGTTCCTCTGATGCTCGTTTGAGCTGTAGCTCCGTTCGGATGCACCCACTCAGTTCAACAGAGACCTGCGGCTAGACGGGTCGCGCCGCGCGCGGAGGACGGTATCACAGACTGGTTACAGTCACAGCGGCGCTCACGGCGCTACCAGTGGCCTCTTGCAGGCGACGACACAGTCCCGCCACCAGCCTGCGTCCGCACACGACCGAGCGTCTCTCGACATGGCTGGTTCCCCGGCGATAGGGCGACGCTCCGCTGATGATCGCGATTCACAGGTCACGTTCAGGTCACGATCCGGTAGGACACAGAGCCAGTTCCTCTTCGGACAGCGGCGGCCTCAGCGATAAATAGGGACACTGGGTAACATGCGTTTGTGGCCGGATTGTGGTGTGCGTGTAGTGAAATGAGCGAGATGATGCATTAGAGTATGTAATGAGTTCGAGTGTCGTCCTCAGTTCGTTTGCATAAACGTGAATGGCAGAGCGAAAGCTGGTTGAAACGGTGTCAATGCCAGCTGTATGCTGACCGGCAGAGTTCCATTACAAGAAAAGGATAACAAAGGAAATGACCACTCCACAATCCACATCCTTCTACAGTCGGGCTGTTATATGAAGGTCATATATAACCAGCCTGTAACAGCGGTGCATTTTACGACCCACCCAAGGGGACGTCCAGACTCGCCCCTACACTCTGATATTTCCGCGGCCCAACGAACTCCGTGTAGCCAGAGTTGAGTGCACATTAGAGACCCCGTGTATCCGTGTCATAAAGCCGGACCATTAGCCTTCATTGGGAGGTCGTAAAACGGCCGAGGGCCGCCGCAGGCTCACTGAACACATGAACCGGTTGGTGAATACGTAGGAGTGAATACGCGAGGGACGAGAGATGGTGAATAGAAAAGGGCTTGGTCGGGGACACACGAGGGACGCGGATGGGTGAATCAGCATGTGGACAAATGGAGTTTGGGGAAAGTGACCGGGCGAGAGAACACAAGGACCCCGACGAGAGTGACGTCCGCTGGTGAGTACGCGAGGAACGCGGGATCTGTGGTGCGGCAGACTGCGATTCCTGCTCCTCAGAAGCTCTACCCCCAGTGTGCACCGTGCGGGTTGCCCGGCTGCAGCCAGGAGTGGGGCACGGCAGCCGAGGCAGATGGGGCACGGCAGCGCCCCAGCCGTGTGCACGTGCACCACCCCGCCACGGTTGGCTGCAGAGTGCAGAGAGTGGAGCTATACTCCCCTCCCCGTCAGTACGGGGGAGGGTGACCGGCGCGCCTGCCAAGGTCAGATCGCTGGCACCACCTACTGCAGAGCTGATTGTGATCGCCGGCGCATCTCGCAGAAAATGGTGCGAGCTGATGACAAGGGTGGGTGTTGAATCCGGGATCGGTAATGCCTCCCACCTCCGCCAGTGCATCCGTCTTAGGTCCCGTGTCCGGGAGAAGACCCCATAATCCGCAACAAAGATGCTACGGTGGGTATAGACTAGACTCCGGTACCCAGCTCCAGCGGCGGGTCCCCCATCGGTAACACTTTCGGGTTCGGTCATACCTTGACCAGGAGGTTCCCGGGTGGGTCATACCCACACTAGTGGGTCCGGGTCAGCCCTCCTCCCTGCAGCAGCGGATCAAAGTAAGGGCCCCGGCCGGGCGGCTCGCCCCGCTCCGCCGCCGACGGGCCCAGCATTAAATCAATGAGATACAGAAGTAAGTCGGGCCGGCCGGCCTGCGCTGCTCGCTACCATCGATCCAGCGATTCAGCGCGATGATTTGCACCCTGCATGTGGCGGGGCTGTCCGAGGCCCGGGTATCCGGTCATTAGGGACAAAAACGCTGGATTAGGATCCCGACTAGGAAAAGAAGGAACGATAGCTTACTGGAAAAGGAATCGGAACTAAGCACAGAGCAGTTAACATATACTCACAACATATAACAGTCGTAAGCCGCAGAAACGTACTGCGTAACGTGCATTGTGCATTGTACCATCACGAAAGGTGTGATCCAACAGAACACCGGGTCAACCGAACCATGAAAACGCTGAAGGGGAACAGGATATAGAAAGGGCGAGCTAAGTAGCAAAGGTGCCAGAAGTTTGGCTCCCAATCACTTGGAACATTCATCGTTGGTCAGCCAAAACGCATTAATAAATTTGCGTGCAAATAGGCCAGTCGGATCATGGAATAAATGTTTCTTGAAATTACGAATACTCGATGTAGGCTTCCTTGTGTGAGGACTGAGGGGAAGTGTAAAATCACGAGTAAGGAGGACAATGCTGTAGGGCGGTGAGATACATGAGACGACATCTTGAGCCGATACGAGACGATATTAGCCGTTTCCACGACGGCCATCTGGTACACATTTGGTGCAAATTTGGTGCAGATTAGGCGCAGCTTTGGTCAAATTAGGTTCAGTGTATCTCTTAGTAGCTATCAGCTAGGGTTGCGCTAATTGCTTATATGCCTGCTTTGTCATATTATCGGAGAGCATCATCGATTTAAACACTGAAATAAATTCATAAAATGAAGATATTTGCTGTAAAAGAGATTAGGTGCAGATTTGGTCAAATTAGGTTCATTCGCTGGATAGCCCGTCGTGAAAACGGCTATTGTGAAAAGTGCCTGCAGTGCAGACGAAGTCAAGCAGCAGGCACGTTTCCCAAGACAGATTTGAAGGCCAGAGTAAGGCGTGGAGGCACGACCCGTTTCCAGAGCGGTGGCTTCTGTTTCCATTGTTTCCAAAAGACCTGCTCGGCAGAATCGAGACAGAGAATCCAGACATAGCCCGAAAAGAGCAAGACGTACCATTACCATTGGGACCAGTCAGAGGGAAAGGAGTAGCGGAATGTCGGCGAATAAGCTCTAAAGAGAATCTTAGAGCACCCTCCTACGGCACCCAAGAGTGCAAGCCATTCTCGTGTCAAAAGCAGCATGACGAGATGAGACCTCACATATTGAGGTACAAACCTGTTCAAACGCTTTCAGGTCAACCGGTACAGCTGTCATGTAACCATACACATTACGTGCTCCTGGCGTTACGAGTCGATGAAAAATTAATTTTGTGAACTTCAGAGCACGGGCTGTAAAAGCCCCTCATCCGATCTGAGTATTAATTATCTTCGACTGATTCATAGTGGCACTAAGAATTGGTTGGAGATGCTCGTTAACGACCGAGCGGCGAGCGGAGCACCGGCCGTATCGGCCGGTGCCGGTTCTCCGGCTGCGGTTCCCTGAGGGACCCTGGAAAAGGTTGTGGTTCTGAGGCACCGTGATATTATGAACCATGGTTCTCAAATACACCCTAAAGGCAACGCCTTCTGAGGCAAAGCCGAGCCGTGGTTCCCAGCGGTGATGAGGGAGTAGTGGTTCTCAGATGTACACAGAGGAGTGCCTGATGACTGAGACCGTGTGCCCTCAGTTATCCCCAGGGGATCCACCACTCCCTGGTGGTATAGCTAAGCCTCATCCTCATGCGCGACCCGACGGGCCTACAGGGACCCCGGCCGCGGGCGGCCTACATACTGCCTGTGGCTAGTCAGATGAACGGTTCAGATGATCGGTGAAAGCCGACAAATCGAATCGAGAGTAGCGCGACAGTCGAACAACGAAAGCCTAAAGAGATATCTTCGCGCGAGGACGATATCAATCAAAAGGTATATATTTGATGACAATCTTGAATCCAGCTTATGCTGTCTGACCAGCTCGGCAAGCGCGGAAACTTACGTACTCAACGTCTAACCAAATGTATGAAAGTAAGGGCGGAGCGAGCCGAAACAAATTGGCGTCCTTCATTGACAAACCTCATCGGTACAGCATCCCATGAGGGGCTCTTCGGAGAGGGCGGATCTTCAGTTCATACCAGTGAACCATGAAACAAATTATACATATTTCCTTCTGTTCAAAATTCTAAAAATTGCCAAAAGTTACCAAAAACACTTGAATATATTTCGGAGGCGTTCCTTCATCGGTTCAAGTGATAAACATTTATAGCGCCACATTTGCCGTTAACATATCTGATCCATGTTTTTTTTTTTTAAATATAAATCTCGCGTCTAGGTTGAGATGTGTCTTCTAATTTACATCGACAGAATTACCTTTACAGCGTACGAACAAAATTAGCTCCTACACTTAACAGGTTAATAGGTCATAATGTTGATACTATTCACACTTACAATGTTAATAGGTTACAATATAGGGGGAGAGAAAGCGGGCAGGGATGAGGGGGGGGGGAGAATTCTAGGCAGGTCACATCAGTACTATGCCTACCAAAAGTAAACACCGCTGCCTGACAGGATAAATAAGTATGCAAACGAATGAATGACTTGAATGAATGCACGAATGAATGAAGTATGAAAGAGAGGGGCATAAACATATTATAGGTGAGCAGTCGAATAAGAGAGAGAAAGAGAGAGAGAGAGAGAGAGAGAGAGAGAGAGAGAGAGAGAGAGAGAGAGAGAGAGAGAGAGAGAGAGAGAGAGAGAGAGAGAGAGAGAGAGAGAGAGAGAGAGAGAGAGAGAGAGAGAGAGAGAGAGAGAGAGAGAGAGAGAGAGAGAGAGAGAGAGAGAGAGAGAGAGAGAGAGAGAGAGAGAGAGAGAGAGAGAGAGAGAGAGAGAGAGAGAGAGAGAGAGAGAGAGAGAGAGAGAGAGAGAGAGAGAGAGAGAGAGAGAGAGAGAGAGAGAGAGAGAGAGAGAGAGAGAGAGAGAGAGAGAGAGAGAGAGAGAGAGAGAGAGAGAGAGAGAGAGAGAGAGAGAGAGAGAGAGAGAGAGAGAGAGAGAGAGAGAGAGAGAGAGAGAGAGAGAGAGAGAGAGAGAGAGAGAGAGAGAGAGAGAGAGAGAGAGAGAGAGAGAGAGAGAGAGAGAGAGAGAGAGAGAGAGAGAGAGAGAGAGAGAGAGAGAGAGAGAGAGAGAGAGAGAGAGAGAGAGAGAGAGAGAGAGAGAGAGAGAGAGAGAGAGAGAGAGAGAGAGAGAGAGAGAGAGAGAGAGAGAGAGAGAGAGAGAGAGAGAGAGAGAGAGAGAGAGAGAGAGAGAGAGAGAGAGAGAGAGAGAGAGAGAGAGAGAGAGAGAGAGAGAGAGAGAGAGAAATACACACAATAATAATCGCTTCACATAAGAAGTGTGTCTGTGTGTGTGTGTGGGGGGGGGGGGGTCGTTCAACAAATCGAAACACGTCTTATACCAGAGCCTGTGATCAATAACCGTGTGGTATTCTAGCTCCTACCGGGGACCCGTAATGGACACCACTACTTGACGGTTTACACGATCGTCCATGATGCCACGTTTGTGTTGAGTGCTGGTCGCTCGTCTCTAATATGAAGAGATTCAGCAATCTTTCTCTCGCGCTCAGTCTTGCACACTTGTATTATTGCAGCTGTCACGTGTGATGGGCTCGGTTGTATGCCACGGTGATCTTCCCGGAAATGGTCCCCGAGAGGTGAATCTCTGCGTTGGTTTTTCGCGTCTCGTAAATGTTCATTGTACCGGAGTCGCACCATTCTGCCGGTTTCCCCGATGTATGTCTTCTGACAGAGGGTACACGTCAGTTGGTAGATGACTCCGGATGTGTGACATCGTCCTCGAAGACCCGCCGCGCACGCATGACAGCGAGCTCCTCCCGGGTAACTTTTGGCAATTTTTAGAATTTTGAACAGAAGGTTATTCCATTAAATATACATATTTCCCTATAAAAATGAGCTAAAAGCAGTCCGATGTAAACAATGAAGAAACCGAAAAGGACAGGACAGTGACGATTGATCCTATAAAAAACTTGCAGCTGATCCGGGATGTGAATGCGTAATGCAAGCTCTCATCTCTGTGTGATGTGACACGAATACTGTGTAAGGTTTCCGGCGCTGGACGGACGGCCCCTCCCGGTCGGACAGAGACGGGGCTGCTGACCCCGCTACAGCCGGGAGACGCGGGTCACCCGGTCGGACGGCCTGCAGCCCCAGTACAAAGGAACCCGCCGCCGCCGGCCGGAAAGGAGGAAGGGAGGCTCCGTGTCCCACCGATCACCACCTCTCTCCTCTCACACACTGCACCCGCAGCGACACTGCAGCGCGCCCGCTGCCTCACTCGGCACCGCCCACCGGCCGCGCACGCACCGACACAAACACTGCAGCGACGCGGCGCGCGGCGTCGCGCTGTCGACGGGCCGGGCGCCGGCGGCCGCACTGGCGGCGAGGCCGCCGCCGCCGCCGCCCGGCACCCTCCGCCCGGGACGCCGCCGGCGCGCGCTAGCCTCCGCGCAGCCGCCGCCAGTGTCCGGCTGGATTATCAATACGGCGGCGGCGGCGGCGGCGGCCAGGTGCCGGCCCGCGCGTGCGGAGCGCCGGCCCGCCTGCGCACGCACGCCGCCAGGCGGCCGGTGCAGGGGAGTCGCCGCCGGGCAGCAGGGGCGGATCCAGTCCAGGGCTCACTGGGGAGCGGCGCCGGTCGGCGCGGACTGAATGTAGGCTGGGGAGAACCGTGAGACGTTCGGTACTAGGAGGTCGAAGGAAGATGGTTAACGTGCCGAATCTGATAACTGAAGAAGGAAGGGAAGAGATACGATTCTGAGTCTTGAGGGAGTCTTGAGAGTCGAGACTTGAGACATTCCGATCGTGTCTTGACGGTTATGAAGAGGAGTCGAAAATGTGGTTCACATCCATCAGTAACAAACTATAACCTCCAAAATTTACAATGGGAATCGCACGACTGTGTATAAACGGCACTGTAGTGAATGGATTTAATCTCGAAGTCACATTTCACGCAAGCAAATGGAAGTACACAGCAGGGTAACAACTAACAACATCCATTGCAGCCGCCTGTTTGTCAATGCAGCCAGGCGACCAACGACCAACGACCACAACAGCAAGGAAGACTAACTTTCTAAGGGTTAGCGAACTTTTGCAGACTGTGTTCCCACTGTTGACACGCCACACAAAAGTTTGTGGATGGTCTCCATCACTGCTTCTGTTGGAGTTGAAGCCTATCCGTAAACCTTGTGATCGTTATAATGAAAAACATCGAAGTGTCGTTATGAAGGATGGATAGTTATAAATTGTATAATGCATAATGTATGAATAAATTATATGATGTATGAATCCTTCCTATAAAGGCACAGAAACGATTGAGCCAGGAAGCTACGGCGGGGGAGCATGGTCCGAAGTCGAACATCCCCAAACGTAGCAAAATGTAGACAGCATAATATGAGCTGAACAGAATCGGTCAAATGCTTAGCTGAGGGAGAACCCGAGTCTCTGCAGACTGCAGAAAACTGAGGAAAATCAGAGGGAATTAAACGGCACTACAAAGGAAACCGTGCAACAGGCAACAACCCTGTGCAATGTGCATTGTGCAATGCCAACGTAACAGCATAGTGATAGCGGCGGTAGTAGTAAGCCGGGCCGAGCTCGGCGGCTCAATAACTCACCCGTGATCGAGGCGGTGGTCCGGACCAATCGGCATGGGTCCGAGCGGTCCTCCGGGGCCCATGGGCCCGCCCAGGTGCTGCGGTCCGAACGGCGGGCCCGGGTGCGGCGGGAACGGGCCCGAGAAGCCGCCCGGGGGCCCCTGCGGCGGCCCGTGGGGCCCCGGCGGTCCGTGCGGGCCCCCGCCGAACGGCGGCAGGGGCGAGAAGCCGCCCGGCCCGCCGCCGGGCCCGCCCGGTCCGGCCAGACCATTGAAGTGCGGGTGCAGACCGGGCGGCCCGGGTCCGGGTCCGGGCCCCGGTCCGGGCAGACCCGGCGGGCCGCCGTTCGGGCCTCCGGGCGGGTACGGCGCCGGGGACGGCGCGAACGGCGTGCCCGGGTGTCCGGGGCTGGCGAACGGCCCGGGCCCGGGTCCGGGGCCCTGTCCGGGCCCCGCCTGTCCGGGCCCGGGCCCAGCCGGCGGTGTGAAGCTGTGCTGGGAGTGCGGCGTGCCGGGGCCGGCCAGGCCGAACGGCGGCCCGGCCGGCGCGCCCGCGTCCGGCGCCAGCGGGCCCTTCCAGGCCGGCCCGGCCGCCGGCTCAGAGTCCAGCACGGGAAACGCCGTCAGCGCAGCCACGGCGGCGGACGCGCGGCGCGGCCCCTGTCGACAGCCAGCAGTGCCACGGTCGAGTCAGTACTCACGCCACAGGGGAAGGTCAAACAAACACGGGAGATGACTCAATCAGTTCACACAGCTCTCCATTCAGTTAGACTAAGCGGCTGCCACAGTATGCTTGGATAACGGAGCCCCTCTGCAGAACCATTTGAATACGAAAACACCTTTGAAACACATCATCGTGTGATTAACTACCCTGCCGGAGGATATGAGCAAACTGGGGTTATTGGATAATTATGCAAGTAAAACAAACGACTTTTATTCACACACTAATTGATCCTTCGTCGAGCTATTCACAAAAGTGAAAGGGTGTTTGAGATCAAAACACTCGGAATGAAAATGCAGGCATATCACTTACAAAAAGTTAGGCAAACACAGATCAAAGAGACCCGTGTGTAATAAAAAAGGTCTGTAAACCCCACAGTGTATATAAATATGTAAACCGAACTCAGAGCTAATCTATTCAAGCTGCTGAGTAAACAATGCTGCTCAACCTGGGCAACAAGACGACACTGTTAACCATTACAACTCACATACTACAGTAACAGTTAACGGGGAAAAACGGTCCGACCCCATCCGGTTTCCGGGTGGGTGGGTGCGATAGCGTATCTCTCTGGTATCCGGCGCCACCAGACTCGCCGGTCGGTGTTGTGCGCGGCACGGAACCCTGCGTGAACTCACCACTTTCCCGCCCACTCGCTGTGTGCCAGGTCGGGTGTGACGGTCAGTATCCAGACAGCAGCACACGCTTCCCAACAGCCGGCGGGGAGGACGGCAGCGAACAGCACGGTGACACTCGGGTACGGTTGGACACGGTCACGGCACACGCTCGTCTCCGCGCTGACGGGAGGAGGCGTCTCGGTCTCCCCGCTCCACCGAGTCCGGCCGGCCGGGGCGGCCGAGCGGCGGCGCCGGCGTGAGTCAGCTATTGACTGGACGTGCACCGGCCGCCGGCCGCCGACGGCTATTTCAGGCCGGCGCTCCTCTCCTCTCCCTGTGACGGACAAACAACGCGCGCTGGACCGACGCGCCGCGGATGGAGAGCGCAACCCTGCACATAGGGACACACACAGACACATACATATAATCAGCAGGCAGTGAGCACGGACTGAACCAGCAGACAGCAGCCGCGCGGTGCGACCGGCCGCGACCGTCCCTCCCCTCTACCCACGTCACTCACCTCCTCTGTCTGCAGCGGCACTCACGTGCCGGTCGGTCGCTCTGGCCCGCTGGCTGCGCCGCCGTCCGCGCGCTCACATGGGCGGCTGGCGCACGCCGTCCGGTCAGCTCGGGTCAGGGCACAGGTCAGGCGGCGGCCGCGGCGGCGGCTCCACTGCGCGCGCGCCCGCTCATCCCGCGCTCTGCCGCTCTCTCTGACGGCGCCGCCGCCGTCGCTCAGATGCGGCCGGCGCGCCACAATAGCGGCCGGACAAAATCGATAAGTGCGCATGGCGAGTGGCATCGGCGCTGCGGCTTCTCTCCTCGCTCTCTCCCTCTCCCTCTGCTCCCGGCATCGACGCCCCGCCCCTCGGGCCGGCGCGGCGTCAGCTGATCGGTCAACAAGCGAGCCGGCCGCGCGGCGCGGTACGACGGCCTGCCGGTACGACCGGCCGTACAGCCGCCGGAGCGCCGAGCGGGGATCGATGCCACGGGGAGCGGCCGGTGCCGAGCCGCCTCCGCAGTACGTGAACAGCGGACAGCCGTCCGCCGGGGGCTGCCAGTTGCGGCGGATACACCTGGGGGAAAGGCATCAGTAGCTGAGAACAGTACGATGAACCGAGCGACTCAGAGACACTTTCATACATGACTGTCAACTGACGTCTTCCGTGCAACAACTTCAGCCCTTAATCTCTCTTATTCTGTTTGTCTTTCTGCCCAACTTGATGGTAACTTTGTGACAAAATTGCCGCGAACTTAAAGTGAAATATTGCGTAATATTTTTCTCACTTCTGACATAAGACACTGTAAGTTAATTATTCTTCCTAGCAGTTTGAAGTGACAGGCAAGTCATATGCCAGTGACTGTTTCAGGTGCTGCTTTGGGACAAATGCACTTGTGTTGATAAAAAACGGTTTAAAGTGGATTATACGGATAGTGAAAAACATCAAAATCATTCGCCGTATTCACGGCTGTCTACTAGAACCAACGCCAATCCCAATCCCCAGTTGTCACCAGTTCATTGCCACAATATCCCCCCCACCTTATCCGCATACCTATATGCTGACTGACCCGTCATGACCTGGCAACGCGGGATGCCGGTGCTATCAAGAGCCGATTTCGTCCGTAAACGTGTATTGAGCAGCGGCGAGTGATAAATCCACGCACCATACAACAACGCCACCCTCGTGCTGACACTAACAACAACGACAAACAGTCGGCACCGTAATTAGGCGCAATTTGTGCCGCTCAATATATCACATTTACGATTATGAACACGCCTTACAAGCCTTTGTAATAAATAATAGCAGGTATTTCAACTGTCGCACAACCTACATTGACCCACCTGAACTGAATTTAAAACAGGCGGTACTATAAATGATATGAGCAATAACAAGCACAACCCAGTGAACATATCAAGGACAACAGATACACTCTTATCAGGTAAATGCATCTTGCTCAGACCACCCTTCACGAAAAAATAACCTGGTCTTGCTCAACTAACATGAAACGCATTTCTAACGGTAAAGCAGAGCTCGCAGCTGAACCAATCCACAGATATCATACCATGAATTTATCCATGCTCCACGCTAGAATACCTACTAGGAAAAACAGCAAACGCCGTTGTAATGGCAAGCCCCGAAGCAAAAGAGTGAAAGAGTTTTGAAACTAAAGCTATCAATTAGACCAAATACACCCGGAAGCATCGCAACTCTCTAACTAAACCAAACGGTAGCTAGTGTAAAGCAAATCCTTCACTCCCCAAAGGCCATCCGCCGTAATTCGATAGCTCTACATAGAGAGCACAGACATTCGCCAGTCATAACATTAAAGGCGCCAAGGCATTGCCTACCTCTTAGCAGGCATTGCCTACCTCTTAGCAACTTATATGAGGGCATTAGAGCGACCATCCCACGCGAATGTTAAGTGCCTGTGTTCGAAATTGCTAGTTATTTGCCATCACTGCAGACATAACATATAAAGAACCACACGAATTAGAAACAGCCTGGAGCTGTTATCATACCAAAAATAAATTCATGTGATTAATGCAGGATTATGAATAACATCTGAAACTTTCAGGTTTTGTTTCACGAAGATCCTGCAGACCACCGATCATCACCAACACCGTCTGACGCTGCCATCGTCCCGCGGCGACTCCAGGCACCACTAGTACACGAATCGCGGCTAGGTGGCGCCGGGACCGTACATGATCTCACGCTGGAACTGATCGCCCGTCAGCGTGCCGTCGATGGCCTCACAGTTGGGGTTAAACACAGAGTAGGCACTGGCCTCGCCCGGCCGTCGGCCTCGCGTGCTGGTGCTGTGAACAGAGATCAGCGTCAGGTGGTGATACAAGTTGACGGGCAAAAAGTAAATCGAAAAAGCGTAGAATTGAAGAATGTCATCCGCTGAAATACATAGGCTTATTATCAAATACGTTGAAAATTACATGCATTTATTTCAGTTGATCTATCAAAGGAGACAACATACAGTCGACATACGCCACACACCAGACAGTGTAGGTACCCATACCCAATGCTCGAGTGCGCACTGTGCGCTGCTTGCCTGCTATAAGTTTATCTATGGCAAAACCCGATCTTCACCTGAAGTAGATGATTGGAATGGCCGTCACGACGACGTACGCAGCGCCGAACTGGAAATGGCAGCAGATACCAAACAGGGTGAGGTAGAGGCCGATCTTGCAGGCCAGGATGACCCAGTCGAGCGCGCCGCCGGAGCTGCCGGTGACGTCACGGAGCTCCGCCGGCGGCGGAGGACCGTCAGCAGCCGCTGAGGGAGGCAGCAGGGGCTCGGTGGCCGCCGCCGACGGCTCCATCTCCGCCGGCGCGGGCGCCTGACGCCGGAACAGGCCGGTGGCAGTCTGGTACAGCCCCGCCAGCCGCTGGCGCCGCTGCTCCGCCTCCCAGCGCCTCTGCTTCTCAGCGCGATAGGCTGCAAGCTTGGCCTCCATGCCAAAGATGCCACTGGAGAATGGCACAACTATTGACTGCCTGAATAATGTGGATCACTAATCAGATAAATCACACATGCTCTACATTTAAAGCTGGTGTTCAGTTAATGATGACTTAACCATTAGATGCATCATATGTATCTGTTCACCACCAATTCATGAAAAATATACATATCTGGAATGCATAGGTGCTGTGTACACTGTACACATTGCATGTGTTAGTGTAAAGTGACAAAATAGTGCCAAATTTGTAAATGCTTCAAAATATGAGGTTTATAAAGAAGTCTTTTAAACATCAGTTATCTAATATTTCTCTAAAACCTCTTGAAATATATCAAGAATTTCTTGACATATTTCATTTTATATATTTTGTGATGATTTACAAATGAGTGAGTACTGACTAAAGGGACAGAGCCTTGCACCTAGATTAATGCTTAACTGGCAATGATAGATAGTTGTGTCTTACACACAGGGTATATTTGTCCTTTTGAGTTCTAACTTGGCACTCCCTCTTCCATCCCATCTCCACCTGCACAACAGGCAACAGCAAAGACTTGAGACCAACAGACATATTTTACCAGTCCCAAAGTTTGAAATTGCAGTCACCGACCTACCAGTCAGACACATCAGTATCAGTGATCTCCCTGATCTTTCTGACACGGTTTTGTTCATATCCTACTGTGAGTACTGCTGCCATAACCTTATCCTCAAAGAAGTCGAGGGCATGCAAACAGGACTTGGATAACTGCCAACTGGCAAACCGCAAAAGGTTAATTTATTGCCATGATACTAGAAGGTGCATACCTTAAACGACGCAAAAAGTGCAGTCACAAATGCTTGACGTAGATGCTGAAATGATAACCACGATTTTTAATATCGGAAATAATCGGAAATAAAATAAACTTTATATTTAAAGCTGCTATTCAACAATAATATCAGAATATTAAAGCTGAAAGATGTGAAGAATAGAACGAAGCTGGAAGTGACGTCAATAAATAAGCCTTGTCTTTGTTTACATTTCAATTCAAAATCGAGCGACACCCTCGCGAGTCGCGACTCTCGGTGGCGCTGTATGCTGTTTTATGCAAATATTTTCAGCAAAATCGTATTTTGATGATGGTAGTAAATTGGATTTAGGTGACCAGTGGTATTTTAAGGTAGGGGACTTGCATTTCTATGGCTTTCAAATATCAGAGTGTCTTCTACATTATTTTGCTTGTGAAATCAAAGTGCCTTAGCAGCAGCTGCATCATTCATTTGTGATAAGAGATGTATTTTGTTTTGAATCTATGAATGCATTGAATTTTGAAAAGGCATAATTATTTTATTTACTGCTGATTTACCTTAGTAAGCCTGTCCCACAGCTCAGTTCAAGTTGGTAGAGCCTTGGACTCCCAGTGGCCAGTAGTGAGAGCCTGGGTTTGAGTCGCTCGGGCGCTCAATATATAAGACTCTAGACAGAGATGGGCTGTGGTTCTGTTTGGTGGTAGCTGCTGCAGCCAGTTGAATTTAGTTGAGGAGGACAGGCTGTGTCTGGCTTTGAAGGGCAGGTTCAACTTTGGCGTTTAATTCTCCCATTACCCGAAATTGCTCAATAGGACAGAAGGGGGCTTCAGTCTATGCAACAAGCTCTGCTTAGCATAGGCTCTGGCTATTTCAAGCTGTGCATTCAAACATTCAAACCAAATTTATAAAAGATTGTTAACCCAAGGGCCAAGCTGGTCAAATTGCATTTTGAAGCATTAAAATTTTGACACCATTTTTAATCTTCATTTGGCTTTTGTCTGTCTCATCAAAATACATCAGTAAGGTAATTTAAGTTTGGTTGCATAATGTTAATGTAAAAACAACTATACCAGCTAGAACCCATTGCAATGGTCCTTTGATTTAAATAGGTAGGTACAATTGATTCAATTGTTCAATTGATTGAATTCAATTGAATTGATTCAATTGTACATTATCATTATGTAGCTGTGGTCAATTTAGCAACAATGTTTTATGTTGTTGACTCTAGATATCTTGATTGCATAACTCACTATGTCTTAGTTCTGATCATGATCAGCTTTTGCTTTTCCTAGTTCCTGTAGTATGTTGATTTTGATATTTGCAAGCATTAGCGTCGCCACGGGGGGGCAAGCGGGGCAGCTTGCCCCCCAACCTCGGACCGGGCACCCCCTGAGATCGATACAGATCCGATGAGATTTTGGAGTAGGGAAAAAAATGGGGGTACCTTTCTGAGAATGCCTGTGAGGTCAGACTCGGTTGGAGCGTGAAGTTCACACAAGAGTCGGAGTTGCAATCACCAAAATCTTTAACCCTATTCCTGGCGGGCTCCGCCGGGACAAGAAACTGGCGGGGGGGGGGGCTGATTCGGCCCCCCCCTGAGATCTCGAGAACGAAGCAAGATAGCGACAAGCGGTAAACGGCATCGGATACGCATGGACAAGGTCTACAATTTTTACTTAGGTCATTTTCAGGTCAGGTCAAAGATGACGTCACAGGGGTCGAAAAGTCAAAATGGCGGCGCTAGATATGGAGAGAGTTTTTCTCGAATAACTTTCGAATTAGTCAAGATAGGAACAAACTAAGGGCATCATCGTGATCCTCTCGTCAATCCGCATCGAATGATATATATGTTGACCTCGAAAGGTCAAGGTCAAAGGTTGACCTCAGGTCACGTGACCTCGAGGTCATCATGTATATCATTCGATGCGTCTTGACGAGCTGAACACAATGAGACCATCCACGCGTCTGTATCTTGTTCCTGTACGGAGTTATTGGCCAAAAACCTTTGGTGACCTTTGATGACGTCACATGACCTCACAGCTGCCCAACAGCAAAACAGACCTCAAGGTAGTGAAGGTTGATCGTATATGAAGTCATGTATGGTATATGGGGCCATTCCGACCCGTTTTAGTGGTAAAAACAGGGAGTTGATTTTCCCCCATTGACTTATAATGGGGAGGTCGCGAAACTGACCTGACCTTAGGTCACCGATATCAAAATTCCGAGATGTACAAATTGCACATACTGGTACCCTAACTAAAGCCTGAAGAGAAGAAATCGATCGGTCAAAAACTCTAGCTCTGGCGTGATTGCAAACTTTTCTGAGGTAGGGTCACCAAACCGCCTCTGGTGACCTGACCTGAGGTCAGATCAACTCAAAATTTTCAGACATGTTGTGTAGAAGCCTTATAGGAAAAGTCAGAAAATTTGAGCTTCCTAGCTCAACGCGTTTGGGAGAAATAACCAAAAAACCTCAGGGGGGGGGGGGCTCCTGAGGCCCCCCCCGCCAGGAATAGGGTTAAGACTCCGACTCCAGACCCGGAAATGTCAATGCTGTGATTCATTCCTTGTTCCTAGTTGGTTCTGTATTACATTGTCTACCTGATTTTCATAAGTTTTGGAGTGCTGACACATAATTTTCGTTCAAAGCGGGACAAGAAATCTTCGGGGCCTTTCTAAACTGACGTCAAATGTCTGGGACAGGCTCAAGTACCGTTCAAGTGCCGCATGGCTCATGAGCTTGCTTTTCACACAGGCTCCTAAGGAGCTCCACTGAGCTAGCTCTAAGAGGGTTTCAGAGGGCCCAAACCGGCCTCTGAGGGTCCCACTGGTGTCCATGTTCTCTGAGGGCCCATACGGGAATCTTTGAGGACATTATATATCCGTAGACCTCTGAAGGGCCACACGAATCTTTGAGGATGCCTTCGAAAATTTCTGAGAACCTTAACTGAAAAGTTCTGATAGTTCAGCAGCGAACTTTTGAGGCGACAGACTGCTAACCCCAAGCCGGCATTTGAGGGGTCACAACTCACGTGTCCCTCTGAGGGCCGCGAAACACGTGTCTTATGTCCCTACGTAGGGTCCTTAGGGATTCGACACAGACCCCGAGGGTTCACACTTCACACTGTTGAGGGCTCCAGGCTCAACCTGGGCCTAGTCTCCTAGCGCCCGCCGCCCACACTGGCTTCTGAGGGCCCCACCTTAGGCTCGGAAAGCCCTAAAGCACCACATACGCGTAAATATTTGGCGTAACCCACGCCGATCTCCGGGATCCTAAGCAGGCTTCTGAGAGTCTACGCTGAGCCTGAGTGGCCTGAAATGGCCTGAAAGTCCCAAGCCTATCTCTAAGGGATCCCTTGTCGCTATGCCGTGCGTAACTTTGGTTTCCGTTAAACATTTTTTGTTCGCGTTTGCAGCGCTTCCCTTCACACGAAAAAAACGAGAAACTTTTTGTTCACACTCGAGTGAACAAAACACTTCCTCTCACTGGAGCAAAGATGAATTACTTCCGATTCACACTCCCGACATTCACTCTCCGCCGAATGCCCAACTTAGCTACAATCGGCGGCTCGGATAAGCCTTATGCATTTCATGTAAAACCTCTGCATGCATGCGTGAATGGAGGTTTTAGCATGGTGATCCGATTAAATGGAGTGTTTTTTCATCTTTTTCTGAGTGATGATCATGGGCGACGAGCGTCTGCACAGGGGCCCTCTGCAGTGCGTCGGGTAATGTCAGCTGCACTGTAATTTTACCGGTCGTTTTGTTCAGAAATTTCAAAATTTCGAATTTTTCTGTAAAAAAATATATGTCATAGCTAGAAGGAAAACTTTGTCACCATCGGATTCCTCGCACCATTGCACGTCGAATGATATGTAAAACAAGTGAGTACCGACTGGGGAAAGGCAAGACTTAACACAAAACTTGGTTTTGCCCCCCCAACCGAAAATGTCTGGCGACGCCTATGTTTGCAAGTAGTGACTAGTGCAAGTAGTGACCTCTGTTATCTTTCATTTACCAGTCTGTAGATGGGTGATAGGGAGATGGCAGATGGCCTCCCAGACTGCTACCTTAGTCCTCGCCAACCAGCTGCTGCTGAGGACGAGGACACTGGGGCAGGCCTGGCATCGGAGCTCAGTTTTAGCGATGAACCGGAGCCAGCGCAGTCGCCGCCTGCGCGGTCGATGACAACAACAGTGCATCAGCAGCAGCAGCGGCTGGTGACTGCAGCGGTGCAACAGCAGCCGCGACAGGTGACTGCAGCGGTGCAACAGCAGCCGCGGCAGGAGACGCCCGGCCCCGAGGAGGAGCGCCGGCCTGCCGAGGGTCTGGTGTCGGGCGCCGCACCGGCCCCTGCGCCGGTACCGCCGCGTCCCCTGCGGCGGCTGGCGGGCATCTTCGGCCACCAGGCGGGCGACGGCGCCGTCAGCCCGCCGCCGAGACCGACGCTGCTCACCACCGCTGACTGGGGGACGACCAGCGAGCCGCGACCCGACTACGGCGACGGCGAGGCGGCGCCGACCTCCGCGCCGCCGCCGCTGCCGCCGCCAGTGATACGGCCGTCGGGCCGGCGGCGGTGGCGGCGGCCGGCGCCTGCCGGCTGGTGCTCGGACGACTCCAACCCTGCCGAGGCGGCGGCCCGTCGCCGCGAGCCGCCCGACGACGCGTCGGTGACGTCGCTGGAGTCTGAGGCGCTGGCGGCGGCCGAGTCGCGCGGCACCTCGCCCTCGGTGCTCTCCACCGGCAGTGTGGCCTCCAGCCGGCGGCTCGAGTGGGACGCCGCCGCCGACGTGGGCTACCAGGCGGTCGCCCCGCTGGCGCCGGCCGACAGTCTCAGCACGCTGGAGCGGATCGCCATCGGCAGCTACGCGGGTGTGCTGCGTGCTGAGCCGGAGGGCACGGGCCGGCCGGCGGCGCCGCGACGCCGCCACCGGCCGCTGCTGAGCCGAACCGGCCACCACCAGGAGCCGATCGCTGAAGAGGCTGAACGCAGACGCGGCTCACATGAGCGTTCACCGGCGCCGGCGCCGGCCTCCTCGTCAGGGGAGGCTGAGGAGGAGGAGGAGGCGGACGGGCCGGCGGAGCGGCCGGCCGGCCGGCGCTCCGTGCCGCGGGACGGCTCTGTCCGCTCCGCCCGCCGCTCTCAGAAGCGGTCGTCGCGAGGCGCGTCTCCGCGACCGTCGCCCGGGCGCCGCCAGAGACCCGTCTCCGCAGAGGTGCACCGGCACCGGCGCGGCCGGCTCTCCGCCAAGAAGTCCAGCAGTCTGTCGGAGCTGTCGGCCTCGCCGCACCAGGCGCGCCAGCCTGTGCGCCGCCGCGGCAGCCGAGACACGAGCAGAGCGCTGACCTTCTCCCCTCCCCCGTCCGCTCCCCGACCCCGCGGTGCACTGACCTCGGCCTCGTCCTCCCGCTGCTCCTCAGACGATGACCAGTCTGACGCCGAACAGCGGTACTCCAACGCGCTGTTCTTCACCAGCTCTGACACACTTGTCGCGGTACCCGGTCACGTTCCCCTGCCCGTGAGCCTGTCCAAACTCGACTCCTCACTATCCCAGTCCTCTCCTAACTCCTCGCTTCCCCTTTCAGGCGGTTCGCTGAAGCAGCGCTCCTCGGAGCAGACCTCCAAGCAGAGCATCCAGACGGTGATTTTCGTCGGCGGAGGTGCTGAGGAGGCGGAGACCTGCGCCGGCGCGCGGCCGCCCGACTCTGACCGCAGTGCGGCCGCCGGCGCCGCCACCGGCTCGGGCCGCTCGTCGCTGGACCAGCTGCCGACCCGCGACACGGGCCGGCCGGCCGGCACCGTCATGTCATACCTGGACACCTCGGAGGGCAGCTGCTACTCGTCCGTGTACGCCGCGGCCGGCACGCTCGGCGCCGGCGTCCTGCCCCTGTCGTCGACACTACGCGACTCAGTGCCCTCCACTGCCGAGCTGGAGCCATGGACGGGCGGTGGCTCCTGCAGCCTGGCCGGTGGCTCGGTCAGCCGAGAGGCTTACAGTAGCGCCGCCTCGGCCAGTCGGGAGCGGCTGGGTGGCGCCCCCTGCGGCGGCGCTGGCCTGCTCGTGGAGGAGCGCACTGAGACGGTAGCCGAGGAGGAGTCGGGCCGGCGCGTCACGGAGACGGTGCGCCGAGCGCTGGCCGACGCCCGAGGTGCTGACTCCTACCGGGACGTACTGGAGGCGAGCGGCGAGTCTGAGCAGGTACAGAGTCACGGGCCGCCGTCATGTGGTATGTCGGATGAATTCATTTCTCGCGTCGACTGTCGAGTCAGTCTTATGAATGTCATCAGTTTCCTCGCTGTTCCGGGTTGGATGTACCTACCCGAAACTAGTTGGCTGTAGTGGGGATTTCAGATAGACGTAGCAACATGGCCAGTAACTAGCTTCGTTGAACGATCGCAGTTGTGTAGTAGATATTGATTTGTAGTTAGAACAGGTGCTTAGTAAACTCAGCCGTCGGAGCCTGTTTTGACTCAGGCTCCTGCCACTCTCCTGGTGTTAAGCTGGCTCAGTGACTGATTTACCAACTGTCTGTGTGTCTGTGTGTCAGGCGGACGTGATGACGGCGCCGACGGAGGCGGCCGTCACCGCCGAGGACATGTCGGCAGAGGAGGCCGAGCAGCGGGTACGCGGCCTGTACCGGCGGCTGCGCGGCGCCGACCACTTCCGCTCGCTGCCCGCTCTGGATCGGCCGCCGCCGCAGCCCGAGGACGGACGCGTCGCAGCGTTTTGGCGCCGCCGCCGGCCCGTGGCTCACTTCCCCTCCGAGCTGAGCGTGGCGGCCATTCACGACCGGCTCAGGACCCGGCTGGCGGCCGTGGCGGACTGTCTGGAACGGCCGCTTCGAGCCGACCTGTACAAGTGAGGGTCGCACACCGGCGGACGGGGTTGTGGGGGTCAGATCTGGGATGCTAATTATTAACGATTTTAGGGTGGGGGTTGTTCGTGGTGGATGTTCACTGCTCACGAAGTCCATACTGGTGCGCTGGGCCCAATGGGGATGCTCTGGGGCGCTCCTACCGTGATCATGGTCGTGCCTTCAGAAGAATAGGTACATTACCTGACTATCAGGGCTTTTGCGAAAATGGCAGTCTCCCCTGAAAATAGGTATGTAAATTGTATGCATAAAAGCTCGCCTTCTGGTCCAGTACATATTTCGGTGTAGGCATTCGAAATTGCCATCTAGTGACATGCACTTTCCACCAGTTGTTAGATGAAGAAGTACCCTTGCATCATCTGAGCAGTACTGTCCCCGTGATAAGCTCGTGCCCGGTTCGTGGAATTCCTAAACAGCTGGTCCGTCGGTATGGACTCACTACCGGGAATTCAAACTGAGGGCTTAGCATTCCACTTTGCTTCAGTGGCACAGTCATCAGGGGTCAGGCACGTATGTGTCATTGTACTGCCCACTCAGACGAAAAAGGCCACGTCACTTATCCAAGGCGATAGTCCAAGACGATCCCAGGTCCCGACCGAGACGACAAAACACTGTCCCGTCTAGTCCTGAGATGTATTAGCTCTGTACCCTGTAAAAATACCGACATCTTTTTGCTTATGACCCCCATCTTAGTCTTATGAAGCTGATACATTGTCGGCTGTGTTTTGCAAGTAATATATCCTACTAGTTGCGTCGGTATGGCTGTATGCGTCAGCAGCATACGTTCCCTCTCCGTGGGCGATATCATGCGACCCGTCCGCCCTCTGGTGCTCAATCACCGTTAGTCCTGTGCCCCCGTCAGCCGAGCGGCGGTCCCGAGCCGAGACGGCGACCTCAGGGAGTCCCCCGTGGCAAACACAATCGTTTGTCACGACAATAGAGACGGCGGGTGGCGGTCGCTGGACGGCCACGCTCGGGTCCGTGCTCGCTCAGGGACATGCCACGTGCTGGGTCCGTGATACCGTACCGCCGGCCCTAGCTCTATCCCGCGGTGGCAGTGCCAGGTGCTACAAAGCGGAACTGTCTGTGCAGTGAACGCTGAAAAGTATGGATGCATGAACTTGATTGATAAGGTCTGGATGCAAATTAAGGTGATTTTTTTTTTAAATCAGGTGTTTCTATTACAGTAAGCCTTTATCACATTTGTATTTTTCCGTGTTTGCCGTCAGGTATGTGGAGTTTATCGGTACCAGCTGCCTGGACCCGGAGGATGAGACGGTGAAACGGGAGATGGCTGAGCGGGTGATGAGGCTGCTGCTGCGACGGGAGGAGGCGGCTACCGACGGACTAGGGAGACACCGAGAGGGCGGCAGTGGCACCCAGGGTGAGGCGGGTGTGTGTAGAGGGAGGGGAGGAGACACTGGGAGGCCGGCAGCGGACCCAGGGTTAGGCGGGTGTGTGTAGAGGGGGAGGGGCAGACACCGAGAGGCCAGTATCGGCACCCGGGGTGAGGCAATGGGCCGGCAGGGGCACTCGGTGAGGCGTGTGAGGAGACACTGGAGGGCAGCAGCGACACACAGAGTGACCGTGTGTGTGGGCACTAGGCAGACAGCGAGAGGCTGGCAGCGGAACCCAGAGTTAGGCGTGTGGGCAGACATCTAGTTGGACGATGCCGAGTGAATGCCGGCTGGTGATCGGGAAGTACGTTATAGATCATCAAATCATGCTCAAATCAAACCAACGAACCGCTAATGCTGACTCCTACTTGACTAGCAGCAGTGAAGTGCGTGCTCAGTGCTCACACTAGACTTACCTGTGGGCTGTGACCATTTAGCGATCGTGTTCAATTCGGATGGAGAACTCAACTAGATGCAAGGCGTGCAGTTGCACTGTGGTTTGTTTCAGTTTTCACAGAGTTGTATGTCATTTCGATAGATTTTATTCCTTCACAATCTGGGTTTAGCAAGAAGTGAAAAAGTCAGCTGCCTTTCTTGTCTGTCGTCAACACAACTTTTCCTGATCGCTTGCATTGATGTAAAAAGGCCTTTGAGCTCTGAGCAGCTTCTAATTCGAATCAGACTACAATGGCTTTCATCTCAAATGCATATGAAAAAATTCCTCCCGTGCGAGGTGGCATTGGGCGCTGCGGGGCTCGCAGCGCCGACATCAAACATTCATTTCATCAGCGTTTCACGCTGTTTGCCGTGCCTCTCGGCTGTGCGGGCCTTACCTGGGGCGATGCTGTTGTCGGAGGGAGCGCAGGGTTAGGGCGGGCCGCTGGTGTCAGTTGGAGCCGCCTGTCACAGACCACTTGCTGTTGTCAGAAAGAGCAGCAAACTGCGAATATTATGCTCACTGGTTCGCTGATCGGAGTCGCAGGTCGGTCCGCTACTGTAGGATGAAACTGCCAACAGTATACCTAGCCGTCCTGTCTGACAGGCACCTCTCCGTCGCCCTGTCTGTCCCAACACTTCCCTCTAACGGCGTTACACACCACTGACCTGGGCCTGATCCCGGTGCCCGGTACCGGCTCCCGCCGGCCGTACGCGCTCAGGAATCGATCACACAGAGAGATCGGGTCGCCACTGGCGGTCGGCCTGAGCGGTTCCGCCGCCAGTGATACGGCCAGTCGTGGCTGAAGTGTAGTCGGCTGTGTCTGGAGCTGACGGGAAGTGTAGTGGGGATTTTCATACCTTAGTCGCATTGGTATCATTATTTTATTGGGCCTGCTTTGAATGGCCGGAGCTGGTCACTATTACCTACTGTCTGTAAGTAATCTGTTTGTCCGTCTAGCGTTTCACCTGTTGATCTTAACCGCTGACCCCTGCTGCTGACCTATTCATTTATTCACATATCTATTTGGTGTATATTTAAATGCACATTTCATGGTCAGTATATCCAGGCCTCAGCATATTTCTGATTCACACAATATCTTTTGCTCCATAGACACCCACCTGACCACCAGTCACCCCTGTTTTCAGAGACATCCTGCGGTTCTCAGCCGAGTCGCCTGTCGCCTCTGACGGCTGAGAGCGGCGGAGACACGCACCGTGACCGGTGGCCGGAGGAGGGTGCGTTCGGCGTCCGGGAGCGGCTCTGTTCGCCGGGCAGACGGCGGCCGGCCGGCTCACCGCTGCCCCGGGACAGGTGAGCGACGCTTATCTTTTTCGCTGTGATATTTATGCGCCATCGTTTTGCAACATTTCTTGTTCGCTATTTGTTTTGTCGTTCCATTTTTGTGGTTGACATTGGACACCTGTGGCACAATGCATATGTGACTTATCACCATGAAAATCGCTCAAATAACCTGAATAAAACTATTGATGACAAAGAGAAAAGTAATATCGGTAGAACCATACTTCTTTGAATATGATAGCTTTTTTGCCCAGTTCCACGTCAAACGTCCTTTACCATTTATAGGCTTATGCTGACAGTGTGGCGTAGTTCTCGTACTCTTCCCCTGTCCGCTACTGTCCCCTGGGCGCTAGGTGTAGCTCCGTTTTCTGAACTGCACCTCTCTGACCCCTGACCCCCCTCCCCCCCAGACGCGGCTCCTCGGCGGCAGAGCAGGACGCGCGGGGACGGGAGGAGACGGAGAGAGCACCGGGAGCCTGGCGCTATCAGCTGACACGCACCGAGCGGCGACTCCAGGCCGGCGCAGGTGCGTTAATGAAGACAGAAACAGCCAGCACTGCAGTGGCTGCCGTAATCTGCTCTCTTCATTTCCGTGCATTACCTGCTGTGTATTAGCGTCCATGGGACCCACTCGCTTCTAGGACATGGCTTATATGTTGCTGTAACTCTGAAGACATAATACCGACCTGACATGTATCTAGAAGACCGCCAGTTTCCTGCTCTCACTCTGTCCGCGGCCTGTTTGTATCTGTGGGTGGGTGCTCGCCCTTGACCTGCCATGATGTCTCTCAAAGTACAAAATACCATCTGTAATGTGTCGCCTGTGTTTCCAGCGGCGGCTGAGGGCGAGGAGTCTGAAACCTCCGAGGTGGCGTGGCGCAGTCACAACTACAACCGCTCACTTCGTGACAGACATCGGGTACGCACCGCGTCGGGCGACCGGCCTGTCGCTTTAGATAACGCCTCTCGCCTGCCTAAAAACTTGTCTACTATCGCCAACGCAGAGAGCAGCTCCGGTGTGGCTGGCTTTTTCGCCGTTGTTTTGTCCTGCCACCCCGCTCGACTGCCCGTAGGTTACTGAGGTCTGACGGACTGACATTTCCGCGCAATTCTTGCAGTCCGCTTGGCCTAGTATGTGTACGAATCATGAAATATTGACAAACGAATTGTCCTGTCTATATCGATCTGATTGGTTTTTGGACGTGATGTTATCGTTTAGGATCCTCGATTTTCATCTAAGCTGATCGTGTTATGGGAACTGATCGCTTCCTATTTGTTTCTGTTCTGACCGTTTTTCTTAACCTGTCTGCCTGCTTCGGTGACCAAGAGCTAGCCGGCTGCCGTTCTCCTTCTAATCTGGGCTCACTGTCTGCCCTGTCCCGTCGCCCTGTCTCGCTGTCTTGCCTGCCCTGACTCTCGCTGTCTGACCTCCCTCACCTCCTACAGGAGCGTCCGACCGACACTACCAGCTCCGACTACGAGTTCAGCACGATCCGCTCCCGGCAGAGGCGCCTCGAAGACGCCACGGCCTCGTCGTTTGAGTATTATGACCCGGGCCCGCGCCGGCGACGGTACGTAGCTACGTGGGTGGAGCGGTGTGGTGTGGGCAGGGCACGGAGGGTCATGGATGGCTCATGGACGAATTAGGAGCGTTGTTTACAAGGGAGCTGGGAGAAGGGGTGCATGCATGCCGCATGGCAAAGCCGCCGACGCGCCCACCCAAGTGCCTGAGACTGATAAAGTGATCGGGGGATGGTGAGATACAATATTATTATTTTTTGTGGTTGGAATTTTTCCGGGAAGGTGAGGTCATGTTTTCATTAACAATCTCGGACATTGCCATTGTTGTAAACAAAGAAATTGACTCACTGAAAGAATCTGTACCAACATTACATATATATTCAATAACATTGCTAACTCTTATGAAATACAGGCCATAAATGCCTGTCATGCAAATCGAACTGAGTTCAGTCTCGGCATTCAACCGTTTTAAAATGAACGGCGTGGCGGCCGCAGTTGATTGATATCGATTCGAGGGGCATCAATTTCCGTCGCCCTAGCTGTGTGAAAAAGACGAATGTACTCGGCATAAAGCGAAACTATCCTAGTCGTAAACAGCCAGTGTCGCCGTTAGTCAGTGCCGAAATCAATGACGTCGTCAAGGTCAGCCGACTTGCAATGCATATGCTTAGGTCCCACTCGAATGGGGGCGAGGGTTAGGGTGTTTTGTTTACTGTTTACCGCACCGAACTACTGGCCACTGGAACCCTTACATTGGACTAGTAGTACAGAAGCGAACTCAAGAAATAAGTAAGGGCGGTTCGCCTTCTTTTCGCTTTCATTTATAGTGCGTGGTCGCCTTTCGGCAGGGAACAGCCGTCAGCCATCTGTGGGTGGTACTCTGCTGTCTGTTGGAATAGATGTCCGATTCTAGACATTGGCGCTACGGGAACATGAGCCCACCCCACCCACCTTTGGTCACCTGTCCTCCATAGAGTTGACTGCTCGTCGGATATTTGTTGCCACTTGTCAACCGGTGCGCCCCAATGAAAGTGAATTTCCTGCGTTTTGTAACCCACTCTCGATATACTTACGATCTCCATCTTGTGAAGCGATACTCCTTCATGGGAGGTTTTTGACACGCAGCTGCCTGCCGGCGATGAGCGATGTGCACCGGGCTGACAGTATCTCCTTCAGTGGCCTGAAATGGCGATGTTACTCACCAACCACCATAAAGCCATTGCCCTCAATGGCCTTACGATGGGACTCAAATGGGACTCGCGGCGCCAGCGAGTCGTTAATGAAACGCTGAAAAGTGTTACGTTATATATGGCGGAGCTTCATTTTGTGGATGTGTAATTTCCAAATAGTAGTGTAAAATTAATAATTTTACACTGCTTTTTCCGCTGCTACAAATATTAGATTAATGAAGAAATTGCTCGATAGAACAGTGCCATAGGACGTCATGCACGACTGGAAATTCGAACAGCACCTCACGCAACATGCGTGCTAGCCTGTCATCAAGGCAGCTGATATTTCAGCGGCCTGCCCGCCGACTGATGCTCCATCAGCTCGGCGAGTACAATCATATGATCGATCCCCATGTCTGTTGCTCTACTTCCTTTTGATGCGATGCCATCTAAAGGCTTTTCACTCGGTGGACGGGCGGTAGGTTCGCGCTTGCTCGAAAGTGTACGTTTCTTTGAATGTTCAGAAGTTCGCCGATGAACCTTCTGAAAAGGAACAGCTCGGAAGTTTTTCAATCAGTCGATAGTGTCCTCTGACCATTGTCAGCGACTATTGGACGACCTTTTGGTGGGCCGGCCGCGCGGGAAGGCTGCTCCTCCGGTGACGGCGGCTCTTTTCGGGGTCAGTCTCTCGAATGTTTGTGTTACTCTCCCCTTGGCTCTCGCGCACCAATAGATGATTGCCTCCACCGAGCGAATGACCTCGCTGCAGAGAGCGTGCAAACACTCACCGGCGCGAACCGATACCTGGGCGGCTCCGAGCGCCATTGGCAGCCTCTCAGTGTATTCAAGGAGCCTGGGAGCCCTCGGAGCCCCGCATAACCCTCAGAGACTATTAGTCTCTGCCGTAACCTTTGCCACGTGACCGGCTGGGGGACGCGCTCTTAGCCGAGAAGTCGCCACACTACCTCACCCATCGGCGCTAACCGCGTGAGGGATGACGGTCGACCTGCCGTCGGGTCTCTCTAACAGGGTCGGAGACCTGGCTGGCCGGGGGCTCCCTCTTTGACAGGTGCGCGGGGTCATTCAAAGCACAGGCGGCTTTCTGCTTTTTTTTTTTTGCAATGCACATACTGAACCTTAACGCTTCACCAAAGTGGTTAGTTGCATTCAAAGGACCACATATAGTACTCCAAGTTCATAGTGACATTCGGAAACGGAGACAGCTGAGGCTCGCTGAATGGCGAACCTCGTCAGTCGTCACCCGGCCAATCTTCGCGCTGTTTCTAACCGAGGTTATCTCTCTCGGCTCTAACTGAGGTCACCTGTGGTCTCTGACCGAGGTTATCGCCCCTGGCTGACTCAGTCACCGCCGACCCGCCGGCAAACTCTCGTTGATCACACATTCACCTGATTGACGAAGCTGACAGATCTGTCGCCGTCTTAAGTAAGAGCTTACCTGTGATTAGCTGACATATAATTTCATTCGGAAGCCGCGTTTGGTCTATGGTGATTGCGTGCCGAAATGAACAGCCATCGTGTTCTATTCTTAGCAGTGTTAAAGCCGCAGGCGGTTATCACTAGGGTGAGCTGACCCCACCGGATGTGTCTGCGTGTCTGCGACAGGTCGAGTCCGGACGAGGGTGCGTCGGCCCCGGAGGCGGCGGCGCGGCTGACGGCGCGCTCCGTGACCCCTCCCTCCCCGGCGCCGGGGTCGGTCCCGGGGCCGGACTGTGATGAGGCCGACCACTCTGACCTGCTGCACCTACTGCGGCATACCACAGACAACGTGATCAGGAGCTCGCGGGAGACGCGCACCCGGCGCACGCCCGTACCGCCCTCCACCAGCAGGTGAGCCACACTGACCTGACCTAGCCTAGCTTAGCCTTACCTAACCTAACCAGTCGGGCGACATCCGCCACTGGTTTGGTAATATGTCGAACAATGTTAAAAAGGCGTATAATTCTGTTGCCGGGGATCACGTCGGGGCTGCGCTTCCAACCAAACTAAATTTTGTTTCGATTGCTAGGTTCATTGAATATTTTTTTCTAGCTTCACAGAAGTAGCACTTCCATGTGGTCACTTATTTGCCTGTTCTCTAAATTCAAGAAATTAATTTTTACGGCTCCATCCATTTGTTTTCGCTACTTTATAATCGCATGCCTATATTACATTCCGTACCCTACGTCCAACGGTCTACGGTTCTTAGATATGCCGATCACCCATTCTGCGCACTCATACCAATATTTTTATCTGAATCCTCTCTTCGTTGAAACATGCGTCACGTTAAAACCCAACAGATTGAAAAGTCGGTGTAACTGGCTTTATTCTGCAGTGCTGGAATAACAGTGGTTTTACGCCCCAGTGAGCCCACAGCTCCATCCGACTGTAATGTGTTTGCTTTTTCATCCGTGCGTGGCTGGCAGTCGACTGAGTGACTGTTCTCCCGCAATAGACATACGCGCTCTCCGTGGCGCGGATTGGAGCGCCCGGATACCGTGCGTAGTATCGAAAAGGAGCGAAAAAGTCTCAATTCCGCCGACGTCTGTTTGGACCCAATAGCCCGCTTGAAATATTTACAACAATGCGATCGCCATGTTCCCCCGTCCCGTTTTGGCGCTCGATTGCCTTCGCGCGCGCAGGATTGTCGATTTTCAAACGAATGCGCCGTCGCATTTGTTCCTCGTGTGGTTTTCTTTTGCGGCAGCGTTGTTGAATTGCGCGTGGCTCGCTCCCGTGGCGCCGCTGTTGAATTGCGCCGTTCTGCCATTGATGACCCCCATCGATGCCGTGCGCCTTGGCTGCGTTCCCAGCGGACGGCGCTGCACATTGTGTGAGAATCAGACCAGCCCGCCGCGGAGTCCGTGGTGACAGCTTCTCATCAACTTTAGGATGCTCTACTAATCAGCAGTCCAAATTATCAGCACTCGACTGCTACTTGGGCAGCTCTAATGCGCTCATTACAAGTTTCCTTTCTTTATTGTTCTTTGCGTAGTTTAAAACTATTTCACCCGCCTTGGGGTTAATGGCGTCGTTTTTTCGTTCGAATATAAGACCAGTGGAAAATTGTGCCCCATCATGGTCTCTCTAATAGAAACGGTGGCAAAAATATTAAGATTAGTAATAAGAAGTGCCGATTTGTATTCGATAGATTCTGTGCCCGCCTTGGCTCTACGACGCACGTAGTGCATCGCGGTACGGGGGGCCGGGGGGGGGGAGCTTTTGGAGCTAACTCAACTCTAGTTAAATTATGTAGGATGTAAGTGGGGTCACTGACGTAACTTTTATGATGTGCTGAGGTTCGTTGTGTGTCGGCTGGCAGAATTCGGACCGCCGCGCTTGGGCGGGCGTGTGCTGTGACGGAGACTACTGTTGGCCGTGAGTCGTGTTCCGTGACTGAAGCTACGGGGCTGCCGTGGAGTGGCATTGTCGCCCTTCGCCAGTGATATGTGTTCGCCTCACTCTAATCCGTAACAGCATCCTGTCACACCCTCCATTCGTTGATTCTGTGGCTGTGACAGCGTTTTCTGTTTCCAGTGACGCGGCAGCGGCCGAGACCCGGCACCGTCCCCGCAGTCGAACCACCAGAGGTGAGTGGGGCGCCGCACCCCGGGGATGCTGAGCGTCTCCCCAGTGTCTGCCTGTCTGCCCCTGACACTGGGGAGGGACGGAGGGAGGGCAGACAGGAACCCCCGACCACAGTTGGAAGAGAGAAAGACTAGCGAGTAGCTTATGTCGGAATCACAATCCCCGGTATATGCGCGCCTTTACGCGCCGAAAACACAAGCACGCTGCGGTCGTGCGGTCGCAGCAAGCTGTTGTTTTTCGCAAGTCGCAGTGCTCTGTGGTTGCGCCTCCGTCAGTCTGTTGCATCAGCCGGCGCCTGTGGTACTCACTGGAAACCGAACAGCCCCCGGGCTCCGGTTTATTTCCCCGGTTATTGCTACTCCGTTGGGACTTGGTTTACATTCAGAGGCTGGCAATATATAGTTGTGCGACAGTAACTGGGTAATACGACCGATAGCATACGGCAACTAGCTTTGAAAAAAAGATTTTTTTTTTTTGCTGATCATAGTGCCCTTGTTTTCTTATTTCTTTTACAATTTCCCAAATTAAATGTATCTCGTGTGTATTATGTGTGGTGGTTTTTAAGCTCGCGTCCGTTTTGTTTGAATGGTTTTTGTTGTTCGAGTACTAAATGCTGGGTAGTTTTCCGTCTGCGATGAAGTCTTGCTCACGAGTCAGTTGATGTTGTTAGCTGAGGCTTTCATACTTGGATCCTGTGTCACCTATTCGATGTAGTAATTGACGCTTCATTCGGGTCTCCATTTGCCGTAGTGCTTTCAGTTCTGTGAACTCAGCTGTGGTCCACTTACCATTTGTCACGTTTACACATTAGTTCATTATGACGATTCATGGACGGTATAGAATCAGCTCGGCCTAGTGGCGAATCGGCCATGTTTCTCACAATGTGCAATCACCTCCGGCCATTGGTGTTCTATCGCGACTTTATAGCCCATTGCAGCCGCTCTAACGGTGCTCCATTTCTATCTGAGCGTCCCGTTCCCATCAGGGGCTCTCGGCCACGACCTAACTATTTAGCTGAGCCAGCTGATTTGTGAGCCAGTGGCCGGCGCGTGTCTAAAACCCCTGGAGACGCGGCTGTCGATGGATGGGGCTCCTCACACCGTGCGAGGGCGGTGCTGTCACCATGGTCTGTGCCCAGTCTGGTTTATCGTCGGAGCACTGCGGAAACTCCCGCCGGGCGAGCCTGTTGGTCGCTGACCCTCTTCTTACGGCCGGACGAGGGCCGATTGTGGTGAGAACGCCTGACAGACCCGCCCCGGCGGGAGAGAGAGAGAGGAACGGAGAGGCTCCCAGGGTGGTTCCGGTGCCCACAGGTTATGGTCGTCGGAACCTTTGTGATCCTGCTCGGCTTGGAGGGTGGCCGTGGTGGCCTCAATGACTGGAGACTCGTAGTGTGCATAGTGGCTGTAGTGGCAGTAGCGATTGTAGTTGCCGGAGTGGCTGCAGTAACTGCTGGGCCCATCCACCGTTTCCTGCTGCGTTGTCTGGTTAATTGTGCGTCTGAGCGGCCGGGGATCCAGCTCAACCACCCTCGGAAGAGACCGCCTGAGACTTTACAGGACATCTGTGCTGCCGGAAACAGGGAGCTTCAATGACACTCAGCTGCCGCGATATCCCTCGGCGCTTAGACAAGTGCCGAATAGTTCAGAGAATACGCGTGTCAAGATTAAAATAGGCGCATCGCTCCCTGTATAGTGCGACACGATCACTGTAATGGCTTACTGTACTACAGGGTGTCCCATAAGTTCGTTCTCACCTAAATTTTACGTTTATAGGCTCTCTTGCTTAAAGGCACGCTGAAATTGGTTCGTAACTGAGCTTACGTGGTTGCCATGGCTGGTAGCAATATGCTCCACAGTAACTAATTTCTGTAGACAAAATAGTTTTTGCTAGAGAGCCCGCTTCCTACAAAGACGGGTAACGCCGCAACATTAAGGTCTCCGATACGGGTACGTCTCGGTATTTAGCCAGCACGTGACCATTCTCGACGATTGAGGGTGATTGAGGCCTACCAGTCTGTAGCCAATGTCCATCGCTAACTGGACGCACAGTTAGCAAGTGACGCCGATGATTTATCGGGAGTCAATCACTGCAAGTTTATTCTCTTTCCAGTCAGCCCTCAGGAGTGAGCCATGTGGCCAAAACTGTGTGGCGCCAAAGTGGCCATCAAAAAGGTCAAAGGGCTAGAAAGTTGGTAAGCAGACTTTTCAGGATGGATTACCAGCTGTCTAAGAGTATTCTTTCGGGGTACATAACTCAACGGTACTTAAGCTTTGCTTACCGGAGGGCTCAAAACAGTCAAAAACGTCTTAAAATGGCCAAACATGAGTTTCGTTATGCCTGAGGCTAAAAAACTAGAGGGCTGAGGACGTCAATCAGGTCATCTGGACTAACTAGTCCACGTTCGAGATGAAACACCCGTCCAAACCCGAAAACAACCCCATAAGGGCGAAGGAGGAGGCCTCCGTTCCGTCCCGTTATGTTCATATGCAAAAGGCCAGGGTCACGGTATTGTGAGGTTATAGGCGTCCAGACGCTGACCAGGTTCCGATTGGTACTCCAGAAACAGTTTTGGGAAGCAGAATGCTTTCCCAAGAACATCTAGGAGTTTCAGCCTTCAAGCTGAGCTCGAACCGCGAGTATGAACACATTTATAGAGAAGAAAATGGCATCCGGAAGGTCGTAGGCCCAGCTTCAGGCAAGACAGTGCATCAGTGCACAGGTCAAGCAAAGCTTAAAGGCAGTGCAAGGTGACTGTGACAGGCGTTTGTGGCAAGATCACATGCCAGGCAACTCATCGGATCAAAATTTCATAAAAATTCGATGGTTATACTGAACTTGAGGCTCGTCGAAGCGAAGTGCTGTTCCAGCCTCGAGGAGCTCACGGCGCACGTCAATTCAGTCTGGGCTAACTTCAAGCCTGCTAAGCAGCCAAACCTGCCAGTTGGCATGCCGCAGCATGTATTCATGTGTTTGCCTATTAACTGGGGAGCACAATGAGGGGTCATAAATATATCAAAACGCAATGTACTCTGTTTCACATGCAAATATAATGTGAGAACGAACTTATGGGACACCCTGTATTTTAGTCAATCGTTTCAATCGCCCGTCCATGTTCTGATGATGCACGAGATCATGCCGTGGATGCTGTTTGGCTTGTGAGTTCATGGTTGGAACTTGCCTGGTTATTTTTTTGATCAGTGGTCACTTCTCAATCAGCGCGGTATGTTGTGAAGCTGAAGTGATGCGAAGTTCGTTACGTTTCCACTGTGAGCCGGTGTACAAACAGTTGTGTCGTCGCCTGGCTATGTCGGAGCAGCGCAGCTAAGCAATTATGCAATGCGTCCCCTGAGCAATTATGCTCAAGCCATTGGGAGACCTTACCGCTGTCTCTCCGGGTGGCCATAGTAATTAATGAGCTTATTGCGGGGCATCCCGGGTTAGCCTGAGATATTCTGACTTCGCACGTACGCACGCCCATGCGCATGCTCTCTTTCTCTCTCTCTCTCTCTCTCTCTCTCTCTCTCTCTCTCTCTCTCTCTCTCTCTCTCTCTCTCTCTCTCTCTCTCCGTGGTGTCACAGTGCGATCCTACAGTATTTCTGTAACGCCATGCCGATGGTATTTCACGTTTGTACTCTTCCGTCATCCAGCTGTCCATTTCTTCGTGTATGACATCGACAGCGCACGCTGATGCTCGTTGTCCACAGTAGCACCCCACTCTCCCGTCCCCTCTCGCCGGCTCTCACACTCACACTGACAGCGGCTCTCGCTCTGGTCTGTGGCGGCGGGGCTCGGACCGCCCCAGAGGTGTCACTCATGTGTCGCGGAGCCGCCGGAATCCGTGGACCTGGACATATACCCAGACCGACCCTGGCCCGGCGGCCACCGCGGACCGGCCTGGCCTCCCTCGGTCCACCGCGGCACTCAGACTGACGTGATATTACACGGAGTAATGTGATTATTGGATGGTGAATGTTGGGTGTGATTGGGAACGTTCAGCTGATATTGTGAAGTAGTCGACGCTTTGAAGGGTCGCCGATTAGCTCGTTATCCGGAAATTGGCTTTGCTGAGCACTACACTGGTAATGGCGTGCTGTCATTTCCCATTTAGCTGATAGCTTACAGTGTTTGCTTTTTCGACTGAAACGGCATTCATGCTGAGATAACACTGCAGTGCTTATAAAACCACGTTCATTTCTGGTTCATTATTTCTGCGTTCAGAAGTGAACACTTTTTACTGATAGTTTTTGGATCAATGTCTTAGTTACTGTATTTTCGCTCTGCACGAGCAGTTCGCGCCCCGTTTCTACGAGTTGCGGCACCAATTATCTCTTGGACCGGGCTGGTATCAAATATACGCGCCGCGTCATCTTCTTCACCAGAGTCCGAGAAGGAAAATATTCCTCTGAAATTAAATCCCGTTTTACTGTGGTCGTCCCGCGCCGGGCAGATATGCTCTGCTAAGCTGGCAATTTGAGGCTGAGGTCAGTCGTGCAAACATTTGGGTGGAATTTATTCGTGACCGGGGCGTCGTTACGGCGGATGTCGGCTCGGGGGGCGGCTCGCCGGAGAAGTTGTGTCGGCCGTTGGCGTGCGTTAGACGCCGTCCCGGGCATTATACCGGACATTAGAGGCGGCCGGCCTCTCCGGGCTGGTGCCACCGGGGCCGCCGGCGCCGCCCCGGGCTTCCGGCGGGCTGAGCGGCCGTCAGAGAGGGCTGCCGCGGCACTGAACTCAGGGGACTGTCAGAGGGGGCTGCTGTGGTACTGAACTCAGGGGACCGTCAGAGGGGGCTGCTGCAGCTCCGTGTCCGGGGGAAGTATCAGAGAGGGCTGCTGCAGCTCCGAGTCCCCGGGCGACCGGCGGAGAGAGCTACTGCAGCTCGGAGCTTAGGGGACTGTCAGGCAGCTGCAGCTTGTAGCTCAAGGGACTGTCAGGTAGCTTCAGCTTGTAGCTCAGGGGACTGCCAGGTAGTGACAGCTTGTAGCTCAGGTAGCTTTCTAACTAGCTTGTAGCTCAAGGGCTTAGCTCGGAGCTCACCGGAGTTTTTCTAGCTCGTAGCTCGGGGAAGTTGTCGATCTAGCTCATAGCTCGGACTTCGGGGAGCTGTCACATAGAGCTAAGTGGCTAGCATCGGACATCGATGCGTCGCTGCTTTGTCCGTTCAGTGTGAGCTGCAGCGGTGTGCTGCGGCTTTCTGCTGTGAGCTAACTGTGGGCTGAAGACTGTCGGCTGCGGTCTCCACAATTGTGGCCGTCGCCGAGCTCATTTCACGGGGCTCTAGTCTGAGAGCCGGCCAGTTTTCGCCACTCGCCGCTCTCTCATATAATTTTATCCTGTCCCTCGCTGTCTGTCCCGTCCACCCGTCCGTCCATCCTTCTGCTCGTTTCTCCACCCATGTATCGGCCCCGGTTCCCCCTGAACCTGCTTCTCCCTATGCCCACTCCCACGCTCTCCAGTATCGCTCTCGCATCCGCTCTTTCCAGTCTCAGTGAACGCCGAGCCTCCCGCTCTGTCCCAGTGGACCCACCCCTCCCCACTTCACAGACCTCCCCGCCCCCTCTCCTCACGTCCTTCATATATCGGGTAGGGCCCTTCATACCACTAGTGTTATGTCTGATAATAAAGCGCGTATTGAGTTATGACGGGACTGACAGCCCGAGCTGCGCTAACGTCACAGGGGAGGAGGGAGAGAGGGCTAGCACCGCTGGGATTAAGAGCTTGCAAAGCCTTTTCTTTTTGAACCAGTAAACACGCTCGCTGTTACCTCCTAAATTGGAGTTATGGAGCTCTGAAATGACAATTGTTGCCACGTAAGTGCATCATCGGGGAATGGAAGAGAGGCGAGAGTATTTTAGGATATTACGGTGCAGGTTTCGCCGCTTGGTTTCTTTTTTAGTGCTCTTGGCGAGGGTCAGTTCCCGTAAACGGGTTTACTGGTCTGCTGCTAAGGAATTACGATTCTTGTTTACAGTGCGGGAGAACACTTGAATAGTTGTCTAAGATCGGGAAAAGATGTTTATTAGAACGACGCCGCTTCAAGCAGATTTCGCCAGCAATTGGGGCTTCGTTTCTTTGTTTGTTTGTTGGGAGTTAGGGGCGCGCCGACTACGAGGTCATTTTGCGCCCATTGGGCTTCGTTTCTCATCCGTCATATAACGTTAGTCTGATTATTTACTTAGACCTTTGATTTCGCATAAATGGTCAGTGGAGTTATTTATTTCCAGCAACGCTTGAAGTCTGTATAATTTGCATATTTCGTATCGAATTTGGACCGCCCTACAGTTTACCCTGGGACAGCTGGCGTCGACTGTTGACATTGTGTGGCTCGTTCGAATTGAGTGGTTCGCCTCGATCGCGTGCAGGATTTGATCACGAAATGCGATGCGAAGTTCAATGGGAGCAGCAGGTTTGACTCTTCGAAGTTCTTGTTTTTCCTTTTTTTGTTCATTACCGTGATTCTGCACAGCATTTCACGCAGCTATTTCATTCTCACATAGCTATATGTATTATAGCCCCCTCAGTAGCGGCCGGGATAGTCGCGGCGATCAACTAGTCGGGCATACACTACCGGCATTGAACAAGATCTGACCTGGCTTTCCTCTCAGGAAATGCTCAATGTCGGCTTCCGGATTAATTCCGCCTACCAAACACATGCAACTGAAGTGCCAACGTAAATAAAAGTGGCCTACTTTTCAGAAGCGCAATAAGTGCGCTGCTGCCTTAGTTGAAAGTTTGGGCACTGCAGCGGTACCTTCTTATTTATGCGCTGTCGTCATATTTCAGTTACGCTTGACACCAGGGAATGGTACAGCATCGAAATGGCCGAGATTTCATCCTCCGTTGCTCGTCGTACCGTGATGTTCCGGACTCGTGTTCGGCGTTACAAGGAACTAGATAAAGTGCCGGTCATATACCAACATGTCTTTGTCCTGTACCTGCCAGTATTTGGTCTGGAACATCTTGTCAGTGGCCGTACTCTGTTCTGAGGTCTGGGTTTTTGCTTGGTCCTTGCCGAGTTCTAATGCCACCTCGGTATGTGGCTTATGCAACTATACGTACAGCGTGCGCTGTCTTTCTTACGGCAGACACAGCTTATCGTTATTCAGAGCCCGGCCTTGGATAAGCCCAAGGTCATATACCATGTCGGGGCCGCCTCAGCCGCAAAACACCCATCTTCAGACACTTCAGTTCAGTCGATTGGATTCCACATCGCATCACGTTTTTGCATGTCCATTAAGCTGGGCGCCGGTCTATCTGCGTCGGGTGCTGTTTTTGGCCACCGGCCTCCGTCGAAAATCGCTGACGCGTGGGGGTCGTTCTTCACTCGCGGCCATCGACTGCAGTGTTTGGCGCTTAGCCAGAGGTTCGGAAACTGAGATTTGTGCTCTACTCTACTAGCAGACTTTTTTCTGCCGCACGCCCTTCGTATGCGATGCGAAGGGGGACAGATTTTACCTTATAAGAGCGCAAACGATGGTTAGGTGTTGACATGACATGACGTCCTAATCTGTGCTAGTGTTGATAGTCAGTGATGCGTCCACTAGTGAGAAACTTGCAACTTTTGGCTGGGCCTCACCAGAGGTTCGCATTTTAACGGAGTATCGTGCCTGACGGTCATCAGTGTCGACTGTCGATCGATCTTCGCGTCTCTCCGACTATTGGACTGAGACTCAGTCAGATGAAGACGTCCAGCTGTTCAACGACACAGCGGTAGGACCTAGGGGCTGCCCAGAGGATAACTGCTACATCAGGCAGTTGGTCAGGGGGCAGTTATTACATCACATAGCTGTTCTTTGGGACAGCTGTCACACTAGGCAGCTACCCCGGCGGACAGCTGTCGGGCTTTGTAGCTGCAGGTCTGGACAGGATAGATGGTACGGTGCTAAGATTAAATAGTAATCTCTAGTATTCCCTTGACCTCTGAGACGCTCAGGTTTATTTATCCTGTAATAGTTCCGGTTTCGATGTTCTCCACTTGTACGTTCAAAGATATGATGACGTCCACACGCCGATGACCACTGTAGTCCGGGCGCCCAAAAACCCCGATGACGTCCGCAGCTGCAAACACCTCGAGCAGAAATTTGTTACCAGTTCTGAAGTTGGTCAAAGTAGGAAGTACATACCTACCGAGTCGTCACTACTGCATAGGAGCTGCAGTAGTGCAACGACTAGGTTCAGTTCGTGAAGCTTCACAATGTGGGCGTTATTTCAGCTGTAGACGCTTTTCCGTTTCAGTTCGTTTCCTAGTCTAAGTTGGATCAGGTCGTTTTGATTTCGTTTTTGATCTGTGCCTCCAGTAGTGAGACCGAAGCTGCACTGTGTTATTATTACCGCTGCCGATCATCTGACACTGAGCCGAACCGTTCAGTGACCCTGGAACTTCTGAAGCGACTCACGATAATAAGACGTAAAGACACCCGTCTGGGCGACGATTTGTCTTTTTCTTGAACGGCGCTCTCCTCGTTTTCTTTTAGCGTCACTCTGCAGTTCGCACTTTGGTGCGCGCTTTGAAACACCAGAACATTATGTTATTTACAAAGTAGTAGACGGGTCTTTTTATCACGTTTTTGTACATCTTACAAGTAGATCATTATACATATGTACATATGCTGTCTGCCGCGAGACTGTCTGCGAGCGCTGTGTGCAACGCTGTTATATGATGTCCTTTGGTGTGGTTATCAGCTTGAGGTATGGCCATGCGACTAAAAGTGCAATGCGATTGAATTAGTACTTCAATTACAACTTCAATAGCGCTTTTCAGTACTATTTAAAACATCTGACGATCATTTATTCCTTTCAACGATTCAATTACTACTTCAATAACGCCTTCCATTACGATTTTAAACATCTGACGATCATCCCTTCTTTCATGTGACTATGACGGGTCCATAGCAATCTGCCTGCCCCCCTTCCCCGAAATTTTTACTGCGGCGTATCCAACCTCCATGATGACTTTCTGTTAGATCTGTGGGCGAAAATTATGCGACTCTTGAGACTTGAGACTTGTCCGACTCTCAGAGTCTCGCTGTGATCCGTCTGACCCTCTGTAACGTGTCCTTTCCCAGGAGGCCAGAGACACTGCCGGTCGACCAGCGGAGAGGCCAGTCGCCGTCTGGGGTCCCTGGTCGGAGAGCATCGTCAGAAGCATGTCCAACAGCTGCAGCATGAGATCACCAAGCTGGGCCGCCTCGAGAGGTCAGTGCTGCGCTGGCTGCGCGGGCTGGTGGGTTACGTGGGTGGCTGGTAGGGTAGGGTGGGGTAATTTGAACATGTGGGGCAATTTGAACATAGTGTGAATAACACAAAATTACGGAAAATCCATAAGTGGCATGAAATAAGACCAATGAGAGAAATTATCGTAACTAAAAGGGCTATCATATGAACGGGGTTTAGAGTTTCAGGGACAGGGAATGAAGATGTTGACGCACAGTGTAAAAAATCAATTTCGCAAGGATAAACGCCTAACAACACGTCATTCCAACTTCATTGCAGCGCAGAATCTTGCATTGCTAGCGCCTAATACGCAACGGCTTTTGTTGTACAATGACCTAATCAGTGCCTTCAATCCAAGAAATTCGCTTTTGAACCGTGTTTTTAAAAATGGCAAAATAACTTTTAGCGTGGGGTAATTTGAACATAGTGTGAGAATTTCAATGAAGACAGGGATAGCTCCGAAAAAAAACAACGCTCCCAGCTTTTTTTTTGCCAATATTTTTGACCCAAAGCAGTAGCAGATAAGTGATGCCAGTTTTAGAAAATTTACTTCTAATATCCGTCTAATGTCCGGCATTTTCGTTGATTTTCCGTCCAAAAATGTTAAAGTCAACTATTTGTCCAAATATATCCGAAAATTATGCAGCTATCAACACTCAAAACCGTCATTTATATTGCTTATCATGTAATTTTACCAGCCGAAAAGTGTTCATGATATTGAGAGCTTAACAGCTTTCCATTCGCCAATCAATGCTACGCACGATTACTTGATAAAAATGCTTAAGTGTGGCAGGCCATCGTCCAATGTTGTCCAGACTACTATACCTTTGTGCAATCAATTTCGAATTTGACATTATAAAGAATCGGAACTCCGAATGTCCAGGTTCCGATTGGCACCACTATAACAGATGAAGTAAGCGGTTTGGTAAAGTTTTTATCGAACGGAGATGATAGACGTTCTGTTAATTGAAGAGAGGCGAATTCTGTCAACTGACCGGTGTGCAGCGTGTAGATATTGATACTCTGCAACTGTTATTTTTGTTGTTGTGTTGATTTTTCAAGTGAAGGTATGTTTAGAATTGCTCTGCCTATTCGTTTATGGGTCAAACAACATCGGTGCTGGCGAGACTATCGTTTTTATGGCAGGTAAAGGCAGTATGTTCAAATTACCCCACGGTGGGGCAATTTGAACACACCGTGACTTGGTGGAGAAGTGATGTTATGCTATTCAAGGTATGCTCGGCTCGTCCAAAAATGAGGCTTGCATGGTGAAAGCAAGTGACACATGCGCTACTGAAACAGTTTTTCTTCATCCAGGGTTGAGCTGGAATTTGGTACAACGGAGAAGACGTAAAAATATGTTCAAATTACCCCACACTACCCTATAGAATATTCTCATCATACTTTAGCTGCATTGGTTTGTTGATGTGTTGTCGTTAATCGGCCGTCATTACCAGAGCTGTGGCGTCGCATCATGGTAAGGCTTCTATAGTAGGCCTTCCACGAACGCCCATCGATTAGCGTTTCTCTTGGAAGGACCTCGCCATGTGTAATACTATTTGTGGACAGCCGGGAATTTGCCTAGCGTGCCGGTGCGGTCGGCGCGGGTGAGTGTTGACGCCGGGGACTGTGCGGCGGTGACGGTTCGTTTCTCCGTCCCAGGATGCTGCTTGGGGGCACCACTGTGGAGCTGGACGACTGTAGCTGGAGCGAGGACGGCTCCGCGGCGGGCGCGAGGGCCGGCCGGCGCCGCGGAGTCGAGGGCCGCAGCTCCCCATCAGACGACTCGGACGATCCGCCAGAGCCCAGCTCGGCCTACGCCCGGATCCGGGAGACTCTGCAGCGGCGCCGCCGCCAGATCGAGGCGCAGCTGAATGACATGGACCGCCGCCACCAGCAGTACAGCCGCCGGCTGGAGCGGTTCTCTGACCTGCCCGAGGAGGCGGGCGCGGCGACGGCCACTGACTCCGAGAGCGGCCCGGTCAGCCGGCGCGCAGACACCCGCTCCAGCGGCCAGCGGCGAGTGGCCAGTACAGTGACGGAGAGCCGGCGGCGCGCCGTTAGCAGCCAGGAAACCACCACTCAGACCACCACCCAGACCAGCAGTCGAACCAGCAGCCGGCGGCGCAGCGATCGCGCCAGTCAATGCGAGCTGAGCCCGACCGGCGGCACCGTCCAGGTGGTCACCCGGCGCAGCCGTGTGCTGGGCTCGGACGTCAGCACGCAGACGACCTCCGGCGGGCCGACGGACGCCGTACAGGTGTTCACCCGGCGCACCCGGGTCTCGGCTCCGTCCGACTCGGCCACTCAGACCACCTCGACTGCGCCGCGGCGCACGGTGACGGTCACACGCCGACAGGTGCCCGGGTCGCCGCGCCGCGCCCACCGTGCCGTCCAGACCAGCCGCTCGCCCGAGAGGACGGTGACGGTGACACGGCGGCGAGCCGTGCCGGAGCAGGAGCGGCGTCCGCGGAGCGCCGCCGTCCAGACGGTCACCCGCCGGAGGAAGGTACCGTCCCGGCGGCCGGAGTCTGCCGCGCCCGAGCCCTCCTCCAGCCGGCGGGAGGTGGTGGTGCGGCGGAGACCCGTGGCCGACGGCGGCTCGGCAGACACGGAGACCATCTCTACTGCGGCCGACACCACGGCCGATACCACGCCGACCACGGCGCGCTCGTCAGCCACCTACGGCGAGGGTATGCGGGACGCTCTGGAGCCGTCCGAGCGAGCCGGCGACCTGGAGCGCGCCGAGCGGCTGCTGGGGACGCCCGACGACGCCAGCGCCGAGCAAGGTGAGGACGTGCTATTGTCCACCTCTACAGATCAAGGTAAGCTAATGACGTCCGTCCCTCACAGCCCTTCGCCGCTAATCGAGGCAAGGATGTCCCTTTTTAGTCCGTACTCCGCCGCCAAGGTAAAAACATACGTTTCCATATCATCCTGCCGACGACTTACGGTAATAATGTCCCTGATACCCGCCTTTGTCGACCTAAGGCCGCACTGCGCGATGTCCCAATTGCTGCCAAGTCGTCATTGAACACTGAATAGGCAGCTGGGATTGTTCCACGAAAAGCAACTAGCGCGAGATGTGCAAGGGAGGTGCATTGCATACTCCATTCCGGCTTTCAAAGATATGTTTACCTATTTTTAGATAGCTGGAATGTCTTGATATCATTTAGCCGGAATAATGTGGGGTATTACGTCACATTTTACGTTCTTTTGAACCGGCGAGCCGAACCTCAATGATGTCCTTATGAACCTTTAGACATCGGTCAATGCGTTCCTTCGTTTAATCTTTCTTGCATGAAAAAGTGCTGAAAGAATAAAGAAATATAACACTGACACATTTCAAGAAAACCGTTGAACCAATCCTTCTTTCCTCTATGTGTTCCGGAATTTGTCATTTACTGCTGATGAGTTGGGCAGATGACTTCATTGATAACCGTTCGGCGTTCAGGTATTATAGTAGGCTCCATCTTGCCCTCGCAGTTCATTGGATGCCATTGGTGATGGCGAGGGATTTCTCGAAACTTGACTGTAATTGGCTTTTCGAGCGTCGCACCGACTAATACGTGTCATGCCGATGGATCTCGGGACGCTTGAATGAACAAGCACGATTCAGTCTGATGTTGGCACGAAGTTTTATGTTATAGTACTTCACAAATCTCCCCGGTGTGAGCGGTGTGTGCTTTGTCGATAGCGACTCGCTGAAACATAGTGGTAAACATATTGGACGCCTGGTTTAGCAGATTTAGGAAGTCTGGTATGTATCCTGTGGGATTTGCCGTATTGAGTCCGATCTATAGTATGATTCGGTGTCTTGAAATCGTGGTAACCACTTGTTCAGCTCATTTGCCGGCTGTATTATGGAATTTTTGGACGCGATTAGAACCTGGTAGTGTTAGATGGTGCTCTTTCGGGATCAGGATAGTTTGCTCTACGGTATCCAGAAAACTGGAGCGGTTTTTGCTGCGGCCCCGCCCTGTGCCTGTGTCCATTTACCGCGCCCACCCTGGTCCTTCTTCGCCGGTGTCATGGCGGCGTGTGGGCCATTTTCATCAGCCTTTGTGGCTGGGTGACGCCAGCCTCAGAGGGTCGCAGCGGCGGGACCATGTCGAAGCCCCGGATCGGGGTTTCCTCCGTCGGGCTGCCTGGTCGTGCCAAATAACATGTCAGTGATACCGCTGATCTGCGGACTGCGGTCGGCGTCATCCGGGTATTGAGGGCTATTTTTCTTCAGCCGAGTGTTATGTATTAATGTGGCGGTGATGATCTTCGGTCTTCGGTCATTTGCCGGAATGGATGTCAAAGGCCGCGGTTAAGCCTGGCTCATCTTGCTAGGCATCTAAGGCTGTGCCATTAATCACGACACTTGTTGATAAACGGAACGTCTCGACTTCCGAAGTCTTCCGAAAGTTCATTTCTCTTCCGTGCTTCTTCATTGAATTTCCTTAATTGCTAATCAATGTCACCATCGACGGACTTTTTTCCGCCGAACTTACTACGCCGTGTCGCTGCCGGAGCGGGCTATTTATACTGGCGGGATGGACAGGTCGTTAGCTGGGGCAGCCGGCACTGCCGCTGCAATGGAGGACTGGCCACCGCGGCGCCGAACCGGCACAACCTAATCCCGGCCGTCTGATGACAAATTACTGCGGCACGATGATTGTACGCGCGGCGCCGGCAGTGTTATTATCTCGGCACACGGAACTGGCGGATAGATGTGTCGGTCAGATGCGCGCACACAGGATGTGCCGCGCGAGGCAGATGCGGCGCGATACGCCGATGGTCTGTCCGGTGACCGACAGTGGGCTTAGGTCCGGGGTGCAAGTAATTAAAGATATGCATTGTCTAAGACGCCAGCAATTTCCATAATGCCTTCCGTCTCGCAGATTACTCATTAAATCCAACCATACTGAAAATAAGATATGTAATTGTGGGATTGAGGCTTCCCCTTGAGTTTGATTTCAATCTTGTTTGCTTTGCAGCTTTAGTGAACATAGATATTCATGATTCATGATCACGCAACCAATTTTTGTCACGCCTAAATATTTACAGGGTGTCTCAAAAGTTCGTTTACACATTTCCCATGTCAATAAAGCATATAAGAACCGGCCAAAAATCTAAGGTTTTGGTGTCCGTGTGTACACTAGACAAATATGCATGCTTTGACAACTGATTCGGAAGGTTGGAAACCAAACCCTTTGCTGTATCTCAAAAAATATTTGCCCATGCTGATTTTCGTCACTCCGTCAGCTGCCGGAGGCTGATAAAAGGTTACCAGCTTTCAAGCTCTTGTAGGGGAATCCCCCGCAGTTTCTGCGTCGGATTTAGGTTTGACGAGCTCCCCGGCAACATCCGCTTCTCCCTGAAAGCCGATAGCTTGCATCGACACCATCCGTGAGTATTTTGTAGGTCTTCTCTGGCGCTAACTCCTTCATGAATGACTGGCGCCGACCTCCCAAGCACCATTTTCCTTTTCAAAACAACCCCATTCCTGAACAAATGGGAAGTGCCAGGGGCAAATTTTTCGCAGCATATCGTAGCAGAATGTGTCGGCCATCTGTTTCTTAGACACATTTTGCAAAATTTGCAAATCCCGAACGCTCGTCATTCCCAATGCCAAGACCTTCGCTGGGTTCCGGAGTGTTTTCCTCAGGAGAGGTTCTGCTTTGCAAACGGCCAAAACCTGTCCATCGTGCGGTTTTGTCCGGATTTTGTGTGTAAAAGAAAGCTATTTGCTCCAGATCTGCCTCTTGAAACTTCGTTAGATAAAACTTTACTTTAATTGACACTTTTGGAGGGTCATTTGTCCTCGGCATTGACGATTTTCGCTTTATTTTCCCTCAAAATTTAGCGTTATAGATATTATAAACAATTTTAAATGACATTTTGTCTTTATTTTATGATGACCTGCAATTTTTGAAACTGGGTAACCTCTGTCTGTGAGCTTCTAGTCAGTTTTCAATAGTTAGGACTGCATTTTCAGCTGCTTCCGGAGCACGAGTCTGCTGCGGTACAAGGGTCGTTCAAAGCGCTGTTAGTCTCGCATGGTTTTGTCCTTCAAAAATTTTAGCCACAGTTTTTATTAGATGACCATCATGTTGTACTCATCCTCGCCGACACTTTGCCATGTGTCATTTCCGACCTAACCATTCCCATTACTCGTGAAGCAGAGAGTTTCTCAGCCGACCCGAGTATGCGACCTCCATTTTCATGCCTGATCCATGGTCAGAGGTGAACCCTTTTTGTGAGCTCATGAAGGGTCGAATGCGCTTGAAAACAATGAAGCTGCTTGAGGAAGGTTGTTACCAATGCCCATGCAAAATTTCGACTGTTAATTTCATGTTGATTCAGAATTATTGACAAAAAAGCATGGCTGGTACCTGTAAGCGAACTTTTGAGACACCCTGTATGTTTGCTGGTTATCGACGCATCCGAACCATCCGACGTTTTGTCAGAGTAAATGGTATGTGTGAGTTGCAACTGCCAACATGGTTATCAGAAAATGAGGTCAAGTCATGCACTTTGCGCACATTCTCCATGTTAGTACCTACTTACTGCGCAATGGGGCTCGTCGAATCTGGCCGATGTATTCTAATGACGGCCAAAACGGCGCCCGCCACCACGCCAAGTGCTGATGGACGACCGCTTAATGGAAACATCTACCATGTGTAGATAAGGCCAGCTCTCACAATATGCCGTAACTCAGCGAGTGCATCACCCAAAGCCGCGGCGAGATGAGGCTACCACTCTAGTGGCCGCGTTATAGGGACGGTATACGAGTACGAGCAGACGAGGCAGGCAGCGCTCGATGTTAGAGTTCGGTGGCGGCGCAACCCACGGTGTTGTGGCCGTAAGGTGAATGGTTTGGTTTAGAGATGGGCGGCGCCGACGAGCAGTTACAGTCAGTGCCCGGAGAATGTTTGGTGACAGCCTAGAGACTGTATTTGAGAAAGAATGAAAAGCAGTGCGTTTATTGGTTAATTTGTCACGCACGTTTGTAAACGAGAGTGGATTGTGTCATTTACCAGAACTGACATTTTATTGCGACACCAGCTACCAAAGGCTGCTTGCAATTCAGAAGGCCCGTCGCTGTAGCATTGCGTTTTCTATGAAATTGTAATTTAGCCTTGAGTAAAGAATGTGCTCCACTGTGACTAATACGATCATGGGAACGCTGTCTGCGCTACCGGCAACGCAAGACGCGTATAAATGAATTCGCCGTCATGCCGGTATGTTACATTGCATTAGCAGCATTTGTTATACCTACCTAGCTCAGTTTAAGCTCACGCTGCCATTCTCAGTATATGCGCCGTCGCGACCGACCAGAGTACATGACTACATTCTTTTTGGACCCACAGCTTAGCGACATTCTTACGTTGAATATCCCATTGATATTGAAAATGTGCCATTTATCGAATTTTATTATTTGCAGCATAATTTAGTTTATCTTACGATGAATTTAATTAAAATGATGCTGAAAGATGAGTTTCCAGATTCGGGTTTCAAAAAAAACGCACCGAACCTCCGACTGTTATGGCTATGGGAATATGCTTACTTTGAAGGCTTTTCGCGTCTCAAAAACATGTGCCAAATATGTAGCATCATCGAACATCGAGGATTCACGAGCTTAGCTCCAGCCTAGGCCAAAGAGTCGGTACCGTGCGTATAAGGCTTTTCCCTGGGCAGTAAATAAGACGAGTCTATCGCTAGGATTAATTTCAAGACATGCCTGTGCTCTTGATAGCGTTATTAGCGTTTTGTGCTTCACTTGTAATCACCCTGATGGGTTGTGGTATTTAGAAAAGGAAACGCTCCTTGAATATAACGAACACATTTCATAGCATGCTAAAACATTTTTGACGGCGGGATCTGTGCCGCCATCTTCATAGTCGTGTTGTCTGACCTATCGGCACATTCATTTTCGATATCGTTGTCCGTGCCTAACACATCTATTGACATGCATGGTCAGTATGAAGTTCAATATGCGTTCTCTTATTTATTCTATGTACAATCATATTGCTCAGATGCATTGAATCAGATTGTTCAACAACCAGATTGATAAAAAACTCCGCAAGAAATAACCTAATTGACAATAGATCCGAGATCCTACAAAAAGTAGCGCCTGGCGATTAGTACCGCATCGCCGACATGATGTCATTTGTTAGGCAAACGTTGTCCTCCAGCACTGTAACAGCGTCCGCCACACGCCTCCTGGCGCAGACCGACCTTAACACTCCTCGCTTTTATCATGGACCGACCAGTCAGCTTCATAAGGCCCTAAACTGTCTTGTATTCGACCAATTCGTCCACAGACAGTCCTCCACAAGACACAAGGCGCCGACCAGTCAGCCCCAGACAGCCCCTCCCCCCTCCGGACCCACACCCCATCCTGATGTGGGCTAATGTCTGCCACTTCATGTCGTCGCGCTCTACAGACTCCGGGCCTCTAATGAATAGGGCCATTTCCCAGCCGATTCCCACGGTTGCCTGACTCCCGATGGCCTGATCTGTATTAATTAGGGCTCTCCAGGCGCCCGGACGTTCAGAATCCGTTTGGTGCTTCTCGAGTGATGGTCGACCGGAGAATGGGTAATTTCGGTGCGTTATGCTGGATGACAGACAACACCTGACATTTGATATTGCGTACCTAACACTTGGCACGAACATCTCATGCTCGTTGACGTTTCATACGCAGTGTCATACTGATATTTGACCCCCGATATTTGAATCTGACATCAGGGTTGTATACCAATCAAGTCGATTGAATTGATTGATTTGTTTCAACGCGTATTTTGAGTTGATTGGATTGAGTCGATTGACTTTTCGAGATGACTGGTTGACTGACTCGTTTGACTTTAGCGACTGGTTGACTGATTTGATTCCCGAAAATTAGAGTGACTCGTATGATTGAGTCGATTGAATGGAAAGTTCAAATAAGTTTTAGTTGACAAAAAATAATGACACCAATTGATGACACCAAAGATCACAAAACTACACTGAAAACTGCTTGTCATCACAACTGCAATATGGGGTAGATGGCCAAATAAAGAACAGGGCCTAAACAACATGAACAGCCAACGTTGACTTTCAACTGCAATAACTCAGTTATTGCAACTGCAATAACTGAACTGCTCCAATCCTGGTGATAGAACCTGGCGATGCACCTACCTTCCTTTCTGCACTCAGCAGGAAACTTTTTTTTTTAATCCAGATGATAAAGTGCAAGGCCCTATATACTAATAAAGTGCGATTAATTAATAATTCACATCTCCACATCTCCTCAGAAACAACCCACTGAACTCTATAAATATCTGAAACCCCTACAAAAATAACTGAAACAAAAGCGCCGTTTTCGTCTCGCTGATTACGTTTACGTACAATTGATAGCTACTTTGCTGCATTGTTTAATTTGCAGCAGAACGTTTGTTGATCCTTTTCTCCTGAGAGCCTGAGCATAACATATTTAATATATTTCATTTTCCTTAAAATATTTTACCGAATATTATTAAGTGTTTTTATTTCAAATGAAAAAATAATTAAAACGAAATTGGTGCTGTACAACCGATTTATTTTATGATCATCTACCATACTACATGATAATCAATGACGTCATCTTACCGCAAAGTCAAAAGAAGTAGAATAAGGATTTATAAAAGCTTAGCATACTTATTGGCAAAACCAAACGTTTTCGTTGTTTCGCAGTCGCGCCGTGCCGTTTTCCCAGAGTCCCTGTCCTCTCCATTTACTTTTAAAATCCTCATCCCTATCCCCCAGTCCTAACAGTCTCAAATTGTATTGCAATAAAATGTTTTGAATTCTTCACATAGGTACCTAACATTGACATGCCACGTCCAGAATCGTGGACCGCTAAATGCTTCAAATCTCTTCCTTCCCAATCTGACAACATCCCATGTCTCAAATGCACATTGTGTGGAATGATTTTTCAGGCTGCCCGTCAGTCTCTGTCTAACCGAAACCGTCACATGCATGATGCAGGTAAGATATTTATTTCTATTTCCCTATGGTTAATATGTTATTGATGCATATTATCCATTAAAATAGACATGATGTAGGGTAAATGGCCAAATCACGAACACTGCCAAAATCCGAGCAGCCAACTTTCAACTGCAATATCTGATATTGAGTGTAAATGGAGTTGGAATATGGCCAAAATTAAATTGACAACTTTTAGGTGGTGATTTGGGTTAAGGGGCGTGTCAACTACTGGGTCATTTTGCACCCAATAAATGACACTTCTGCTCCAATTCTACCCATTAAACCTCAATATCATGATCCACCTATCCATCACTAGGTATCCTTCCTTATTACATAGAAAGTTTGAATGACATGGCAATTTATAATTTTAAATGACAATATTTTTATGTTTCTTCTGTAGGTAGGTAGGTAGGTAGGTAGGTAGGTAGGTAGGTACATACACCAGACTGCTATGGACACTTTTCCAAGTTGGTGGGGCAAAAAACCTAATGTATGTCTTGGTTTGAGTCGTTTGATTGAGTTGATTGATTCCTTTCATTGTCGCGTTTGAGTCGATTGAATCAATTCCCGAAAACTGCTCTGACTTGATTGATTTGATTGGTTTCCCAAATTTGTCGTGATTGAATTGATTGCTATTGATTGAGTCGTATACAACCCTGTCTGACATTTAGCACCTCACTTTAACACCTGCCATGCAATGCCTGACATTTGACGCCTCACATTTGTTACGTGACTACTGTCGGCTAACATTTCATGTCTATCATTTGACATTCGACATTTTACTCTTCACACTTTTCATCTGAAGGTCACCTTGGCAAGTCTCACCACTGTGGCCTTCGAGCCACTGGGTATTCTGGACAGTACCCTTGCTGAGTATTCCAGACCGGCGGCGGACGCACTGTCCATCCGGTGAGCCTCTCACGCCCATCTAATCCATCGGCGCCGCGCCGGCCGCAGATATCAGCAAAGTTGGCGGACGGCGGCGGCCGAGCTGCGTGCGAGTTGTGGCGGACTGCCGCCCGAGAGGCCCGTCAGACGGCTGAGTCCTAGCAGGGTATGGCGGGGACTCTGTCGGCTCCGACACTGCTGGCTGCTTGGAAGCCGTTAGGCGTTTTCAATCTGATTTGCCATAGATTCCATGTCGACTTCGATTTTAGAAATGTCTTTAATGTTCCAAGATATTATTACGAGCGAGCGAGCGCAGCGAGCGAAGCGAGTCTTTTCAATTTAACGGAAAAATCTCAGTATGAGCGGCCCGGCCCGGCCCGGCCCGGCCTGTAACGCTTTTGAGAGGCTTACATCTCAGCAACCGCTGGACCGATTGGCCTGCGGTCTTTTTTGTTGGGTAGCCCCATCCCTTCTACCCCGTAATTGACTATTTGTGATTTCTAAGTCACCGTCGTGGCACGTGCCACGTGAAAAGTCAAGGGTGTTCAAGCAGTTTTGCAAAAGTAGTGAGTTTGAGAAGCCCATATCTCAGTAGCGGCTTGAGCGATTGTCTTGCGGTAATTTTTATAGGGTAGCTGCATCCCTTCTACCAAAGGTCGGATACTCTCGATGCATGTGGGTCACCCCCAGTGCACGTGCAAAATACAACAATAAGAGGTGTCAAATTTGTTCCCATTTCAGTAACTCGGTATTTACTGGGGCGATTTCGCTGAAACTTGGCATACTGGTAGGCACCCACCAGGCAATGCATTCCCATGTGTTGCGGTTAGGGTGCTACTGCACGTGCGCACGTGCAGGGGGCGTTTCCAGATCTCGAGAACGGCTGGGCAGATTGCGCTCAAATTTGGTACACGGTTGGGGACCAGTTAGTAGGGTGCCGTGCAAAAGCCATTTTGGACCCCGCTTGCACGTGCGCACGTGCAGAATGCCGCTTCCAGATCTCAGGAACGGCTGGGCCGATTGCGTTCAAATTTGGCACACCGCTAGCGATCGGTTAGAAGGGTGCTTTGCACAAGCCCGTTGGAAGTACCCTCTCGCCCTTCGGCACGTGCAGGGCTCACTATCTCGCTCGCTCGTTCTTCGCCCAAAAGGCGTTTTACGGTTTTAAGATTGGTATGACGGGTGCCTCCCTGGAGTCATTGCTAACCCAACTTATCTCGAGCAGGTGTTGTCTCGATTATTGTAATATGTCCACAAAAGTTAGAAGCAGCTGTCCGTAGTTCACGTATGGATTGAGTGCTTCTCAACATCCTGAAACTGCCAGAGACTGAACTGCTACAATGTAGCGTGAACGGCGGAACCAAAGCCAACCCGGTGTCATTGCCGGGTCTACTGTTACCCCGGCAGGTCGGTGTCCCAGGACTGGCGTGGCGAGTGTGCTTTAAACTGACCTGTGTTGGTGCCAGGCGCCAGCAGTTGTCCGCTCACCGCGTTAGCCGTCGTTCTAAGAGCTGACCGGGACCCTCGCGAGCCGTTACCCTGGTCGGTGGTCCACCAGCCGTTCCCCAGGGCTGGCCTGAACTCGGACCGATCGTTGTGACGGCCCCTCTGGCGCCCCTGCGGTGACTCCGGACCGTCCTCTGGCCCGGCTAACGGCGACGGCCACTCCAACTAGGGCCTGCGGGACGCGCCGGCCGGCGCCCAAAGGGACCGCGGCCGCCGGCGAGCGGGAAAAGTGGTCCACGTGACAGCTATTCTCGGCTGACCGCGAGTTTCTCACGCCCCGGAGATTCGTGCCGGAGCTGACCTCTGAATGAATGAGTGGCGGGCGAGATTTGGCACTGACGGCAGGCTGAGCCCCGGGACCGGCCACGTCTCCAGACTGAAATTATTTCCTTATTTTGGGCTGGCTTAGGCTGATGTAATACGCGGATGTGTAACACAGCTGTAAATTACAGTGAAGCTCCAGTACTATTATGCAAACTTCTTGGGACAATCTCGGCGTGGTGTAATTTTCATGGACGCTGGTCATATTATTTTGCTGTAATTGTGTTGTTCGTGAATCGTGATTCAGTTTTAAATGGGTAGCCTGCTTCATGAGGAAAACTGATGGATATGAAGTTGTATTGCGCACTTGTTTACAGATACAAACACCCGCCTGGGTGGGGCATTGATTTACGAATTCAGCAGCTACGTTATCTCAATTACATATTCATCCTCTATCCATCCTCTATTTCCAAACCTTACTTTTGCAACCCGCGATGCTCCACGGCTCCCCGAGCCTTCAGACATCCAAAGGCACCCCGCGCGCGTACCCACCCCGGCTGTCCGCGCTGGCGTGAGCTGTCATTTGGAGCTGATTGGCCTGCCGGCCGTCCCTCGACTGCTGTATGCCGGCCGTCACGGCACTGACCGATGGAGGCGAGTGCACAATGTGTGCGGGCGTGGGCGGGAGACTGAGGGCGGAACCACACCATGGAGGGACGGACTCCGGACGCTATGTGTGGTAAGGGGCCTGAGAGGGTGTGATAATGCTCGGATGGAGTGCCGTCCCGGGCTTTGATGGTATCACACCGTGCACAGCGTAACCGTATGTAGAGTAGTGCTAGCGTAACCCCTATCAGCGTAACCCCTATCAGTTTCTACGTTTGGTGCATCGTCAGTGATCAAATTACACTTTGCAGTGAAGTCACCAGTCACCAATGCGTTGTTCACTACAATTTAATGACTTATTGAATTGCTTACGAAGCGCATCAGGGAACTCAGGACATCGTTTCGTGAAACACGCATGTGTGGATGTTTTTACCGCAGGTCTCGTGTGTGTGTGTGTGTTTGGTTATGCTCGGCTCGTCTGTATCGGCCTCCCGCCCGACTCGGTATGTAATACGCGTTCGGCCGCCGCTGGTGTTCACACTGACTGCACTCGGTAATGCTATGTTGGTCAGCCCGACGGGCCGATAACGCAGGCCGACGTCGGCCAGAGGTCAGTCAGTCGGCGGCCGGCCGGGTCCGGCGCCGCCGCTGGCCCCCATTGTAACCCGGCCGCCGATCGTATTGGCTGTTTGTCGCCGAGTTTCTCATCCTGAGCCGGGTCGGCCGGTACGAGTGGAACTTGATGAAATTGAGAGCGCTCGCCACTAGCAGTTGGCCACAGCTGGGTGGACGGCGGTTGACCGCGGCGCGACGACGGCGTGATACCCGCCCGGCGCCGTCCGTCCGCCAGCGCAGTCGAAACCTGAGGTGGTAGACTGTCCCGCAATGCACCCGCGTAGTGCGGCGCAGCCTGCCGAAACTGAACGGCCGTCCATTCAGCCTACGATCTACATTCAGCGCAGAGACGTCGCAGAGACGTTACCGAGTCGCGCGGCGCATTTCTCGTCTCCGCTGGGGGTCTACTAATGGGCGCACTGCTGAACGGGCCGGATTTGTGCGGCTTTGCGAGCTTGGCGTAACGACTTAAATGATTTTGCAGGGAAATCTCTGGCTAGCAACAGAACTCGGCCTACCTCTATGATGAGATAAGTGACCGACCGCTGGCTAGCTGTTTGGGCTGTTGCCATCTTGCTGCACTAAGACACGAGTGGTTCTATTTTCCGCTGTCTGTTCTCTGTAAGGTCGCCCGGATGGTGTCCTTTATCAACTGCCTGACGCAGTCGGAGCGTCCAAACACACTCCGTTATCACAGAGCCGCCGCGAGACTGCTCGCTAGGGCTCGTAATTCTACCATCGCTGGTTTTTCTTGCGCCGTTTTTTCTGTGAAGGCAACTCGAATAGTGAACTTTCCAGCCCAGGAGCTCTCGCTTTTACCTCACAAATTTCGAACTCATGCCCGGAAACGATTTCTGTCTGATCCCTACATGCCTCTTTTCAACTGTCGGTCTTTGCCTAAAACTACTAGCTACGTCTCGCCCTCCATGGCTCCATACTTGTTAATAAGTAACGAGCATCGAGCTATAGGGATTGTGAGAACGGGGTTCCGGAATTGTATTATGATGGACTGCAGTGAGACGAAAATGTCTCTCTTCAAATCAAGTTCTGAACTAACTGATGAACTCTTCACACTTGATAGCGTAACTGGATGCTGTCCCGAAATTCGCTTAACTCATTGAGGAGCTGTACCGAGCCGCTCAGCCTATCCCTTCAGCACGCGCTGATCCGGCCTGGTCTAGGTGGTCTCGATTTAGCCGGACGGGGCCTGAATATCATTATGAGCCCGGACGTTGTATTTGTGTTGTGCAGCGAGACAGTACCCGATGGCGGTGGCAGACATGAGACACGTTTTACCAGCAAGATAAAAATACGAAGCAATTTAGGATTTGGATTTCCGACTTTCAGGCACTGAGGCCAACAGAAAAATAGCCGCCCGCCGGAATTTTTTGCCTGAAGACCGCTTCACATACGGTAAAGCCCTATCTGCTTACGTGCTCATCGCGTTTACGTTCCGTATATGAAGCGGTTTTTAGGCAAAAAAATCCGGCAGGCGGTTATTTTTCTGTTGGTAAAACTGGCCTCTGAGCTCTTTTCTAATGACTCCCAGAACATGTGAAATATCCGAAGGCGTAAAAAATCCTCATATTTACTTTGTTAGCCATTATTATGCATTTTTGTTCAGCTGGCTTACGAGTGGCATATGCTCGCTGTCACATACATGGTCGCATTTTACTTGAAGGTGATGTTTACGAAGTTCCCGAACTTTATTCTCTCTTCAGAGGAGTGCGAAATGTCGCATCTTTTCAGAATATTTCAGACTGGCGGTGACGGACGAGTGTGCCGTCATAAATTAGTTCAAGCGTTTCGAAAAGAAATTACCGACGCTTTGCATATAGTAAATGCTGATATTTCCTTCAGTTCGGATTTATTGACGCTTAGCTCACGGCCTGAACCGGGCGTGGCGGAGTGATTTGCCGAAGTTCCCAGTGATCCGCCAGTTTATTGGACGCTCGATAAGCGGCGCTGTCGTCACCTCGGCTACCGGCGCCGCATTCGTCTGGAGCCGGCGTCGGCGGTCCGCATGAAATCAGCCCTTTAGCAGCGCAGCAAGGCCATTAGGGGTCCGGTCGATTTCTGAATCTGCATACGCTCATGTAACCTTATAATCAAAATAAATTTGAAGAAATTATTGGTTTGAATGACCTGCATTAAAATAAGTTGTACGTTTTCTTAAGCTGAGTAGGTATTGTGGAAAGCTAATTTGCGTCCGGATTCTTTGGTCCCTCAGTCCAGTCCGCAGTTTCCTGGTCCAAGCCGCAGCCCGGCTCCGGTCCCTGAGCCCAGCCCGCCTTCTTCGTGCCAGGTTACGACATTGAGCGCCGCCCCGCCCTCCAATGTCCTCTCGACGCCAGCGTCGCGTTTGGCGTTTGATGCGCGCTGGTTGACGATCGTGGGCGTACTCTGGCGCACTCACCAGGATTAGGTGGAGCCCTCCTTTTCCCCACGGACTGTTTGTGTGGCCGAAGTGAATCGGTTTGATCTCCCGTTGACCCTTGATGACAGAACAAAACGCTCTCAGCTCTTGGGCTGGAAATTGGGGCTTGGTCGTCAATGAGCGCTGGTTTTGGCGTGAAGTATCTTTTCTGTTTGTGTTTTGTTTTTTTAATGGCAAAACATGATAATAATGTTTTTTAACGTTCCAACATCACCCACGCTCTGTCCGCTCACTTTGCCGTCTTCTGTGTCGTGTTACAGCCGTCACAGTCTCGGAGGGCTCCAGCGGTGACAGCGCCAGCAGCGGCGGCGGTGCGGCGCGCTCGCCGGACGCCGACCGCGCCCAGTGCCTGCTCCGCGAGGGTCTGCGGGTGGACGAGCTGGACCGGGCGCTGTGGCGGGCCGACTTCTGCCAGGAGCCGCCCGAGTGTCCGGCGTCACCGCACCGCCGCTGGGCCGGCAGCAGTGAGGAGTCGCGCTCCGTCGGCACCCAGACGGGTCTGCTGGCCGCGCGCGCCGCCGGACCGGACACGTTCCGCTGCGAGACGGTGCGACGCGAGGTGAGTAGGGGGCGAGCCGAGGAGTGATCGGTACCTGCTGCTCAGTATTAGGACGAGTGGAGGATGGTCTAAATGCTTGGAGGGAATGGGTAAAGCGCTCAGCAGTGCTGAACAGGAGGGTTTTAGCCCGGAAGCAGCAGAGCAACGACAATCTGGGGAGAGCTATCGTAGAGGGGCGACGAGACTGAAGCCGTAGGAGGGGATGGGTGGGGAAAACAGGACATTGGCCGAGTTTATGATGTTTACCAACTCAGGCAGAGAGCCAGGCCAATTTTGCACAACTCATTGCAGCCATTTAAATTTAAATTTTGATAGAATCCTGAGCCGGCCCTTGGGAGAACGGAGGCCAGCCGTGAGATAACTTCAAGTTTATTGTCGAGCTTAATAACTTTGCGTGAATAATGAAGTAGGTTTGTTAGCATATGACCGCTACTCCGGGAGGCCGGCGGCGGCTCTGTGTGCTGGCCAACCGAAATAGACTGCACTGCCGGCGCGGAAATTATAATTGGCGTCTCATCAGCGTCGGTCTGGTAAGTTCCGCGCTCCCGGGACGTGTCCCCGGTGCCCCGCCGGTCGGTCCCTGGCTACCAGAGCTGACACCTCTCCCCTGTCTCGACAGGTGCACTCGGAGGACTCGGAGATCATCCACCACCCGCCGCGGCCGCCGACCGCGCGCCGCTCGGTGGCCTATTTCCTGTCTGTGCGCCGCGGCCCGCTGCGTCTGCCGCCGGCCGAGGAGCCGGGCTGCCGGCGGGTGCTGCCGGCAGTGCGGCTCAGCCAGGAGCTGCTCCGCCAGCAGGGGCTGGCCGGCAGCGGCACCGACTCGGCCACCGGCACAGAGTGTGTCCGAGAGGAGGACGCCATGTGCTCGGAGGACGGCCGGCGCGTGTCGGTTACCCAGCGGCGGCCGGCCGGCCCCGTCAGCGCCGCCGAGTGTCTCACCCTGCAGGTCAGTGACGCAGCGGCCCCACCCCGACACGGCCTGCCACAGGCCGCCCGGTCTGATTCGACATGGTCAGGCGCGGCCGTGACCGTCTTGGCTCTGCCCGGGGTGCACCGGGTGGCTCCCAGCTCTCGCACTCGCCACGACTCACTCCGTCCCGGTCCAGCCCAGCCCCTTTTTGCCCCGGCCCGGAGTGCACCGACAGGCACCCAGCTCCCCGCCCGAACCAGACCCTGCTTAAAGTATGACCCTTCTGCCTCCGTGCTTCATTGAATCGGGTGTCTTGCTTGCCGAGTGTGCTGCCCAAACTTTACCGTAGCTCGTCGACATTAAACTAAGCCACTCAAGCGAATGGCTCGATATACTATATGTGATTCCATTCAATATCCAGTCTTGTCGTATGCATCGGTGAACTGTTTAGGGAAACTTCCCGTGAAATGCTGGTGTGAATTCATTATTCACCCAATGATGAATTCATTTGCTTCTGATTGACCGATGCGCTGTACTCGCGACAAATGATCAAGGCGCGCACCATGCAGCGTTAAATCGCCCACGAAGCTAACATCGTTGCCATACAGCCCTCCCATCTGGCCTCGCTACCACCGGTGTCGGACTCCGCTGCCGTCGGCCGCTCTCGCCCTGCCAAAGTCAGTTGCGGGCTCCCATTGTACCGCTGCCCTCAGTCCCTTACCCGCTCCGCGTCTGACGGCATACCCACCGCGTCAGTCCCATCAGCCCCCGGGCGATCGTCAGGCGGCGCACGGATCAACGCCGTCATTTCATCGGAATGGTATTGCCACAATAACTTCTTCAAAGGCGCCTGACGACCAGGGATCTATCTGGCTGGCCCGACGCCTTTCAGAAATATCCGCCGCAACCGGTGCCGCCGGCTGTTTTTCTTCTCGGGGGAAGGCTGGCACGGCGATAGATTTGCGGCTCGCGTCGGTCACACACTGGGCACGGACTGACTCAGGGCGCTCCGCCAGGTCCGGCCGACTCAGATTAGTGGATTACCGCGGGCTGTCGTTCAGACTTCAAGAATGTAGGAAGGCTCCTTCTTCCCTTCACAAAAACTCTGACTTTGGCAACGGAAGCTGATTTGACAACCGGGAAGTGGAAGTGAGTGGAATAGGCAATCAGCAGCACACAGATTCGGATGTAGAGGAAGCAGAGCCCCAGTTGTCGGCTAATGGGCAAAGCCCGATCCGCTGTGATGTTCAAGTACCGTTCGCTGTTGCTGGTTCGTGCTGCGTTGTCTTACATGAGCATCAGCGATCGCAAAGCAACCAGCTGTGTTATTTGAGCTACCGGGACGTGTGAGTGCATACTCCCCTCTCCCCACCCCCTCTTCTGGCTCCCAGCGGCGGGGACCAGGGGACCGTCCCAGCCGGATGGCGGCGGAACAGCCATTCTGCGATCGTATCGGCGCTGTCTCCGTGAATTGAGATGGATGGTCGCAGCCGGGGCCGGTCCCCGGGAGGCACTGGTCGGCTCTCGGGGGACGGACGTCTGCCGTCCCGTCACAGTGTCCCCCTCCTCGGCCCGTCGTCTGCCGGAGGTTTGGACTCTTCGTGTCCTCGTGTTTCGACGTGGAGCGTTGGTTTGCAGCGCTGGACAGCCGCGCTCGACCACACTGGATGGCCGGCCACCACCTGTCGTCCCTGGAATTGTGCTGGGCACGACGGCACGCCATATAGGCACTGCGGTGTCATCAGACAGCCAATTGGTCGACGTTGTTAGCTGGGTTCTCCTGAGTGCGCTTCGGGTCTGAATTCTACTTTGAAGACCTCAACGCTGTACAGACTTTCAATATCTACGATATTTATGAGTATTGCGTATACATCAGTCGTGAATCGTAATGCATGGCTTAGTGCTAAGCAATTTTTTTCTAACCCCATTGTCTGAGGATTTATTACCGGTAGTTGGATTCGGCGGCTGGTCGTATTGCTGGTCGTATTGTTATATCAGCATTGTCTTTCACTGAATTATGAGGTTGTTATGCATCATTTAGCCATTAGGCTGGCGCCTACACACCGCGGCAACCCATTCATTTATCGTATTGTTGTTGTTTGTTGGCGGTCGTTCAGTTGGCGTCGGTCGCGGCCGCCGTGCCGACCTCGCCGTCTGCTGGGTAGGTCAAGGCCAGGGCGACCGCTCTTACCCGCCCATCGCCGGTACGGCAGTGTGTGGAACCAACCACCGCTCATCGAGTCTGGGCCATTAGCAGGCGTCTGAGCGACCACTTGGCTGGGTGTAAAAAAGTAACACTATGTCATCATGATTCATGAGTGTCTATCAGCCATCCCGCCGGGTCCCAAATATAGCAAGTGTCACATTGGTCACCCCGCCGGACCAACCACCACATTCCCATATTCGGTGTCCCAGCGGCTACTCCGCTGTGCCGTGTGTCACCGGTCAGCAGTAACCGGTGGACCCACTGCTGTCGCACGGCACACAGCCTTGGGACCGGCGCCGCCTGTAACCCAGTCGACCGCCACATGACTGCATTAGGACGACCGTAGTGGGACTCCGACGGCGACACTCAATCCGGAGAGTGCCCGGCCGTCTGTCCGTCCTGATGGTCGGGAGTGACGGCGGACCCGATGGTGGATGGTCGGCCGACAGCTCCGCCCTCTGACCCGAGCCTTGTCGCGTGGGGCTCCGTGGATTACAGAAAACCCGACCCCTACCGCCTGGTTTTCAGTGGTCTCGCCTCAGCCAAGTGCTACTTCGTGGTTAAATGGTTAGGCGTATTAAACGACTAAGTGAAGTGAACCAAGAGCAGTTTCAGTCCAGCTCAAACGACATGAACTCCCTCATTACATTTCCCCTACGGCACACTACACTCAATATCGCCGCTTGGGCTCGCCTGTGTAAGATGCATGACCGGCCACTAGAGCTACGACTAAGTTAACTTCCTTAGTAATCAGCCCGACGCTGCTGATTAATTATGCAGAAGTCCATGCCATAAGCTGTCGATTCCGCGAATGGCTCGTCTGGCGACCACGGCCTGTCTGGCCCGGATACCGCAGATGAGTTGATCGGTTATGGCCTGTCGGCGTTTTGGTCAGAGCCCGGAACATGTTCGGAGTTATTGAGACCCGCGGATATCGCCGCATCCGGAATCTGACCACGGGCCACAGTCTGGGGTCTGTGAACGCTGGAAAGTGATGTTAGCGTTAGGAGAGGATATTTAGCCCCCCACGGTCCACGGCTCTTTTGTCCTTTTATGTAATATCCTAATGAGCCACTGAACCAGCCAACTCCTTAGAATAGACCTGAATATTTTGTCCAGTTATAACAAGGCACAATATTTTGTCATATAGGAAGAGCCAGCTGGAACAGCCTTTGCTGGCTGAGGCAATCTTATTTAAAGATAAATTACTTTCAATTTCCTTCCTTATTTAACTCAGCCCTTGAAGCATTTAGCTAGTGGTGTGGGCGAGTATGCCATTAGGGTGATTTTATTCAATACACCAAATGGATCCGCGGTCGGGCGATTCGGCGGGACGCGCCGCGCCGGCCGGCCACTCGGTCGGCTCAGCCTGCACTCTAGGCGAGCGCGATACGTGACCAGACTCGAACTGAGAACCGGCAGCGGCACAATGCCGAGAAACACGCCGCTACACTGAATCGACGCCGAAATATCCACCGTTCGCCGGAGCGCCGCCGGACAGCACGTGTGTGTGCGTGTGTTTGTGCCAGCGGTGGACTCCCCCGCAGCGCTGTGCCGGTCGGCCGGATAGGCCGCGCCGCGTCCCGGTGCCGCAGACAATCTGGGCAGATTGCCGCCGCCGGCCGGCCCCGCCGCCGCTCCTGTCGTAATGGTTATTGAGTTGGCACGCTCCGGACACCGGCGGGACGCTGGCGGCACAGGTCCGCACCGCCAGGACCGACGCCGCCCGGGTCCAACCGGGCGCCGGGCGACTGTTGCTCGGGTGGCTGATTGTGTTGGTGTGTTTGACTAAAGATGTGTGGACCAGAATCCAACCTCTAGGGTCATCGTAATGCCGTCGCGTCACTTCGTCACTTGACCGGCAATCACGTTATGTACGGTGGAGTGTCTGGTGTGAGTTTGGGACCGGTAGTACAGCACGTGTTGTAGTCCTGTTGAGCTGCAACCCAGTGTCCATCTGAACACAGACGGTGCACAGGCGGCGTGCTGCAGAACGACTGGTCGGCCACCTGCGGATGTAATGGTGCCTTGTCGGGCTGTTTGTTTAGTCACTGGTAGAGACCTTTATTGAAATTCAAGGCTGCTTCCCAGTTCCCCTTGTTGCTTAGCGGGAAGCTACTCTTTCAAAAAGCTGCGACGATCGGAGGCCAAACAAAAAGCGTTGTTAGCGTCTCCCCGATTTTTTTCTGATTTCATCAATTTCAGTAACTGGCACGAAATCGTAATAATAAACTAGGGCTTCTTTTCCCCGGCCGTCCTTTTCGCTGTTCTCCGCTAATCTCAGTCTTGTGCGTCCGAGCCGTTCGCGCTGGTGGCCGGTCGCCTGAGCCGGGCCCATCGGTCGCCGGCCGGGTCTCCCTGTGCGGACCACTGTGCCGCCCCGAGAAACCGTTCATCACCGCCGGCCACAGCCGCGGCCAGTCGCTGTTTTTACCGTCCTGAACGACTCTGCTCGGGCTGGAGGACTGACAGGGATGGCCCCGTCCGGCCGCTGGTTGATGATGCACGGACAGGGAGCCGACGTCCGGCCGCGGACCTTAGCTCTATGTCGGACGCTATAGAGGAAGGCCAGAAATGGATTTATTGATAACCCTTACGAGAGTTGTAGATGAAGCCATTCAGTGAAAGCGCTTTCGATGCAGCTTCTGGTCATAGCGAGCTTTCGTTTGGAATTCCTATCAGATGTTGCAATACCGGACCAGTGCACTTTATTCACCGGTGTTTGAATGTTTACAAGGTAGCAGTACCGTTATTTGAGAGCCGCAACATATAAATATTGAAATTGAAGATTTTGAACGTAATGTGCATTAAAGTTTTGTGCAACGTGCATGGGGTTCTTTGCAAAGGGCTCATACTGGTGCTAATTTCTGAATGTTGGCGGCGACCAAGCAAAGGGACTGCTTTAAATCTACCGGATAATGTGTCTAATTTATCACCATTCACCAGAAATGCGACAAAATTGTTTCGACTTTAAAACTGTGCTGTTAGATGCCGTGCCATTCTAACTCGATTAAAGGGACTATCCCACCTTTAACATGGGGTTTGAGTTGAGATAGCCAAGTTTGCGGCGAGGTTCAGAAACCACTATCTATCTAGGTTGCAACCCCCGCGGCCTCTTGGTGTTGAAGACATTCGTTCCCTTCATTTGAAAATGGGCCTTGTACAAGGCCCTATCTTCAACATGGAGCGACCGTTAGTGTGACGTCACCTCGTTTAGTCATTCTGATTTAAATGGGTTTGTTCGTTGAAAAATCGCTTAAAACTTGGTCTGAACTTTGTTGTGGTGCCTACAGAGTAAAAAGAATCAGCTTTATGACAGTAATGTGGCCTGGGGAAGGAGGTAATTTTGGGCTGTGACTTCACATATTTGAAAGTTTGTGTTTGGAATATGGGAAGCCTAAGATGTTAAATGAAAAACAAATGTCAGAACCGTGTTCCTGGTCATCCAATCTATAAAGTCGGGCACAATTTAACTGGTTTTAACAACATTTTAGAAGGTGGGATAGTCCCTTCAATTGTGGGCTCCGTCCTGCTGGGTGTCATTACTCAGCTCAGGTGAGGTCGCGCCCGCCGCCGGAAGGTCAACCAAACATCTATCTTTGCAGCATAAAACGATGCATCGTGCTCTAGTTATGATCAAACTTGGCGCAATGGACGGATGTTCTTATTATAAAAGAATTATAAGAAGCCTTTCCACTTTTTATTGTATCCGTCGCCATGTGACGTTGAGCTTTTCGTTACCAAGCGAGCCCACACACACACAGTAACCCGATCTGGCGTTATTGAGTTTGCATTAAGTTTATTTCAACAGCGTTTTCCTTTTTATCTTAATGCTGTGTCCCATTCCTCCATCCCATTTGCAGATTTAATCCTCTCGGTAGTCTATTTTCGTCCGAATCCTTCTCGTCGTATCAATGGGATCGTTCCAATAACACCTTCGACGTTTTCCCGAATGACGTAGGCAAAGGCTCGCCGTGGCTGTCACCGGGCGGTAGTCGGATTTGCTGAATGGCGCTTCCCTCTTCTTTTTTCCGGAGAGCAATAGAAGAGTACTACTCTGATAACCCCCGTAGAGACCTCAACTGCTCACTGCTCAGGCGCCCGGCCGAAGTTCCCTGCCGTGTAGGCTGCGCCGCATGACACGCGTGTACGGCGGTGCAGTCTATCACATGCGCTGGCGGTCGACCAGCCAGCCACAGCCAGTCCCTCCTCAGTTTTAGCTGACTAACCTGGCGTGGCGTCGCTTATTACGATATCACTCGAATTGTGCTGCTGGTTGCCATGCGTTCCCTCCAAGTGCATACAGTTACCGAGTGTTTGAATATACAGGGATATAATCAATAATCATCGCATGTGACTGTGATCCATTTTGATAGCTATTGTTGATGTCAGCTAACGTCACCAGTCCTTTAGCAGCTTTGGATAGCGTTTCGCTGTTCGATCATATCGCGAATAAAATCATTTAGCAACAGCAACATTTCCCTGGATTGTCCACAGTATAGTGACCTTTGTTTATGACGTGATCCTTTCGGTCCCACCCCACGGCCTCGCGAATGATCCTAAAAACTCGTAATTTTGTTTTGGCGGTTCCTAAACTAATAACTCTCGGAAAAGATTCAATTTCCCTATTTTGCCAGAGAATAGTGGGCTGACGAGAATGGGGTTGTGTCGATAGGTCTGTTCCGATAACAGGATACCTCAGCCGAGGTTTCCATATCTCGGACTGAACTGTCTGCGAGCGGCAGCCTGAAGACTCCGACGTCCATTCTGCTGATAACTTCGGCCGAAGTGGCGGCGTATTGGGTGACTTCGGGGAGATCACCTTGTTTGTGTGCTGGCTTCACCCGTGCGCCTGTGGACGTGCGGACTAAAAAGCGGGTCACCCGCACTTCTCTGACTCTTTCCCCTCTCTCCCATCTTCTCCCATACTCTCTCGGACCTGTCGCGGTCTCCCGTCTCCGCCGACCGCTGATTGTCGTCGGCCTGTCGTGTTGCCCTGTCCTTCCCGTCCACCGAACACCGCCTCCGTCCTCAGCCTGCCGCCGACAGCGCCGCTTCTGCCGCCACTAATGAGCCGCTCCGGCGGCGAGCGGTGACGCTCTGTGGCGTTTGTTGCGCGCGGTGACGAACGGTGGCGCCTCTGGGGACGACCCCCCCCCCCCCCCCCGCCGGAGACCAGTCGGTGGGGTCTCAACCCTAGAACAGCGGCTGTTGGGCGGGTCAAGTGGTCCGTGCACTGCCCGGAGTGGACTGGACGCCGCACTAGCCGTGATTTGTTTGGCCGTTGTCCGTGATGTCTGACCAAGGGAGGGTTGTGTGACCTTTCGCCGACGGCCGGCCGCCACTGGGGGGAACGGTATTGGGCTGGTCTGTGTGCATGTCTGCCAGTCGGTCAATGACCCGTGACCCCAAACGCCTGGGAGTTCAATCTTGTTGATGTGTCGACGCGACCAGTGTGCCCTTTGGAGCTCCGCCACACCGTCCGTCTGTCTGTCCTTGTGGTTTGTCTCAGCGTGCTGTTTTACCGTTTGTTGTTTTGACGTTTGCTGTGTCTCCGTGCTGTCCGCCCTTGTTGGTTTTCTCTGAGCGTGTGTTGTTCCATCGTGCCCTGACGGCTGCTGTGTGTCTGTCCGCAGGAGGCGCTGTGTCGCCGCCGTCCCGACTACATCAGAAACGCCTCCGTGCGGCGCCAGTACCTGCAGCGACTGGCTGAGCTGCGCCGGTGCAACCTGGAGCGGGCGGCGCGCGCGGCACAGACACTGCCCGAGGTGCCCACAGATGCCGACTGGTGCCACTTCGCCGACGCCCTCCGACCAGAGAGTGAGTCCTAATTGGGCGACAGGAACACGCTCGGCCGTACACCGGCGCTAATGACCAATCGATGGCCGCCGATCACCGCTCACTCACAGACAAACACACGGACACAGACGACAGGATGTCTGATGAACACTCACCCACTGACAGACAGACGGGCAGAGAGACTGACAGTCCTCCGGCGCTGCGGCGACTGTTACTGGCCTGAAGGACGCACAGAATGGATTCACTGCATTAGTCAGTGCTATCCATTTTCGCTATCGGAGGACGACCAACTTTGGGACAGAAAACGATCTTCAATTCAAGCAATCACTGTCGAATTCCACAAACTATCGAGCAGACCGCTTCTGATAGTGTGTGTGGGCAAAGTTTCCTCATGGAAAATTGATAGGAGAATAGAGGAAGTCGGTAGTAGTAATTTAGGGAGTATCTTTTGTTCCGATCGCCCACTAGTTTGAGAAACCGTGGCATCTGTGTTCGTAATACACGGGATGCAGCTATGCTACGAGGCCCAATCAGCCAGCTTCTTCGTTCTAAATTGTTTTCTTTCGGCTTATTGCTGCAATGGGCCTCAATAAGTAATACTACCGTCATGTTAGTCGTCGCTTTTATTACACAGGTTATAAAAGAAAACGTGGAATTTTTTGCCGGTTCCATTGTAGAAACCCACCAATGAAACCCACCAAATGCACCCACCAATGCCAGACGTCGTTTTGTGGACTTGAGGAGTCAGGCTTTACAACTGTCGATGTATTTCCGTTTGCACTTCGCGCTGAAAATTATTCTAAAATTAAGATGTTCCACATTGATAATTACATTTTTATCGGCTGTGCCCCAGGGCCCAATGGGCTGAACAGGTCCCCAGTTCAGCCCTTCCCCGTCTGTTCACTGCCATTTTATCGGGTGCCGCCCCGGCTGACGCAATGGCCTCCCACGCTGGCTCGGTAGGTAAGACCCCCGGCTACTTCAGTGGCAATTAATCACCGCTAGACTGCCTTAGTGGTCGACGCTGCGATTTAGCTTACTGTTGCTGACACTTGCTCTCCGTAAGACCATCTGTCACATCTTGTAGGATCCCTGTAAGTTCTTCATTCCATCCGCCGCACCCCGGTCCGTAAAATTGTCTGTCTGTTCCGTGTGACTGTCAGTCAGTACACCGTCCCTGACGGGTCTGCACGGCCGTCCGTTTGTCCGCCCGTCAGCCCGTGTGGCTATCCGCTACTCTGTCCGTCCCCTGTAGGGGGTCTGCTGGGCTGTTCGTCCGTCCAGCCGTCCGGCCGCCGTCCCTTGTCGCGCTGTTATGGGGCCGGACCCGGAGACGGTTCCCGCGACGGTCATTCGACCTTCCATGGCACTGCCCGGCCGGTGGCCGCCTATTTGGGGCCTGCTGCTCGCGGCGGCCGGCGGTAGTGCACCTACGGGACGGGGCGCGGCCACACCTGACGGCATTCCGACCCCGCGACCGTTCGGGTCACCGCCGACCGCTGCCACCGTCTCCGTCCAGCGCCGCGCCCCGACCATTGCGTCTAATTGGATGTGTCTAATTGGCCGTGCCATGGGCGCAGCGGCCGCTGGGCTCGGAGTCCCTCCATTATCGCCGGGACCGCGTGTGTCGTGGACAGGTGTCGCAGGAGGGAGGGTGGGACACAGGATGGGCGACGCACACGCACCCGCCGCCGCGGCCCAACCCTGGGCCGATCGACCGACCGGTCCGACCCGCCCGACCGACCGGGACCGAGCCGGTGTCTCCGAGGCACGCGCGTCGGACCGGCGCGCCGCTCCCGCTCACGTGTGTCGCGCTGATGGACTCATTTTATGCCGAGAGTGCGCCGCTGGCTGGCAAAAACAGCGCCCGCCAAGAAACTCCTCAACGGGAGAGCTGGGTGCTCCGGCGGCGGCCCGCCGACCCGCCCCGAGTCGGCTCCCACTCAGGTCGCGGAGATTCCGGGGCTTCCAGTGCGACTGATCTACAATATTGGAACTTGACTGGCTGACAGGGGTGCTGTTTTTGTGCAAAATCCTCAAATCCCCTAGCAAAGATTGCCTTTAGAGAATTTATTTGAATTCGAAAATAGGGCTTTGTTTTTGTGATGGAAGTTGAAGCAGTCAGATCCGTCGTGATGCGTATCACTTTATCTCAAGATGTCGGTCCCAATGCTCAGCTTTCTTTTTCATTCTCAAGTGTAATACAGCACGCGTGAAAAAGGAGGCCTCTTCGGCTTCTATGCCCTTTTATGGTATGATTCATACACACTACAAATAAGACACAACCAAGCGAACACTCTTCCTAATGAACTCATTGGCTAAATTGGTTTCCAGCCAACGTCTCTGACTCGACCTGTGCTTTAACATTTGGTTCTCCCTGGCTTCATCCAGTTTCATTGCTTATCTTGACGGACAATCTTGGTGCGTGGCTGTCAGCCGTTCTATATTTCCTCTGGGCTCTGAGCCATTTAGTAAATGAGCCCTCTCTTAAATGATATGTCGCTTTTGACATCATCTTTATTGCTCGAGTCAAACGATAGTGGCTCTGTGGAAACTGCAGGCACTCATAACACCGGAATAATCTCGAATAAATTCGTAAATGCACTCTAGCGAAATAATCATTCAATGATCAGACTTTAAAATGTTAACAAGATGTTATGCAGATAGGTAATTGATCATGTACTTTGTCCTGAACCACTGACATCTAGCCACCCTCAATTGTCAATTGCAGTGACCGTCGGTACGGCCCGATAAAGGCTTTAATTATAGCCTCTCAACCTCAGTGATCGCTGGTCAGTGCAAGTGACTAGTCTTCTAATCTACCCTAACGTCTCCCCTCGCTCAGTGAAAAGTAGTTCGTGGTGTCGATTGAGCTGTCTCAGCGACTGTTGTCAGGCTGGATGGCGGTTTGGACGTTTCACCTCTAATGATGGTTCGGTATCGGCGCCAACGTTTCTCTCCACACTGTCTGGATGCTACGCTTATCCCCTGATGTGACATCCATCATCTCCATGGGCGTTCCCTTTAGTGCGAGCATGGCGAGCCGTTAGATCGACCAGCTTGTTGAGAAACGAGCACGCAGCCCGTCTATTGACGGTCTGGTAAACGGTAAATCACTGGTGATTGATTGACTGGTGGGCTGCATGAATGGTTCGATGAGAAATGGATCGCATTTCACGGCCAGAGTGCGCACTCGTTCGGAAACCTTCGTCGGAACGTTGAGGACGGCACAGATTTGGTATGTTTTTATTCAAAGTGGGTAACGATAAATTTTGTTTTTGCCATGTTTAGAAAAAGCTTAATCGTTCGGAGCGATTCCAACGCGGTGATGTTTCCAATGGATGCTCTCGATTTCATATAATATCGACGATTGTTCAGCTCTCACATTCCTTGGTTTTACAGTTTCTGCAGTAGGTTTGTCTAAGCTTTGCTTTGCGATGTTGTGTTCTTCATTCATCACAAACTACCAGAAAGGAACCTCTGTGTGTTTAAAACATGATCTCAGTACCATTTGGAGCTCTCCTCACGGAGAGCCTCGTGCTAGCCCGAAACATTATCCGTCCATCACCAGTTGACGCAGCCGCTCTCGAAATCCCCTGAGTCACAAAAGCAGGCGTCACTGCGTGCGCTATCGATACGAGCCGCATGTGTCTGAGGGTCATGTAGTACTATCGATGATGTCACGCTGCCTGGCGAGCGCCGCCGGCTGTTGATGGTAATGACTCTCTGGGGGGTTGGGTCAAGCACCGTCGACAGGAACACACGCATGCTATCCGTGCTGATATGTCGTAGATGTTCTGTCATACGAATTATGACGCAGTGGTTGTCGATAATCGCCGTAGGTAATGGGACGGGTGTCACGAGACAGCAACATTCATGAATTATCGTTAACGGTGCTCTGGTATGAGTAGAATATCGCTGCTACCTTGGTTTGTTGGTTGCTCCGGATTGCCTTCGTTTTATCTGTTCTTTGCTTTTTAAGTCGTTGTGCATGCAATTATAAATTGCAGCTTCCTAATTGTTATAGCGACCTTATTGACTTTTGACCCAATTGTGTCTTAAAGGGACCCTCCCACCTTAACATTAGTTTTGAGTTGAGATAGCCAAGTTTGCGGCCAGGCTCAGAAACCACCATTTATCCTGGTCGCAACCCCCGCAGCTTTATGGTGTTCAAGAAATTTCTTCCCTTTACTTGCAGGGTGGGACCAGCGTGGTCCCTATCTCTTAACCATTACGGGAGTCTGATGACGTCATCAGGCTTTCGAACGTCCGTTAAATGTTTGACTAAAACGTTTTGTAGCACGCGGTGGTATATGCTGCTTTGCGCGCAACAAATGCCGCACTTTCAAATAAAGTCGCTAGGAACAGCGGAGATCCCAAAAAGTAAACAAAAGTAAAAGTCTAATATCTTGAAAACCGGTGAATATTTTTCGATGAAATTTGGTAGATATTCGTTTTTGCTCTTTCTGAACCGAGCGACATCACTTTCATGCCAATTCATTAACTTTTTTGAAGGTGGGAGGGTCCCTTTAATACGCATGCCGAAAGCTTTCCCCATTTGTAAAATATCATCAAAAATGAATTGTCTTATGATGCTCTATGGCGCACTAAACGGACATCCAGCAGGAATAAAATCTCCTCGTCACCAAATGACAGTTTAGTTTTCATCAGCCAGTGATTTGACTGTTTTGATTGGGCTGCGGCTGCGCTCTGCGCTGCTCCATTTTCCTCGTCTCTCACCGCGCGCCCATCTCCAGCCTAAACTGATTTCGTTGTGTGTGTGTGTGCTCAGTTTTGTTTCGTCTTCGCCGCTTGGGGCTCCCACTCGGAGATTGGCAAATTTCCGGGCCAAATGCCGCTATTCGGAGGCGTTCTGGCGTCTCCGTTAGGCGCCTCTCTGATGAATGGGCCGCCTCGCCGCGGATACTCTATGATTAATGCCGGCGCTCGGCTCCGCAGTCCCGTGGAGCCGACCCGCGCGGGGGGCCCAGTTGAGAACGGGGCCGATTATATGGCCCATTGAGGCTGGCCTCTGGTCGGGACGCTGTCTGGAGAGCCCCAGTTTATCAGTGGCCCCTCTTTACAGTGGACACCGGACTCCTAGGGGGTCAGTCAGTACCCGGGAATCTCTGATACATAAGGAACGCCGGATAATAGACACCTGCACTGATTTCAGCGCTAGAAATCTCGAGAGTCGGGACCGCCTCGAGGGAATGGCTATGTTTCAGTTACCGACTGGCCGGACTGGGATCCGGGGACGACTCTGCGTCGCGCCGCTGCTCGCTACTTACGTATCAGTGTTGATGGCATGACGTTGAAGATAATACGGTATACCAATTCTCAGATATCCAGTCATGAAGCGATGTTAAACCCAATTTTTACTATGGCCAATTTTTACTATGGCATTTGCCACTCCTGGCTTTTACCGACTGGCTTGTTGAGTCCTCTTGGTTTGCTTGAATAGAAGACTCCGTGCCTGCCAGTATCAAACGGTATATCAGCGGCGGATGACAGGATACATTACTGCGCCCCCAACTGTGCTAGGGACAGAGCATGGCGAGAGCTATACGCCTGCTGCGTCATCGATACTGGGCTGCAGTGAAGAGACAATCAGTGGAAATGGCTGCATATTTATCGACGCTGCCGTGGCGCTAGTCGTGTGAGCGCGCGATAAATAACCACGACCTATGCCCAGGCTGGCGTGGCTTGTAAATGGATTGCTGGTTCGAAAGTCGATCCGTAATGGATTCTCCTGGTTGGATAATGGAAACTTTCTGCATTTGTTTAATTTATTTGGGACAAATGAACCGCGGGTTAATTTCAGCCGGTTATCGTGAACTCGCCTGTCTGATTAGGTGTCCCACGCCTCCGGTCCATTTGAACGGACATACCAGTTTGCCGTTTGCGTTGCGCTGTTCATGCGCCAGCGCTGTCTTCTAACACAACATCTTCCGATTAAATACAAATAAATATCGGTCTTCGACACCACTATAAGTAAATGCTCTTTCATTGGGCGACAGATCCTTGTTCTTTCTCGTGCTGAGGCCAGTTTTACCAACAGAGCCGCCTGCCGGAATTTTTTGTCCAAAGGCGGTTTCACATACGGAGCGTAAACGGTAAAGCTATATCCACTTACGTGCTCATCGCGCTTCAGCGGGGCTAGGGCGCTGACGACGTATGTGAAACGGTCTTAAGGCAAAATATTCCGTCAGGCGGCTATTTTTCTGTTGGTAAAATTGACCTCTGATTCATTTTGTCCATGCCATCGGCTGGGTCGTTGACTGCCTTCTATCGAGCCGCCAGGCACTGCATGACAACCCTCCATCACTCAGTGTGACACGCTTCAATGGGCTCTGTCTCGGTCAGCCTCCTCTGGACATTGTGTCTTGTAGTCGGCCCTACTCAGGGTCCGGACCAGTGCGCGTTACAGGACGCCGTTCGACACGCAGCTCAGACATTGATGAGCCGATAACGACCCCAGGAACCCGGATCCATGGTGATCGCTACATACGATAGCGGACGTTTTGTGTTGGGTAGACTTCCTAAGGATATTCCTGTAACGTTTCCGCGGTAAAAGCCGCATTGACGCTGCGGCAGCATTGTGGTGCCATCGTGCGTCGGCGGGTATTCGGGAAGGGCTGACGCTGCGGCGCGCTCCCTGGTGGCCGGCCGGGCGCGGACGACGGCCGCCGGCGGGCTCGGCGCCCTCTTCAGACCGCGGCCGCTGACGCCGCTGCGCCGCTCAATGGACGCTGACAATGGTCGCGGACCGTGGGCCGTGGGCACGGCGGTGTGGCGTGTTCCAGGGGTGGTGCCATGGTGTGACCCAGGGGTGGTATGTCTCAGGGATGGTGGGGCAGCGTGTTCTCGGAGCAGTGGTGTAGCCCAGGGATGGTAGGGTGCCCGCTGGTATGTCGCAGGGACCGATGTCTGGTGCAGAGATTGACGGTGGTGTCGTGCATCGCCGGCTCCGCCCTGCCCCCACGATCCGAGAGCAAAGTTCTGCGCCGTACAGTGAAGGGTTCCGGGACTCATTCTGTGGCCGTGGCCTGCGTGCCAGACGAGCGGCTGCATGTTTTAGCAGCGGCTAGAATCATGGGGCGAACGTGGTGGGGCGGGCCCGTCTGACCAATAATTCCGAGAGTTTGCCCCGACACTGCTGACTGCAGCCAGCCATGGTCAGATTATTCGAACGCCCTGCTAGAAATAATATGAAGCGTGCATAACTCCGAGACAGTTCAAAAGGTGACATTCGGGCGAGGTGGGTGGCGGTACTTCGATCCATCGATATTTTTCTGCAAGATACCTGATTTTAGCTACTCCATACCCTTGCAGGGCCTTTCCCACATGCCCGCCCATCATCAGCTTCCTCATTCGTTTCTCCATTCCACCCGTCCTTAGTGGGCGTCCCACGCAACCGCTGAGCTCCGGTGCTGGGTTCTAACGGATATGTTCACATTTCCGCACTGAATGTCCTTTCCACGCTACTATTGGCAAGGCCACGGTCTCCTTGAGGCGATCGTTGTGGAGGAGAGTTGCTGCAGGCGACCTTTGCAGAGCCAATGAGCTGCCACACGCCGCTGGCTCTTGCCCCAAACCACGGCCGACTGTCCGTAGCAACAGGGACTGCAGGGCCGCTACAGGGAAGGTACCAGACCGGAAGATGGCTGACGACTGTCCTCATGCCGTTATGGCCGCTAGTTAGGGCCCGTACGTCTGGTATTTGGGTGACCGCCGGGTAGGATAGCAGCGCGTCAGTAGGCTAATGCTCTCACTAGATGGCACTGGTAGTGAGCGCCTGAATTTAGGCTGTACCGCCGAGCACTGCTTCAAGTGCACTGCTCTGTAAGATCTCTGAGCCAACACAGCATGCTCGTTAGTTGGATACATTGAATTTGGCCAATATTATCGAATAGCAGGCAGGAGCACTAAGCAGCTTGATCGTTAGTTGTCGGAAAGGAATCCACTGCCGTGATTACTCAGATTATATGATTAATCAGAGTGTGCCATTATAACCACTCACTCGTTCAACTAGTCATTGAGAAATGACAGGCACTGACTTCACTGAAGCGGCCTCCACGAACGAGATAGACGGAATTGTGATTATCTGAACGGGATTGAAATTCCTCAGCTTTGCGATTCGAGGGGGTTTGCATTAATCGAAAACCGGGCGTAATCTTGATGACATTTGTCTACTACTGTTAGACACTGTACTGTTACTACTGTAATACTACTGTTATCTGTGCATTTGTGTATGATCTCTAGTTGATTGATTATGCCTGTGCATTTAAGTTGTGTTGATGGGTGTCTTCAACACGCTTCCGCTTTGCAAACATGTCGTCGCGCTGAGCATTGTTGACTGAATGTCTCGAGCTGTCTGCGAAATGGACGTCTTTAAATGGCCTCTCACTCAGAGTTCAAAGCCTCCGTCGTTTGAAACCAACAGCCTGCACCGTCCGGCCTCTGGTTCATTTTGCGAATGTTGTGGAGCCGCTGCTCATTTCGGCCTGCGCTGTTCACTGTCCTGTCATAGAGGCGCCGGCTGGCACCCGTCGCTCATAAAACAGCTCGTACCCAATACCATTCCGGCCGTGACAAGTGGACGACACGCGTAATTAACGGCACAGAGGCCGGCTGGATGTGTGCGCAATTTGTGGAGCTCTTCCAATATGATACCGGCGATAAATCCGCCATGGAGCGGCCCAAATTCGGTTCACACCGACCTCGCGCCCGGCAGACGATGCGCTTTATTGGCCGGCCGAGCTGTTATTTTTGCGGCGCCGGGATTTATTTGTACACGGGCCGGCCGACGGCCGCCGTTTGTCAGCAGTGCACTTGTGCGAGCGGTCCGGCGCCGCTGTCGGCTGGCTGAGTTAGGGGCCTGATACGGGATCGGTCTCGGCACGGCGCAGCACGGTAACTGACCGCCGGTCAAATGTCGTGACCAGTGGTCATTGACTAAACTTTGGTCTAAGGGGGCCGCCGTTGGGGCCTCCTTTCCCATTGGCTAATTGTGGACGACCGCGGAGGGACACCCGGCTGCAGAGGAGAAGTTCGACGACACACTTCCCATTAGTATGTTACGATACATTTGCCATGCATATTTACACAACAGAATGTTTTGCCGCGATAGCGATTGATGAGTGCACCAGAGCGTGCCGTATTGATTGATAGCTCGTGTTGACGGAAACTGATGGATGAAGCTCTCTAGATGGAAACACTATGTCCATCTCCCCGTAATACCAGACTTATTTTCTCGTACGATGACATTAGCGCATTGGTAATTGACAATCACCGCATATACACAGCTAGTTTCGGACTAGCGGGAAAAGTGGGCGCTGCATTGCATCCTGTACAGCACAGGTGGAACTGGGGCCTGCTTTGGCCGTTTTTACGAATTCTCCCTGGAGTCGGCCGCGCCGTCTGGGCCGGCCTCCAGGGGCCTGTTCCAGCGCCTCCAGAAACCTCCAGAAAGCTCCAGAAAGCTCTAGAATCCTCCAGAGAGCGTTCCAGCGCCTCCAGAAAGCTCCAGAAAGCTCTCGCCAAAGCTCCAGAAACCTCCAGTAGCCTCCAGAGAGTTGAGAGGTCCAAATTTCTCTGGAGGCTCTGGTCTACAATTATGGCGCACATGTGACAATCACGAATGTAAACAAAGGACATTTGACTGATAATTTTACAACTTGAATGTAAAGAAAATTACATTGCTATAATTTTATTTATCTTTTTAACTAAAATTGAAAACAAATTTTGCCTTTCAAGAGAGAACAATCGTCATTCTTTTGGTATCTATGACGCCAATCTCCAGAAATCTCCAGATTGCGTTCCAGCGCCTCCAGTAAAACCTCTGGTAGAGCCTCCAGTCAAGAATTTCTTCTGGAGGCGCTGGAACAGGCCCCTAGAGACGCTCCAGAGATACCATTACAGCTCCGCGTAAGTGGAAAGCAGTAGGTACAGCTTCCACAGCCGCCGCGCAGCCCACGGTCCGCTCGGCTCGGCTCGGGGATGGTTGTTTATTGTGGCTTACCGTCGGAAACAGCGATCCAAGGTCGGGCCGTTAGGGTACGGTCAGAACTCTCCATCTGCTGATGAAACTCCCTGTGTGGACTCCCGCGGTGAACTATGAACTATCAGCAGGAGAAATTCTGGGTTAAATTAGTATTGGGTTGAACCTACGACAAGACCTATTGGTGAGTCGAATCGGACGAGCACACAATTCTTTTTCATCAGACCACAGTTCAGCCTTCAGGGCAAGGCCAAGTCAAAGGTCGAACTTGCAAACTTTAGCATCATTAACTTCTAACAAAGTGTAGCAGTAGGCGCCGATGGCAGAGAATTGCAACTGCCGCACGGGACAGTAAACTATTGAGTGTGTTGAGTGCGACCCAACCCTATTCTTACCCGCACCACACAGACGAATCGAAGTTACCCTACATTTACCCTACCACCTAAGCGTGCAGGAGTTACCCTACTTCACAGTTGCACCAAGTTCTTTTCTCTTTCCCCCCATCCTGCAGTCGTGCTGGAATTACCCCGATTTTTCCCTACCATGATGTGCTAGAATTACCCCTACTTTTCCCCTACCTCGCTGTCGTGCTGGTATTACCCCCACCTTTCTCCGCTACCCGCAGGCGTACGTCGGGCGTTCGACTACCGGGACATGCGGCAGCACACGGAGCGCCTGTGGCGCCGGCTGCCAGAGATCCGCGACTGTGTGGCCAAGAGGAAGAAACACGCGCAGTTCCGGACCAACCGACTCATGTGGCAGGTCTACAGACAGGTGAGTTGGCTGACAGGGCGGCGTGAGGGAGTGGGGATTCGAGTGTGTGGGTCGGCTGGCGGGGCAGGGCGAGGGAACGGGGATTCGAGTCTGCGGGTGGACGAGTTGTGGCATGGGTTGATTAGGAATATCACTTTGGTGACTCAGAGCACGGAGGGCACGGAAGCAGGGAAACGGGATTGCACAGCAGTTACGTGGGATGAAAATGGTGGATCCGCTAAGACTCGAGCATTTTCTGCAGTTGAGATTCAGAATCGCTGCCGCAGGTGTGCTGTGATTTTATACAAATAGCCGCGGCCTTGTTTACTACGAGGTCATTTAGTTAATGTATTCATTGGATCGTGTCTTCATTACTAAGGTCTTTTACTGTCCCTACGATCGGCTGAAGTTCCCTTCAATATCGAGAGTAAGGGAAATCGCAGGATTGGAGAGTGAAAATTCATGCAAAATGTGCGTTGCACAATGCACCGGTTGGTAATGAAAGACAAGATTGCCTCCTTCCCACCCACGCCTGCCGCTCACTCGCGGCCAGTATTGGGCCGGGCTGCGGCGTCCACTCTGCTCCCTCTTCCCACCGTCTCGGTCTTGGCTGTGTGAAGGGCAGCCGCTGGGGTCCGCTGGTGCCTGTCGATAGGCGCACGGGGCAGCTCGCTGCTGCCCCTAGCAGTCGGTGGCCGACTGGCTGCTCCGTTCCAGTAGACGTTGCTCCGGGGCCGGCCGGGCTCGCACATACGTCCGGCGTTGCCGTACAGCTCCGGCGCCGTGTGAAATCGCCGCCTCTGTGCAGCCCGACCGTCTTATTGGGAGCCGGTCACACAAACTGCCGGGAGAGTGGAGGGGAGGGAGGGCTGAACCCGTGCCCTGCAGTCGGCCGGCGCGGGAGATAAGCCCGGTTGTGCCGCATAGTGAAAAGTTTGAGGCGGATGAAAGTTATCGCCTGCATATAATGCATTTATATGGCAAAATGATGAAGCTCCGACTCTTCGACTTGGCCATCGGAGTTTTGACAGCGACGCTGCAATAAAAGAGCATATTGCGTGTCAAAGTTAGTTCTGAGAATCCCGGCCGTCTGTATGTGAGGTCTGTTTGTCCCCCAGCGGGCGCCGAGTCCGTCTGTGCGCCTCAGTTGGGCTACTTTCTGCGCCATCAAACTGTCTGTCTGTCTGTCAGTCGGAAGCAGCACCCGGTCTGAAGAGAACTGTTTAAGCCAGTGCGGCGGCTCTTGTGCTGCTGACGCTATGTGCAGTCCTCCCGACGGGGACCCTCGGATGTCGCCTGTTGAAGGGACCGTATCGCGATGTCCGTCGGCTACAGGTCATCACTCGTCGTCGAGCGGCCTGGTCAGAAGCGTCTCCGATTGTACAGTTGACTACGGATTGATGTTCTACTCCTCAGAAGCGATCGGTGGACTGGAACGCTGAGTTATGCCGCTCATCACGCAATTATGCGTTAGTGAGCTTAGCGTCACAGGGACAGACTATGTCACTCAATCCTTCAGATGCGGCACAGCCTACAGCTTGCTTAGGCAACTGATTACCAGCGTGTGAGAAATGGAGCATCTTTCTTTAGTCAACTATGCGATCGACGCGTCTTCTGTTGACTCGCTCACTGTATTGGCAAGGTGGGAGTAAATTTATGTCCAACACGACGTCTGCGCCTCGGCTGCTTTTCTGACCTCAGCAGCGCGGACCGGCCGGCGGTGGTTTGGCCCGTCGAACCCGGTGACGTCAGCGCGCCGCGCCGTCCCGTCCGCGGACACGGCAAACTTGGGCCGCCAAATTGCCGCCGGTGCGACACGCCGCCTTCGGAATGGCGTCAGCAAAACGGGCTCCGGAAAACGGCCGGAAAATCTGTCACCGTCTGAGGCGAACTGAACGGCGGACGAGCTGCGCCGGACGCGCTCCAAATGAGCGCCTGAAGAGGACAGAGCGGGACGTCCGGTCCAGAGAGGACGCGAGGACCGGGCGCGCCGTGGTTTCTGGCTGAACTGCTGAGTAGAGAGGCTGGTCTGCACCTGGTCAGCTCCCGAACTGTTGCTGACGCCGCTCTGTTTTGCCCGGTTTCCGCTTACTCCACTCGGAGGTCTATAATGGCGTCCATTTGGGAGTTCGGAAGAAGGAAAACACTAAAATTATATTACTGCAACTGCCGAGCTATAAAAGCTAATCGCATGTCACGCTTTTCTTTGTGAAATTGATTGAAAAAAAAATGTAAACCAGCACGTGAAAACTTACCGCACACCCTCGCTGGAGGAATGCTGGAAGTGGAGAGGGCGGCGCCTTGTGGTGTCCCGTGTCACCCTGTGTTCCTGATAGCCACACACACTCCAGCCCGGTGTCGGCGTGTCGGCAGTTGCATCGGGCGGCGGCACCGGGCGCGGCTCAGCTGTCGTTGACATTTCGCGCTCGCTGGCGCTAACGACATGTACCGGTGTGACCCCGGCTTCTGTCCGGGCGCCGGGTCCATTCCCGGCTCCAGTCAGCCCAGCCGCAGCTACAGCCGTATAAAGCTCGCAGTTCCAGCTTATGGCTGAAACTGCTCCAACGCTACCCCAGGTCCATCTGCAGCCCCATGGCTCCACTTTCATTTCCAACCCCACCTCCACTACGGACTGATTCTAATTAGCACACCTGGGCTTCATTTCCGGGTCCTAATTGAGTGTCCCGCCCCCGCAGTCTGCAACCTTACCCCTGCGGCCCGCCCATCCTCAGTCGCTCTCGCTCAACTGACTGGCTCTCCGTCACGCAGCCGCCCGGTGAGGTCTGACGTCTGTAGCGCAGAACAGCGCCGCGATCGGTGCGAGTCGCAGTGGCGCCGCGCGGTTTTTCACGCGCTAACGACACCGACAGACTCGTTAGCACCAGGAGGTACCGTCTAATGAGTGAGCGGCCGGCTGGCGACGGCCCGGAGCGGCCCAGCGTCACACCTGACTCCAAACGGAGAGCTCGCCCGAACTAGTTCCATCCGAGCCTCTCCGCCGTGCGGCGCTGTCAGAAAATCAATGGTATTCGCTGTGTTTTGTTCCGCGGTTCCAGTACACCCTCCTGAGAAAGTCGTTATGTAATGATCTGTGTCTGTTGTTTGTTCTTGTGAAGACGTGCGCGTGGTGGTTAGCTTCTCGTCTTTCTTTTGTGGATAAAAAGAGGAGGTGTTCTGTCAGGCAGACGTTTTCGGCATCGTCTGGTTCGGCCAATCATACTTTATCCCTCGCCGGCACAGGCCATTTTGCGTCCCTCAACGGCACAGGGGTACGATCTGTTGGTACGACCCCCCTCGCGTTTGGCCCCTGATCGAGCTAGAGCTTCGCGGAAAAAAACGAGCGTGTTGCCCGTCACGAGAGGAAGCCGATGATACCCAATTTTAAGGTCCTAGGTCATCGGGTGACCTTCCAGGTCAGGTCAATGACCCGAAAACCGGGAAAATCGGGACCTGTTAGAAAGTCATAAAGTGTGGCTGCTATGTGGTTTTCCGGGGTGCTGATCACGAATATCGTGTTAGTTTTGATCAGAGATGATGTCTTTTAGCATTTAGACCAGGTCGGGTCAGGTCAGGTCAGGTCAACCGGTAGGTGTTGGGACGGGTATTCGTAATACGTGTCAACCGCCTCTGACAGCTTCGTAACATGTTACGAAGACACCAAAACTACTTCGTAAATGTTCAAATGGTTGCTAAATTCGAATTCAGCTCCAAAAACTAGCCTAGAAACATGTAAAACTCGAAAAAGTGAACCGAGGTCACCCGAGGTCACCAAAGGTCAATGACCTGACCTGACCTTCAGGTGACCTCGACACCCACCCTAATGTATGGGAGCAACATCAAATCACATGTTTGAACGTTTGAAACCACGAAAAGCTTGCAAACGCGCGGCTAATGCGAGCCGACATACGCCGAATCGCGATTCCGGCCAAACATGATCTCGGAAAAGAGGTCACAGGTCAAAGGTCATTTGGGTCAGGGTCATGAAATTTTCAGGTTAGGTGTAAAATTGATCAATGCGAGGGTACTGAAAGTTTCGTCGCGATCAGCCGCTTTTTACGCGAGTTATTCGCGAAAAACCTTAGGGGGTTGCATCAACCCCCCCCCCCCCCTGTGCCGGCGAGAGTTATACATATGCTATTTGTTAAACGTGAGTGGTGACTTGCAAAAGAAAGGGGGTGAAAGCAGAGCGAGATACAAAAATTGGAGAAATACGAAAGCGAGGGCGGCGGGTGCCGTGTCTCGCCCGGTGTCGGTGCCGGGAATATGACCTCTCAGCGACACACTACTGATGGACAGGACCCAGTGGGTGGCGCCACCTCCCGGCCCAGCCGCTGACTGGGAACAGTCGACTACGGTGGACAGGCGCGGTGGTGCCACCATCGGACCTACCCGCCCGTACTCCAGTCCTCACCGGTGCCACTACTGGTTCTCCCCACCCGCCGAGTGGTATCCCACTGCCAGTCTCTCCGGCTGGAACTGGAGCATCTGAAACCTCCCAATGTGGTCAAGGAAGGCACTACGTCCAGTTTTACTTCGACTTCCATATCCGTATGCTTAAAGAAGTCATCTTAAATACATTGAGTCAAATAATTCGATAACATAACTCGTAAAAACATATTCACATATAACCAGTCGAAATACTCATAACACCCAGGCTATCTTTTCACAGTTCAATAACAAATGAATCTGAATTCTGTAGCCCGCGACCAGATTCTCCCTGCGGACTCGGTCAAATGAATGTACTATGGGTTTTTACAATATCCTATATCTACCCGTATGCTACAGGGTAGATCCCGCCAGTCCACGCACCGTACTCTGCCTCCATTGCGGAGTTCCCCACCTTTCCGAGTATCCCGGCTCCGGGCACGTGACGCTCAGCGGCTGCAGGCGACGGCCCGTGTCGGCCACTGACGGCAGTGTCAGACGTGTGGTCAGTGTCGGTCCTGCGCCTGACAGGCTCGGTCGGTACGGGGAATGCGACTGTAGCCAGCATGCTCGGCCTGGCGGCTGCCTTCCTCACCTAACCCAATCAGGCCTACCAAAGGTGCAGACCGAACAGACCAGACGGCTGCCCAGTAATGCGCTTACTTAGCGGAACGGCTTGAGGCTGGAAAACAAAACAAAGGCACAAAGGCCGATGGAAGGCTAACGCTTTCTTGTAAATCGGATAGACTGCACTCAAAGTCTTGGGCTGTGTTCGGTCGCGACGGAGGAAATGCATGTCATTTGATTAGATGGCCCGACAGACTGGGCTTGTTGGTCGTCAGCCTGCTGTCGGGGTGAGTTGTGTCGGCGGGCCAATCTGTCCTACTGAGCCCCTGACGGGGCGCTGTGACCGTCAGTGCTCGTCTCAAACGGTCTGGTCAGGTCCGGGCCCGGTATAGGTGCTGCGTGGTGGGCGATTATTGTGGCATGGAACGGATATACAGCATTTAGACCATGCTGTCATGAGGTGTGTACCTACTTACAGTACATAGGCTGGTTGGGAGTCATGAACGATGATGCCTCTGTGATATTCATGGAGAGTTACTTATCCCACTATTTGTATGCTCCTTTTTTGCACATCAGCTCATTTTAGTATAATTGTTTGCTATGCAAACGTTTGCTAGAGCATCAGGGAATTGCTATTTGCTTCTGACGTAGTTCGTCGCGGTAGACGAACAAAGACAGAGAGACTGATAGTGCCGTGCGCTCCTTTGGTATCGACTGTCTACCTAGAATAACCCAAGTCCCCTGTGTGTGGGGTGGGAGCGTTGGGAGGGCCAGGCTTCACATCGGAAGTGTTAGTTCTGTGCCTGAAGGACCGAGAGGTGTGGAGCTGGCTGCAAAAGTGTGGCTGGCCGGTGACCTTCAGAGTTGCCACCGCCCTGGGGAGAGCGCTGAACGAAAAGGCGAAATAATGAGCTTGAACTTTCTTACCGGAGTTTTATCATTATGTCTCCTTTTCAAATTATATAGATATTCTTGGTATTTTGTGCGTCCTCTGATGTGCAGGCTGTCGCTTGGATGTTTTGAAACGATGCGTCGGGCGTCTCCTGGCAGCACACCGCTGCCGCTCCCCAAGCAGAGGTCCGCCATTTGGGCGTCTGAGACCGGGGTCGCGGCGCTCGCTCCCCGCTGGCAGTGACGCTATCACCCGGCTGTGTGTGCACTGCCTCCAGCCCTGATATATGCTAACGGCGCCGCCGGCTCCGAATTGGCCAGCAGGTCATTTTCCACGTCAGTTGTCGGTTAGATGATGGCCAGAGACGAACGGTGGGCGGCTAGATAATGGTTAGGGACGAGCTGCGGTGGACGGGTGGTTAGATGTTGGCCTGAGACAAACAAAGGATGGTATAAGTTTGCACTTGCACTTCTTATTCCTTTCATGCACTCTTTAGTCCTCAATGATATAAGTTTTACTGTTTTCCTGACATCTTTTGTTAAATTTTGCTGTTTTCCTGACAGCTTTTGCTTGAAAATGACGATGATGCAGACACAGCTTTTGAAATATACACAGTGTATTTCTGACTTCCCAACCTGTGCAGCCAAATTTTAATTGAAAGCTCATCGCTCATTCCAAAGTGATGAAAAGCGTTCAATGTCGGGAGATGTATCTCCAACCCTGGCTGGATCGGCTCTGTGTGTGCTAGCTGCGCGTGTGTGTCCCGCTGTATTCCGTGCCGGGCCGAACGGTATCGGATGACACCGCTCGGCTCGCCCCGTCCCCTGGGGCGGCGGACACACAGACGACGCACGATCAGAAGCATCCCGTGTCACTGCCGCTACCGACAGAGTGTGCCCCTCCCCAGCCCCAGACGCCCCCCCCCCCCTCCCCCTGGGGACGTGATCTCCCGTAACCCGCCACGGCACCGCTCTATAGACCCGGAATGAAACCCGCCGGGACTCCAAAAGGCAGACTGTTAAGCTGGCCGCCGATCTCCATGGGCACCTTACCGAGCCTGTGGGATGCTGTTCGCTGCGACCCACCAGCCAGGCTCCATCATGAATTACGGATTGCGTCGTTACTGTCGTTTGCCGGATCGTTTGTCGGGCTTTGCGTCGTGCCACCAGCGTCAGCAGTATGAGTTCACGAGACGATACCGAGCTGGGATGGTTTTTCTTTCGTCGCCTTCGCTGTGGCTATTTGTTTCGCTGCGATCGCTGCGGTGGTAGGAAATGATTGGATATAAATCTTCAGTTGGTTTTGCGAGTGTTCGATGGCGCCGTACGATCGTTCATGTCGGTGGTTTCCAGGGCCGAGTCCTTGCGTACTCTACCATGGCTCCGTCAGAGTGGCGTGATGTTGTTGCTGATTAGAATGTGTATGTGCGCGCCCCTTGCGGGGGCGCTGCTGCTTGGTATGCCGGCCCCGCGGGGTGATTGGGGCCGTTTGGCATCACCGCTGCCTCCGCTGCCGCCGCCGCGGTCACAGCTGCTGCTTTATCGCTCCGGAGACGGACGTCGGTCGGCGGAGGGACGGAGGAGACGGGGGGAGGGGGGTCACCCACCCACTTGGACCCGCCCTCGGATACAGCACTTGACGTTTCGTCAGCGGCTGATGGCGTCTGGTCGGCCGATGGACCCCTCGGTGATATGTATGTGCTGCTGCGCGGTAATGGCCGTTGACTTATCTGTATTTATTCCGCAATCACCGTGGAAGGTGAGTCACAGCCCATTGAGCGCCGTTCGCTCTCGGGGACATCGGTTGCTGCTTATCCGTCTGACCCGGCTTGTAAACGTTCGATATTCCCTGATCTAGTAGACTAACCTAACCTCCCATGAGGGCTTGAGAGCCCTCGATTATTATAGATGTACTTGTGTCATATTTGTAGGATTTGTCAATAAATGTGAAAAACTAACCTCCCATGCTATCTTACCGCTGACACCCTGGTAACCGTTATGCTTTTGGACTAATTGCGTAAGGTTTGGTAGTACGTTGAGACTGGTCGCATTTCTGCTAATGCTCGTAGACGTGACGAATACGTTTGGCTTCTGTCCCCCGCTATTGGTATCTGTCTGTGGTCCCCGCTATCTGTGGGCTGAGCCATGAATTGTCTAACCTTGACCGCCTAACCGTGAGCCGATGGCGGGTCATGAAGGGGTCCCCGCTCCTGCCCGTTTGTGTTAGCCCGCAGCTGGCCGAAGTCAGGCGCGGCCCGCTGTGTAAGCGGCGCCGATAGCCAGTTCAGTGAATGGTGGGCTGTCAGTAGGACGGCGCCGACTCGGAGCGGCTGCGGCGGAGGCCAATCACCGACCAGTCTCTGATCGCTGATCTAGCCGTCAATGGGACAAATCGCCGGCGCCAATTGGTGCCACAAATCTGCCGCCTCCGCCGCTGCCGCCACTGCAGTGGCTGCTCTGAAGAGCCCCCGCCGCCACCGGTGGGTCCCGCCGGCCCGCCCGCTGACGTCAGCCCCCACTCCACTCCGCCGCTGTTGTCGGCCCCAGCGCCGCGGAATGACGCCGGCCCGGCCAGATGACGGCCCAGCCCACGCCCCGGGTATGTGGCGCTGTTTAACTTCGCCACCAGAAGGAGACGAAAGCGCCAAGATAAACTCAAACTGTGCTGAATGTCCACAGACGCTCGACAAACATTGGTAGCCTTTGCATTCGGAAACATCTCTGCAATTACCCAACTTCTGTGTCGATAACACTTCACCGCGGAATAGCCGACTGTCAAACTTTTCAATCAAAGTTGGCCCCATCGTTGCATATATGTCATCTCGATTATTTCTTTTTTCAAACTACCACAACACCCAATCCGGTCAACTACGCACAACACGCACAAACATATGCCTATTCAAGCAAACCCAGCCTTGCACAGGGTACATTTGTACATACGAGAAGTGCAAAGTACGGCTGCAATTGTTGAACTTCTTGCGTTCTTAGAGGCACGCACGAACTTCGAACCGTGCGCCGTTTCCGAACTCCAGATGGTCAAGCGTGTTGTCCGAACGCTAACATCGGCTGGTCACGTTTTCTGGTTTTGCTGCCTGGTAAGCGAGCACTGCTAACTCACTTATTAGGATGAGTGTTGGTCGTTTAAGGTTCATCATACGCTGAGCTTGCACGTTCTCTCCGTTCGCGTAGGTTTAGTTTGTGGCTTAGTTTAACAGGGAAAATAAACGAGGGAGCTTTACATAAAGTTTGTCCCGCGTGTCCTGCTTGCTTTGGCCCTAGCAGGCAGCAGGTAGAAGAACAGCTCCATCGATGTGAAAAAAAATGTTAAGGCAATTGACATGTTGCGGTGTGCGGGACTGAACGGTCTTCCCCTAGCCATCGACTCGTTTTATTTAGCTCGTGCTCGTTGCTCGTAGCGCATGGGTCACCCATCCCTTCTTTCCTCCCATTCGCCCTGCTACTCTTGCAGCGTTCATGCTGTCCCGCCCCGTGCTATTACCGTCGGTGATCTTTCCATAGGTATTCCACAGCACCATTCTACTTATTTTTCTCGCTGTAGCTTATGTGGTATTTACAATTGATCAATGCCCTTATTTGATGCTATACCTAATTGTTTCTTTGCCTTGTCTCCAACCCTCCAAAATACCGAGCGCGGCGCCACCGTGTGACACAGCCCGCTGACGCCCACATTACGGCGCTCCCCGGCAGGCGGTCCCAGTTCAATATCGCGCACATGGCCCACCACCACCCTGAATGGGATGCTAGCAAGCTGTAGCAAATCGTCTCAATATCGGGGACACTAACCCCGAGAGCCATGCCATTCCCATGAAAAGTCCCCTGATATCTTGCAATGCCCGCGGATCCAACATGAGGCTCCTGCGGTTATGGAGGTGCATCATCTTAAGTGTTCATGCCAGTGACCACAATGGATGGTGGCGTCCAGAGCATGGGGCATGAACGGTCTGTTCAACATCCGCGACTCTCTCTCTCTCTCTCTCTCTCTCTCTCTCTCTCTCTCTCTCTCTCTCTCTCTCTCTCTCTCTCTCTCTCTCTCTCTCTCTCTCTCTCTCTCTCTCTCTCTCTCTCTCTCTCTCTCTCTCTCTCTCTCTCTCTCTCTCTCTCTCTCTCTCTCTCTCTCTCTCTCTCTCTCTCTCTCTCTCTCTCTCTCTCTCTCTCTCTTTCCCGGACGAGAGGGCTCTCAACCTGGTCATGCGTTAGTCGCCCGAAAAACAGCGAACGCCAGCCTATTTGCAACTCCTATGTCGAACGTAACTGCACAGTGATAAGTTAAGTTTGATTTTCAAGATACTGAACATATGTTTTGAGCTGAACTGGTGTGGGAGCGGAATCGCTCTACAACCATGGTGCACCGTTAGATCGGATCTGTGTGCTGCGTCGACGGGTCGGGTTTGCGCCGAATGGGTGGTATTTTCGGACGGGACAGCCCCAATGGCCGTTTACGGGTGACCGGCGGTTTTAACCGGCTGTCCTGCGCTGTTGTGGCCGCTCGGGCTGCTGCGGTCGCTCGGAGACCGGCTGAGCGCGACAGAGCGTCGCGGCGGCTCCGTCTGCCGAGCTGAGATACGGTGCGACTCGCCGGCCGCTGTCAGACCACAAATACGGCCGGCACCGGCACTGGATCACAGTTAACTGGCGGACACGCGGCCGGGTCGGGCCGGGCGGCATCGGATCAACGCGCTCCGCCTGCCGCAGTCGTAGATCTCCTCACAGCTCAACGGAGCGCATTCGAGTCAGCCTCAAAATCTCCCCAGCCAGGTAGCTGGCGAATTCCGGCACCGGACTGGCGTACGAATTTCAGGAATCCTGACTTGGTTTCAGAAAATCTCGCCACCTTTCCAGTAGAGCAGGCCGGAGGGTTGTTGGTCCGCCGTTTGTGCCGTTTCTTGTCAGTCCGACGGTCCGCCAATCTGGTTTAGTGGTCGGATGGTGGGATTGACCCCGTGAGTCGGGTCTGACCTGGAGAGGGTGTGTCGAGTGAGCGACCGACACTGTCAGACAGACTGAACTGTCAGCGTCTGTTCGCTACCGTGCCGGTTCATTCGCAGTACGATAATTGCTTTTCAGTGGCGATACGACTGGTTTTAATTTTATGTTTCCGTCCGATGAACACAGTTTATTAAGGACAAGGTCAAAAGAACACTGATGGTTGACTGCCTTATGAAGTGGATTTCGTTTAGCAGAATATTTGAGCTAAAAGCAACACTTTCATCCTATTCTATAATTCGATTGATGGGGCACAGATAAAACTAGTGAATGACGAAGCCCGAATGACATGAGTATGGTGTTGATGACGACCTCTGCTCTGGTCTCGCTATTGGCAATGGGGCTGCGCCAGCTTCTGGCCGTGCTCCTGTCCAGGTCACCGCTCCGGGTAATGGGCGCAAAATGACCTAAGTAGTCGGCGCGCCCTAAAGCCCCAATTAACAAACAAGTCACCGGTCCGGCTCACCGCTCCTGACCGGCTCACCGGCCGGGGTCACCGCTCCGGGCTTTGCTCCGGTCCGGACCACCGCCCCGGCGCCATGTCCGGTCGGGGGTCGGCTCACATCCTGTCTGCCGCCGTCACCCGAGCGCGCCGCTCTCTGGGCCGGGCAGTCACGGCCGGCGGCCGATGATCGGTGTCGCCGGGAGCGCTGCGCCGGTCTGATCGGGTGGCCGGCGCCGCTCGGCTCACCGGCACGGGCCTGGCATTCCTCCGGTGGTCCTGCACGGCCGGCCGGGTCAGCATGGGGTCGGTGTAGAGCCGCGGGCGGGCGGCGTAATCCCGCCACCACCCGCCGCCCACAGCCCGCCGAGCGCCGCCGGCAGACGGCAACAGGCAGAACGCCACTCGACGCTCCGATCCGCGGCCCTCCCAGTCTCCGCGACGGCAGATCACCCCGCGCGCTGCCGACACACGATCAGCGGCGACTGCTTTTGACGCCACCCTGACTCAACCCAGCCATTGCACTGGTGAGACTGCTGCACTCCGCTCTGCAGCATATGATGGAGCGGCCACTGTGGGAGAGCGGTGGCCCAAACTTGGCCTATCAGTAACGTTAGTGGTCCCGCGGCGCTGGCCGAAATTTGACATCCGCTGCACTCGGGGTCAGGAAGAGCATCTCTGGACCCTGGTGGTATCCTCGGCATTAGCTGACGACACTTGACTCTTGGGTAATCAGCTCACATAATTTCATCCACGAACACAAATTATAGCCAGCGAATTCTAAAATGTATTTGTGTGGGAGTAATTTTTTGAGCAGTAAGCGCCACGTCATGTGTGGAATGGATCGTTCATGACAATGATCGTGGTTAGCTGGGTGCTTCACCTGCCGCTCTCCTGCATGGGTCACAGTGTGGCATGCGGGGCCATCTGACCTGTCGCTGGAGGCGGTGTCGCAGTCCCCTGCCGGCGCCCCCGAGTCGACTGCGACGTGCCCCGCCGACCCGTCGGAGCCGTCATAAGAGCGGTGCGCGGCGGCGGCCGCTCGTTACCTCTTCAAACAAAGAAAGCGTCACCGGAGAGCCGTGGTGTCGGGTGACCGCCCCTGCCCCCTCCGCGGCTCTGTTCGGCACGGCGTCTCACCTGAGCCGACGGCGCCACATCCGTCCGCCCGCGGTCCCGGAGACTGACCTGGGGCATTCCACGATAGATCGTACCAGGCCCGTCACCCTCATCTCTCAGATTTGAATGAAAATTGGTACTAGGGGTAATCATAGGCTCCAAAAACACCTGCCAAAATATCAGAGTTCTCAGATGAAAAGTTTTTGAGTTATATTGCATAATATTTTTTAAACTTCAGATTGTAAGGGTGAGTTTGATGAGCTATAACTCAAAAACGAGCTAAGCAAGCAACAAACGGTAAACAGCTGTGAACTAACGATGAATCAAAGATTAATACAGCTTTTTTAAAATTGGACAGAAAAGCTTAACATTTTGAAAAAAGTCGTAATATTTTTTTTAAATTGTCTATAATAGCACTTGGGACCAAAATTTTTGCCATTTTTATTTCCTCAAAATAAACTTCAGTTCATTTAAAATCGACATGCAAAAAATTAGAAAGGTGTTCTTTCTATAAGTTCCTCATTTTAATGCATATAAAATGGGTTTCCGGGGGGTCGGTACGACCCCAGCTCGCCGTTTCGCCTCTAATGGAGATAGAACCTTGCGGAAAAAACGAGCATGTGCGCCGTTACAAGATGCATCGAATGATAACACATTTTAAGGTCTCGGGTTCATTGGTGAACCCTGAGGTCATTTCAAGTGACCCAAATTACGGGTCCGGTTTTTGGTAGATAACTTCGCAACAAATGGTCGCAGAGCCGCGATTTTAGCATCTTTGTGTCTGCCTAGTTACGGCGCGTCGAATGGTATACCGTTTGTTCTGGTGAGGTCAGCATAAGTTGCTGACCTCGGGTCAGCACACTGCCGTGTATTTGGCTCCGCGCACCGACCGGGCGGCCCAGCCGGCAGCCAGCCCCCGGGCATCACGTGACCGCCCCGAGTCTGCGGCAAAGCCAACCAGCGCGGCGCTGGACAAACAGCGCCGCCACAGAGATGGTTAACAGTCGGGCTAGGCCACGAAGCTGGGTGAATGAGATCATATTGCACATCATTTGATTCGCAAAGTCTTCCCGAGTCCATTGGTAGCTTTCCCGTCTCTCTAGCTCAATTTGATCGAGAGCTATTGACGAAAAACTCTTATGACCCTAGTGACGTACGAATGACGTCACGCAAGGTCAACAATGCAAAAGTGAGGCACACATGACTTGAATTGAACTTTCAGTAGCCAGTGATGTCACTAGGCAGCTTTACCACGCCATTTGTAGGCTCTTTTCCCGAAATCACAGTTTGAGACCATTACGGTGACGCAAAATAAGTACATTTATAGAAAGAACACCTTCCTAATTTTTTGCATACTGCTTAATAATGAGCCAAAAATGTTTTTCAGAAAATAAAAATTCAAAAAAATTTGGTCCCAAAGGCATAAAAATGCAAATGAAAGGAAACTCGAGGTGTTATATATCAAAAATAGTTAATATTTCAAAATTTAAAAAATGAATATTATTCTTTGTTTCAATGCAAGTTCAATGCCGTATAGCATTTGGCATTTGGATTATCCGTCTTAGAGTTACAGCCCACCAAACTTGGCGCTGCAACACAAGATCCGAAACATGTTATACACTATAACTCAAAAACTACTCATCTGATAAGCCTGAAACTGTCACAGGAGGATTCAGAGCCCCTGATTACCCCTTAGACCAATTATCGTTAAAATCCGAGAGATGAGGGTGTCAAATTGGAAAAAAGTGGTACGATCTATCGTGGAATGCCCCACCTGCCAGCGTATAGCTATTAGCTACATCAGATTCACATTCATCCCGCGTTCGGAGTCTCTCGGACTTGGAACGGGACTGGCCGGACGACGTAGGATCTTCGTCGTCCGAGAGACTCCGAACGCGGGATCAGATACACATTCAGATTCATTCCGAATATCGATGATCTTGATCGACATTCACATAATATTCGGCACGAATATCGATGACCTTGCTGACCAGTACCTACATTCATATTCAGATTCAGATCAATAATCAGAGCGGCCATTGGTGTCGAGGGATGGGTTAATACAATTACACTGAAAGTTGTTTAGTGGCTCATTTCGAGTGGGGAATTAATTTGAATATGTGGAGTGTGGACATTAGCTATTCATTCTGAATCATCCAGGTCTATACCCCCGGGGTCGTAATAGGAGTGCTTTCGCATGGGCAATGATACTGTTTTCCCTGTCGAGGGAAAATTAGTGTACCAGCCAGAGCTGGACACTCGGACAGCTCCGTGACCTGCCGGGGTCACGGATACCATTCCGGAGCCCGGAGTCGCCGCCGGCGCCGACACCCGTAAACCACGGACGCGGCGCCGCTCAAGTCACGGCCGTCCGCCACGGCCGCTGATGTCACGGGCGTCGCATGTCGCCGCGCTGCATGCGCCACCAGTCGGCCCGTAAAACCCCGGCTCGGGACCGAGCTGTCGCCCGTGGCGCCCCCGAAATGACCTCACCATCACCGGACACATTCGCGCCGGAGTTGGATCCGCGGCCGCGGCGAGCGCGACCGTAAAGACCGACCTCTCTCCCTGTCGAGGCTGACGGTACAGCACAGTCTCCGTCCTGACGGTCACCCTATGCCCGGGCACAGCCCCGCACTGAATGTCACACGCAATAAGTATGAAAAATGTCACGGTATGAAAAATGTCACGCACTGCTGTGCCCTTCACCAAATGGCGTTGATTCACAGCAGCAGCTCCTCGGCTGCTGGCTTTTGCTTCATAAGTTTGTTAGACTCATCTTTGTTGGCTGTCACTGGGTCACTGCCGGCTGCGTTTTCTGGCAGTATATTTTCTGGTCTTCTGGATCGCTCGCGATGCTGTAGAAACCGGTGCAGTGTTTGATATGGTGTTTGAACCGGAACGATGTGTGGATTGGTGGCGTGGTGTTTGGTATGGTGATATGTTCTTTGGACGGGCGCGGTGTGTGTTGTAGCGGTTGGAGCGGCTCCAGCGGCGGTGTCGCCGGTGCCGTCCGGTGACGCCGCCACCACGGTCGGAAGTCGGCGCCGAGTGACGGCTGTTTGTCGTCCTGCCGTCGCGGGCGGCGCCGTCGTTTTAGCCGCAGCGCCCCGGGCGGGGGCGGGGGCGGCGCACACGTCAGCGGCGGCCGCCGCCCGCTGGGACCATATTGCCGCCACATCATGGCGTGCGCTATTCTCGCGGCCATCCATTCGGGTTAGCGCTGAGCAGCCCGATGGAGTTCGACACATTAATCCAGCGGACGGCCGGTGCCGTGAGCTGCTGATGGCCGTGCCGGATAGGGCATTCCGGGCGAGACGGACGCTCTGCCGGGCAGACGGATGGCCCAACTTGACCGGCCCGCGGGCTGCTCCGGTGACGGGCCGCAGCTGGGCCACCTGTGGGAGCTTGCTGGGCGACGGAGACCGCCGGCGGCGCCCTTCCGTCCGCGGCCAAGTTCACTTTGAAGTGCTTTCAGCTGTTATTATTACGGGAACCGAACGCTAGTTTACCTAGGGCAACATGTGGCTTCCATTTGCGGTTATGTGGCAACTCCGTAATGTTTAGCAAACGCTGGAATACTAATGCAAAAGCACTTCAAACAGTTAATTAAATCAGTTGAAAAGTCTTATCGTATGCTTAAAATGATAAATCAACGAGAAATGCATTCAAATATTAGATTACATGTAGTGCTGTTTGGTGATGTTTCCAGCCTTGCGATAACATGTGACTATGTTTTCTCTGACGTCGTGTTTCTATTGCTGTTCCCAGAAACTGCAGGAGCGCTGTCTGCGAGGCGACGTTCACCTGACGCACCGAGACGCCGTGCTGAGCGGCGTGTGACGTCATCCGCACGCGCACCGAGACAGACGTCATCGGTCACCACTCCATCGATAGTCGATGCTCGCTCCCAGAGTGACGTCACACCTCTCACGGGCCACGCTGCGAGTGCCGCCCGTTCCCAGCCGATGCTATTAGCGGCTGCCTGCTGCGTGCAAACACTAATCACTGTGCGACATATGTTTTCTACAAACACTACAGCACCCACTGCCAACCACCCCATACCACTGGAAGTCATTCCATAAACCAATGGAGCTCCGATTCAAGTACAACTTCGATTCCACTTCATAGTTTGCATGTGTGTAAAGATGTATCGCGAATGTGTTTTCTGCATGAACGAAACTTCGACCAGCTTGTTAGCCACGATATCGCGTTTGGCGAATGTGTGGGGGCGTTATGGGCTAGATGGGACGATCCGACCCCCGAGTCGGGGACGGGGGGGGGGGGTGGCTGTCATCCTGACCTGGTGCTGATTCACGGCCAGGGGTCGATGAAATTCATAGTGGCTGGCCGTCCGGCTGGCCATAACGCGGGCTGTAAACTGGCGGCAGCCCTGGCCGACCCGGCGACCTCAGCCCTGAGGGGCGTCCGGGGTCGGCGGCTGGACCACCGTCAGCCCCCGGGCGGGGCGGGGCGGTCAGCCACACGCCGAGCGGAGTCCGGGCGGCGGCTGGACCACCGTCAGCCCCCGGGCAGGACAGGGCGGTCAGCCACACGCCGAGCGGAGACCGGGCGGGCAGACCCGGCTCCTCAGAGACCATTTGTGGTGAGATTCTTAGTCTCGTGTTGCGCGTGCTCATGTTGATTCATTTTAAGTGTTCTCATTTAGCGTTGACTGAATACACGTCTTTTTACCGACTGCCGACTTGATTTTTCTTTAGCGAGCTCGCCGTCTTCATTCTTCCGAAACAGCTGGGAGCTGTAAGTGAGACTGCGTTTTTTCCGCCTGTCTTGCCGTCTCGGGAGAGGAGCGATCTGGAGATTCCCTCGGGGAAATTGGCTCGCTTTAGACATGATTTGAGGATTTAGCTCGGAGTTGGGCGGAGTGCGGCGGTGGAAATGACGGCCATCAGCGCCCCGGTAGATGTGCGCTCCTCTCTCGACCCGTCTCCTCCCGGTGACAGTGCGGTCACCAGGCGGGTCGCCCGCCACGGAGAGCTCGCTAGTCGCGACCAGCATCAATTATGCATATTGGTCTGACTGTGTGTCATTCAGCTTCATCAGACTGAGTGGGAAAATCGCCGAAATTGGGTCGATCGGGTCAGCGGCCGTCGCAGATAATTGGACAGCTTTCTGAAGGGACTGCCTGACCGGCGCTGGGACTGAGATCCCAGTGGCGCTGGGACTGAGACTCAACCGGCGCTGGAGCTGAGGTCCCACTGACTGTGGGACTGGCGCCCCACCGACTGGGGGACAGATCGTACCGGCTCGGGGACTGAGATCCCACCGGCTCTGGGACCAAGATCCCAGCGACTCGAGGACGTCAACCTGTTCAGTCCTATATCCACGGTGTCTTGGAATTGAACTGACTTTTTGTGAAGTTAGAATTGCGATGAATTTATAAAATGTCAGACATTAGATATTTTGTTAGGCAATCAGTTGTCAGTGTGTTGCTTGTTCAGGCACGTAGCTAGGATTTGGCCAAGGGAGGGGCGGAGGAATCCCGGGGGCCTCCTTTCTACAGAGGGCCTCCTCCCTAAAGGGGCCTCCTTTCTACAGAGGGTCTCATGCCTACACAATTACATATACAACATAATGCATTCACTTTTGTTCAGCTTTCATATGGCCAGCGCACTGGTATGTTTCTTTATTCTTACCGCTGCAGCGGTAAGAAACATACGCATATCACAAGTCTCCGAGTGGCATGATAACGGGCAAAAAAAAAAACTCGGGCGCCGGCGGCGGCCAAACCGCAGCAGGAGGGGGAGGATCTGCGAGGAATGGGAGGATACTGGATGACGGTCAGAGTAACACTTGGTGTATTATCATATATCGTTCAAGCGCTTAACCGTATTCCGGGCGGGCTCTGAAAGACTCTGAATCGGGCGGGGGCCTTTTTGGCCCCCGTCAGAACTCGAAAAGCACGAATCGTAGCGACAAACGGCAACGGCGTTTGATAGTTCGTTGAACGACTTACAACTTTTGTAAACAACTTTTTTGGGTCAGGTCAATATTGAGGTCGCCAGAGGTCATAACAAATAACATGGTTTATAACGACCTACATAGATAGGTCAACTTCAAAATCTGATCTAGGAAAGTCACGCTGGGTACCAATCGACGCGTCATGACCAGGCGAACGGTTTGGTACACTAACAACTATTTAGCCCCATCATATCGTGATTTATTGGCTACAAACTGTTGATGACCTCACCTCACCTCAGATGATCCTTCCCGGTGCCCCTGTCAGTAAATGCCACCTGGGTGCTTACAGATCAGATAATCTGACGTAATTCAGAAAGAATTGGGTGGTTTTGACTCGTTTTCCCGAAGCAGGACACAGTTCATTATATTTTCCAATAGGCTTGTCACGAGTCTAATACGGACGTCTGCAAGATTGAAACTATACGGTTATCAATTCTTTCTGTGTGAATGATGCCACGTTAACTTGCTGTAAGTAAAACATGGTTTCGTTAGTAAATTTTCCTAGGTCCAGGTGGTTTGCTTCATTTACGCCGTAGATGAAACAAACAATCGATGGATAGATATATACATAGATAACATGAATCTAACATGATAACATGATACCATGATACATGATAACATGATTCATGTTATCTATGGTATATATTAATTTCCCGGTCAAATAAATTATTACGATTTGTGCGAAGCATGGCTATGGGAATATCACCACGGTCTATTAAATGGTTTGGGCCTAATTGCATCCATCGTAAAAATACCAACACAGCCACAGGTATACATATATTACAGAAATGGGCTGCTGTGTTCATGCATTAACCCGCGCCCTGCCGGGGGGTGTTAAACACCCCCCTGCAGTTTTCACGGCGGCACGGCACACTTTATCCTACATCATTTCTACACATGTTATGAAAATTTCAGACCCTGGTCACTTAAGGTCAGGTCACAGGTCAGGTCAAATGACCTCAGTACATAAAAAGTTTCAATGTCTGCCAAAGCTACACGGAGTGACCAAACGCTTTGAAACTTTCAGAGATGCAAATGCACAAGAGCGACAAAATGCAAAAAATTGAATTTTGATATCGATGACATAAGGTCACGTCAATTTTGCGACCTTAAATTGAAAGTCGCCTTTTTAGACGGAAGTCATTATAAACACTCTAAAACACTGAATTACTAGCATCTTTGACACATTGAACATGAAAATGGCACCCGTGACCCCTTTTTATAACCCTGAGGTCATCTCAGGTCACGAATGGTATCTGACTGTTTTTCGCGAATAACTTTTGATAGAGGTATGCTAGAGCGATGAATACACCTTAGTTGTTTGGCTCGACGATACGGATGGACTGATATGGATCTTAGCCCTTATCGGTCAGGTCATGACCTTGACCTGAGGCCAAATTTTCAAGTTGACCTTTCAAGGTCAATTCATAGTTCATTCCACACGTCTGGACGAGAGGAACACGATGCTGGTAAAGGGAAGTTCGTGCAAATTTTGAGACGAAAGTTATCGCCGAAAACTGGTTTCCGAAAATATCGGCTATTTTGGCAGTTTTTGCGGCCACTGCAGGTAAAACCGTTTACGGCAAAACCGTTGACGGCACCCGGCATGATTTCTCTGAGCGCATTTATACAAATAATTTGTCTACATAGGATAGGGCCTTCTGTTTACAGAGGACCTCCTCCCCTGTCTCTTCCTACAGTGGGCGGCGACGCGGTTGGGAGTCTATTCTGTACAGTTTCCTGAGTTCTCAGTTTTCACTATAGTGAGAACTGATAACTCTCTATAGAGAGTAGCAGGGACCAGAAGCCAGAAGGTAATTTGCTTACAGTGGGCCTCCACTCTATGTACTTAATATACGACGCTGTCTTTGACTACCGGGGGCCTCCTGCCCACAGAGGGCCTCTTATCTACAGAGGGCTTCCTCTCTACAGATTGCCTCTTATCTACAGAGGGCCTCCTCTCTGCTGAGGGTGTCTCTCTCTCCAGAGGGCCTCCTTTACAGAGGGCATCCTCTCTACAGAGGGCCTCCTCTCTAGTCTCTACAGGGACCTCCTCTCTACAGAGGGCTTCCTATCTATGTAGGGCCTCCTCTCTTAGTCTCGTCTCTACACAGGACCTCTTCTATACAGAGGACCTCATCTCTGCAAAGGGCCTCCTCTCTTCAGAGGGCCTTCACTCTACAGAGGGCCTCCTACCTACAGAGGACCTCCTTTCTACTCAGGGAGTCCTCCTCTACAGAGGGCCTCCTCTCTTCAGACGATCTCCTCTCTACAGAGGGCCTCCTGTCTTCAAAGGGCCTTCTGATTTCAGACGGTCTCCTCTTTACAGAGGGCCTGCTCTCTACAGAGGGCCTCCTTTTTACAGAGGGCCTCTTTTTTACAGAGGGCCTCCTTTTGGCAGAGGGCCTCCTCTCTACAGGGGGTCTCCTCTCTAAGGGGGCCTCCTCTCTACAGAGGGCCTCCTGTCTACTGAGGAGTCAGAGGGGCCCTAGCGGTCAGACACAGACACTAGTGGTTATTCACAGTCCGAGATGAGAAGGGCCCCAGCTGTCACTTGTCAGGCTGGTCAGAGGGCCCTGATTGTTCTGACGTCATTTTTTAGATTCCCGCGTGAATTTCGTTCGCCTCCGACGTGATTTTGGCCACGTTGGATTCAGGCCGAAAGGATTCAGGCCAACGTGGGCCTTCGGCCCACGTTGGCCTGAATCCTTTCGGGGGGGGGGGGGCCTCCTGAAAACCCCAAGGGAGGGGCGGGCGCCCCCTCCGCCCCCCCCCCTTGGCTACGTCCCTGTGCTTGTTGGTAAGTTATCAACAATGACGATGTTTACATGAGCACCATTGCACGACAAAATGCTCTCTTTAACCCCGTCGCAGCCTTCAATAGGAGTCTTAACCCTTTAGTTGCCATTGCCAGCATGCCTCCGGACCTGCGTCACTGTCGTGGTCACTGGTCTTCAATGGTTACCATTTCTTTTATAGGCCGTCTTCGGTCTTACGTCACGTATGTCAGGCTGTAACGGCGCAATAATCTCCCAGAGCTTACACTCACTCTGGGCACGTGCTGGTACTTCGCATTCTTATTTGTTTCTCATCATATTGCTTCGAGCTGTGGAGATGATTGGCAATACTGGAATTGAATGAAATATAATAAAAGGCTATCATCCTGATCCCTATATGACAAGACAAACTCACTTGTTAGAGTCGAACGTAGATATTGACTGCCGAATTAAGAAGTGGATTCCAGAGTCCTACAGGGTTCATAATTTCTACGGATCCTCGAAATATCTATGGCTACATCGTATACGGCTATACGCATACTGCATAGTGCATAGTATAAAGGGGAACTTATGACTCGAATTGTAGCACTTGCATTTACCAATTTTCGAACAAGAAATGACCGTGGAGGAAATTGGGTAAATTTCGTTTTCTGTGCGCCTTCTGTGGAAGGATGGCTTGACAAGATGACATTGGAATGGCCTTGCTCGCTTTCGAGGTTATCTATTTTCCTTTCAGACGGCATGTTTGTATGATCTTCCATCTATCTGAGCCCGCTCACGTCAACCCGCAGTGTTGATATTATGGCACGGCTCGCTGGTAGAAATGGACGCCATTTCTCCTGCGCAGAGGTGCAGAGGTGGTCTAAGTGGACGGCGCGGCGCCTGCAGAGCTCCACGGCCTGTTATCAGCGGAAGGAGTGTGAGACGCGAAAAATTCGTACGTTCCAGCTAATTGGGAACGTTTGGGCGCCTTAACCCGCATTTCCATTACGGTTACTTCTGATAACTAATTGGTCGGTGGAACCGAATACTTTATACAACTTGAGGATATACCAATAGCACAATTTTGATTCTGAACTTTCCAAGTCTGAACGGAATGAGAGTTAGGCAGGGAATATTGCTGACTGCTGTTTACCTGCAACATCGTTAGTGCTTGGTGCGAAATTAAGCTGCCACGGTGAGTCGATCGTACATCGATTAACCATTGATGGTTCCAGTTTCTGTCCTGCCCATCCGGTTGTTTGTACCGCCTAATTAAGCTGGAAGCCAGTGTCAGAGGCTCGTTTAATTAATTGTTGACTTGCTGTATACGACCGGCCGGCGCGTATTATGCAGCCTAAACAAGGCGCAGCCGGTTCGATCCGTCGCGTCGTTCCGGACGGGGGATGATGTCTGCGAGCTTGTCTTATACGCCAAGGACTCTGGTTAATTCTTCAGCCGGGTCTCTAAAGAAGTGGGCCGGTGCCATATCACCCCGAGCCTTATAATATTGAGCACTCCAGTGTGGCAGCTCCAACTATGTAGTTCTTTGTCCCAAGAGGAAATGTTGTTTAGTTAACAAACAAAGCTAGTCTCAGCGATGCCAGTGAAGGCGCCGGAGCTTATGGGTAGCTAGAGCACTGTGACGGAGGTGACGGCATAATATTTTGCAAGGAGCAATCAACATCCGAACCGTCGCAAAGGCTTATGAGTTTAGCATCGACATTTTGTATTCACACGCAAAGCATTATTGTAACCATGGGCAGATGACCAAGTAAAACACTCTACATCTTGTTTAGTTGGAACCGAAACGGAAACATTCACACACTTAACAGGCCAGTGGACTGCTACCGCTGCTAACCAGAAGGTACTTTGCCATACCGAATCGCTCTGAAGCTAGCTTGTGAGTGGTGCACTTCGCCACGGCCCACACGGTTTCTACGGAAACGCTGAACAAATATCACCGCTCGTCCGAACTGACGCAGCGAACCTGCACTGAGTGCACACTCTTTGGTCATTGCGAAGAGGGTCCTCCGAGCCGCCCAGCGCCCGCCGCATCCGACAAAACGAAAATGGTGCGGTGCTGGATAATGGAGCCTGGTAATGGAATGGATAATGGAATAGAATAAGACACCCTGATAACATTGAGTCGGGTCGGCGATCGGCAGATCGGCGATCGCTGCACCGCGCGGTTGTGTTAGGTCGCACGGCCACGAATATTTCGGCATGACATTGATCGCGGCGGTAGAGAAACACGGAGAGGAGTGAGAACGGTCATTGTTACGAAAACTGGAGGATGGAGAGTTTGGTCAGTGTTCATAGGCGATTGGCCCATAACTGCCGCCTTTGAACTGTCTTCTTTCGAACCTGAAAATTAATTTGCAATCATAATCGAAAGTGTTGCTATGGTAGGTACATTTGCTTATCAAGATTTCTAAAATCACCAGCAAAATCAGAGGGAGATATCATTTGAATGGTCAGTGCCGCGGTATAACTTCTACTGTCCTGGACTCCGGAAGAAGATGCAGTCTCAATCGACCAGCATCCCGGAAGAACGGACCTTCTGAATCAGTCTCCTCAGGACAGCGCCCTGTCGGAGCTGTCAGTGCCGACAGCCGACTGTCAGTGGCCGACAGTCAACTGGGCTGGTCCACTCTCCATTATAGGAGATGAACAGACCCAGAGCCGGTGCTCCCGCTGTTCGCCTATACTGGCCATCGCTCGAGTGAGTTGAGACGTTACAGACTCCAGTACAGAGGCCGCACATTTAACCACTGTCAGGCACCGAAGCTTTCGCGCGTCAGCCACCGTTTGGAACAAGGTGTCTGGCTTTAGTCTGCAGCAATATGGATTACAAAGTTCCTATCGCCGGACTGGCTCCTTGCCCGTTTTATTGGACCGGGAGATTTACCGTCGCCGCTGGCTGCAGCCGATAATTTGTCCAGGGTATTTGTATCGATATTGAGCGGTCATCCGCCCCAACTCGTGTCGCTTCGGTCCTGTTTGACGAACATTGGATTGCATAAATGTCTCGCATTTTCATCAGTGGTGCTATGAATGCAGGAGGGTACTAATCAAATCAGCACTTGCACCCATTCCGGGGCAGCAGTCCAAGTCGTAATGGCGCATACACTTAGCTGAATAGCAGTCGGTGTGCGTTCCTTTCGGGTAATCCGCGAGGTTGCTTGCGACGCGTTCGAAGGTCGAATAGGCCAATAAGGTGGTGATAAAATTGATCGTAATTACAAAGCATGATCTGCTAAGTGAGGATTTGATCATCCATTAGGTTTAGGTACATTAGAACGGCAGTTTCAGAAATCTTTTAATAGTGGAAGTGCCCATGACGTGCAAGTTATACTCGGAACCATGGTGACATGAGCGTAATGCGTCCATATTACGTCTCAGTAGGGTAGGTATTGCGTCGTCTGTGCGCGCTGAGCATGGCATCACTTTGCAGGTCAACGACACCATGTTATTGTTTTTCGGCCCACTGCCTCTGTCACTCATATCTACTACCTATGTGTTGTATTGTATAACTCTCATCTTCCCATTTAGGTAGGAAATGTGCGCGAATTAGGCTGAACTGTTGATTTATTATAGATTAGTCAACGCTGAACGCATGTTATCGATAACGATAGTATATGACATGAAATATGACCTTTGTTTTAATCTAACCCAAATCCAGCCTGAGCTTTTAAAAATAGCATAGCATCACCCTGAGCAGACATGGCTGGTGCACACAGACGTCCATGCGAGTGAAGTGTCCATTATTCAGTGTCATGACGTCGTGGTGAGCGCGGGCGGGCAGCCTCTGATCCGATATCGAGCGGCGGTCCATCGGCTGCGCGCCGCCGCTCGTGACTGATGACGCCGCCGTGCGAACGGCTACGGCACATGAGCGATGGCCGCAGACGGTCCGGACTGAGGGGGAAAGGGGGAGCGGCCCGAGAAGCCCCCCTCCTCCCACACACGAACGCTCAGGGGTTGTCGGATAGCGGTGCGTGGGCGCGAAGAAAGATTGTATCAGGTCACTCAGATGATGTTTACAATTTCTTAGTGTGCCTTCAGCTACCTGGCTTTGCGGACCTAAGTACCAAGTTTCGGCTACCCATTCGCATTTTGTTGTAATTATTTCGCGATATTGTAACTAATGTCACTAGGTAGGTGTCACTAGGTGTCACACTAGGTGTCCTACACTAGGTGTCACTATTGTACATGAGCTGAAAATCTCCCAGATGAGCCAGCGCTGAGCGCGTGTTCGTGTCACTCAGTTGGGAGGATTTGCAGTCCCGTTGATCGCCTGGCAGAGCGCCTGGATGACGGGAGCGTCGTAGAACTGCACCAGGACGATGATGTAGGTGAGGATGGTGGCCGAGATGGAGAGCACGGTGGACCGCTGCAGACGGAACAGGCCCAGGTCGCCGAAGGTGTCCAGGTCGCGGCCGACCGTCTCTCTGAACAGGCCCAGCTGCTGGCTGAGCTGCGGTCGGCGCCGCTCCGCCGTCAGCAGGAGGTCGCGCGTGTCGCCCACAACGGCCAGCGCGCGCTGTGTCAGCTCGCACGGCAGGATGACGGTGACGGCGGCGCCGACCACGTACTGGGTGATCATGAGCGCGTACTGTGACACCACGCCGCTCGGCGCGGTCAGGACCAGCAGCAGCCACATGTAGATGCTGGAGATGGTGCCGTACAGCATGCAGACGAGCAGCTCGTAGTACATGCCCGTCGTTAGAGAAGTGAAGGCCTTGGACAGATCGTCGTGCAGCGCCAAAAGGTGATCGATGGCGACAGGAGTGAGATGAGTGATGTGATCGATATCGGCCCGGAGCTCCTCGTTGATGAACCGAAGTCCGCTGCTAACGTGAACCCCGGCAAACACAAACTTGAGCGGAGTGAGCTGGAAAGACGAGGAATACACAAAGAACAGACTGACCAGAATCGCCACTTCTATCGTCGACAAGGAACTGAAGAAGGCGGGTTCATTATGAAGGGTAAGCATGATTGCCACGGAGACAGCGGCGGAGAACAGGATCAGCGCGGCGGCGAACCTCCCTGTCGAGGCGGTGGGCTGGGTGCCGGTAGCCGGACCGGCTGACCAGAGGTCCGAGGCGGCGCTCCAGGGTCATCAGCAGGGCGCTGTACCTCCGCCGGCCGCCGCACAGGCACGCCACGCTCGGCACCCACATCAGCGCGTCGGTCATGCCGAACATGCCGCCGCTCTTGGCGGCCGCTTCCACGAAGCCCATCTGTCGCAGCATCAGGCCGCCCCTCCACACGGCGAACGACACGTTGAAGGCGACGCCAGCCGTGATCAGGATGAAGACGAAGGCGGAGTAGAGCCGCTCAGCACGGCTGGTGCCCCCGGTCAGCGCACACACCCTCAGCAGGCGCAGGAAGGCGCGTGAGGCCGCCGAGTGGCGCACCAGCTGGGGGTGTGGGGGCTGTCCCCTGTCGGAGACGGGACCATCAGCAGGCTCCATCGGAGCCGACCCCTCCGGTCGCTTACTTGGGGTGACCTCTGTCAACAGCATGCCCGACTCTCCGTCCGTCCAGGGCTCGCGGCCTTCTGAGCTGGTTGTAGCGTCTTCACCGTCCACGGCCACGTCCACAGCAGTTCGCACGTCCTTCGTCTACCTCGACCTACCTCTTAGTGAGGCTCCCATAGTCCCCACTGATGGACCGTCATAACATTTGGAGGCAGGAAAGAAATGTGATAAACATAAAACGACGATAATGCATATTGGGCCTTGTCAGCCCTTTGACTTCCTATGCCTTTGACATATTGCCACTGGCCTGTTTGCCTGGGGTCATTGGCCGATGGATGTTTGAGCAGCAAACTGACTGCAGCTGCTGCGTGTTTGCGGTACTAGCAATAAAAGAAGTGCTGAGCAAGTAACGGCCTGTGTGCCACCTTTTCTCTGGTCGATTAAACGGGCCATTTCATACAACTGATATAATATGAGGATTAAGGGAGCCGAAAGAAATTTCGGATTTCGAAAGAAAAGGACGTCCGATGTAAGGGATTTATTTTTACATTGTCGTTTCATACCATCGCTGCTACGCGGATTGACGTCATGTCTATTATAGATGTCATTTTTATGCAATATTGAGTAAATATAGAATCGAACTACATCCGTAGCTTTTGAAATGCGTGTAGGATATTAGTGTGATGACCAAATATATTGACCCTGAAAGTTTTGGCATCAATCTCGCCATTGACCTTCATAATGTAGGTATAGTCGGTCAAATATGTATCTTTCCCGGCCGGCCCTCCCCACGCTGGGCAGGTCGGTAACTTGGCTGAATCCGCCGGCCGCTGCGAGTACTACGGAGGGGAGGGGACAGGTTGTGCGGTTGCCGCGTCGGCCAATGAGCGCGGACCTGGCGAGCGGGCTGGGGCCACGGCGTGTTGACCTAATATGGTCAAAGGTTCATGCCCTGCGGGTATGGTCTGCGGCCAGCTGGCCCACTGATTGAGCCACAGCACCGGGTCAAGGAAAACGTTTAATCTGCGCCGGGCCGGTGCTCTATCTGTAACACAACAGGCAGTTTTAGGAGGGGGCGGTTTTACGCCCCCCCCCCCGTCTAACTCGACTCCTGAGCGTCGTAGAGACAAGCGGTAGGCGGCGTTCGAAAGAGCGATAAAAAACGTGTTTACTTCTGATACTTTTTCTTAAATAGCTTTTGATCCAGATCATTCGATCCGCATTGATCAGACAAACATGATAAACGTCGAACGGAGTCTCTATTTCTATTCACTCAAAAGTTATTGCAGAAAACCCCCGCTGGTGACCTCAGGTGACCTCGGATGACCTAGCGACACCTTCCAAAGGTCACCGGTGACATCTTTTGGTAGAATGACCACCAGGGACCTGCAACACCATGATCCTGAATATATTGTGTGGATCGGGTGGCATTCAGATGAAGTTGAAATTTATCCCATTGACTTATAATGGGGAGGTTGTGAGATTGACCTGACCTCAGGTCATAGATAAAAAAATCCGAGACATACATTTTGTGGATATTGTCACCCTTACTAACTCCTGAAAGTTTCATATCGACCGGTCAACAGTTGTAGCTTTGGTGCAAGTTCAAACTTTTTGTGACGTTAGGTCACTCAAACCGACCTGTTGACCTGACCTTAAGTCATATAAGGTCAAAATTCGCACACAGTATGCGCAATAGATGGAAAAACAGGTATGCAAAATTTGGTGGCGCTGCACGCCGCCGTTTTTCGGCTATCTGCGAAAAACCTGGGGGGGGGGGGCGCAAATCGCCCCCCCCCCGGCCCGGCGCAGGTTAAGATTTTCAGTAGATATGGCTTAACGCTTTCCCGTTAATGCCAATAAAAAAGAAAAAAGTTTTTGCTTTATCAAAAAATAACCGGTCATAATTCGATTAAATATTTCTCTTGCGCTAATCATCATATCACCAAGCATTCGATCGTATCAAGAGCAACCATCTTAATTTTTAGGTCAGCGACCCCTGTTGAAACACCAGATAATCCTTTGATAGCTCATAGCACTCAGTCTACAATTTACACGGCGCATGAAAGCACAGCCATCATTAGACCATCGCGCTGCCCTCACATTCGTTAGATTCCTAACGCATCCGCTTGCTCGCCTCTCCCGGCCAGACCCGCCGGAGCACCCGGCGGCGAGGCCGTCCAGTGCTGGTCTGCGGTCACTCTCCAGCCGGCCGCTGTGTAGCTCCGCCCCCCGCGCGTGACGTCACAGGGCCGCCAGAGCCGCCAGGTCAGCTGGGGTGTGGGCTCAGCCAACTATCGAATCCAGACCGTAGCGCCACTTGGCGGCCGGGAAAGATACATATTTGACCGACTATACAGTACAATGTCGTCTTGATATAGGATAGGTACGAATTAAGATAATAAATCGACGCTAACGATTTGGTGCTACGGCTCAAGCTACGGCTATATTAAGTGTTTCGCCATGGCATCGAAACGTTGTTCTGCTACTGTCCACGCTTCAAGGCACTTGTGTCATGGCCTATACTAAGCACACACAGGAATTGAAACAGTCTAGCTGATATATTGCTGATCGTGGACGTTTATTCAGTCCATCATATAGGCTACCCTCTGTTGACATATCACCATGGGAGTTGCGGCCTGGCGCGTGTCCCGTCTCTATCGACGGCGCCACCGGCGAAGGCCGCACTACAGATACCCAGATGCTCAGATACTCAGTCCCGTGTGCGCAGTCAACAGATCGCTGTCAACAAAAGCACACGTCCGGTGAGCGATGGCGATACCCACTCACCAACCCACCCTATCCGCCAGCACATGTCACATGCGTACGAACGTTTAGAGCCGTGGTGGCTGAGACTATTGCACTGCAGCGTTCAGCACTGAACGTTACACGTTACACGCGCGCAGCAGTGGAACAAAGTCTATCAGCACGACCAGATGAACTAACGATCATACAATTGACTTATTTCAGACATACCTGAACACAGCAAAACGTACGGCGCAGAAACGTGCAGTGAGATATGATGTTGTGGTAATACGGTATGCACGACGCAGTGATACTTTTTACTTTTTAGAGCGAATGACTGGAAATGTGATCGCATGTGGTAGCAAGCATAGCACAAAAAGGTGAAACGTATCTTGCAATATCTCGAAAACAGACTAAAAACCAACATTCCATCTCGCATTCACCATTTATCAGTCAAATGTCGCCTAATTGAACTGTTCACATCTGTATGTGTACCTATGTGTCGCCGTCACCCATCTGATATCTCCTGACTTACCGTTGTCACTTCTCGTATCTCTTCGAAGGTCACAATCGGAGATGATTGACTAGATAAACCTAAAAAAAAACATATTTCTTAGCTGCAGCTAGCGCCATAATTACGAGTATAATAGTTTTACTTCAATTCATGCAACTGACACAAAATGCTTGATTTACAGTGAAACCGAGATGGTGATGCTGACTCTGAGGCTAAAAATGCTACGACTCTCTCTCTCTCTCTCTCTCTCTCTCTCTCTCTCTCTCTCTCTCTCTCTCTCTCTCTCTCTCTCTCTCTCTCTCTCTCTCTCTCATTCTATCTCTCTCTTCCTCTTTCGGTAGTAGGTAGGTTACTAACTAAGCTGATTGTATAACCGCACATTGATGGACCTTCCATGGCTGAGTTGTCCGTTTAAGCTCAGTTGATCGAGACGATACTCAATTCGCGGGCAGTCCATCTGAACACTAAACAGTCCTAATGTGCACGTCTTATCACACAGCTAAGGGGCTGACACAGCCTGCCACTAAATCACACACCGGGCTATCGCTCGGGTTCATATCATTCCTACGCAGCTCAGTGGGGTCCCCCGGAGTTCCTTTCACGCCCTCCGGTCTAGAACAACATCCCTCTGCGCCTCGCGATCACTACTTACTTACGCACGTTCTCTGTGTCCCGCGAGCACCAAGGGCGTTCTGCATCCTCCGGTCACTGACAGCGTTCCTCTGTGTTTGTTTCGATATCACTGAGGACGTCTTCCTTCCGTCCTGCGCTCACCCTCAGTAGTCAGTAGACCTGATGTCAGGTGGCGGGTCCATCCAGCCCATCCATCCCACTCAGTCCCACCTGTCCCGTCGCGAACCCACCCACACCTCAGATGGCCGACTCGCTGCAGATGCCGTTGTGGAGCGCCGCCGACCTCGGCCGGCCGGTGAGCCGGTCCAGCTCGATGTCCGAGGCGCCGCGTACCAGTACCGGTACCGGGTCGGTATCGGTACCGAGACCAGTGGTACTCGACCGGCAGGGGCGGTACCCGGTGACGGGCAGCACTGGCGCTGGCTCCACCTGGGGGCAGAGACAGAATTACGGCAGGTCAGCGAATGGTTTAGAGGGGTCAGAGGGGTCAGCTGGGCCAGCGAATGGGTCAGAGGGGTCAGAGGGGTCAGCTGGGCCAGCGAATGGGTCAGAGGGGTCAGAGGGGTCAGCTGGGCCGCACAGGTCACCGGCTAACGTCAAGATACCTGGTCAAAAAGGTCTAATAGGGTCAACTTGCGTCTTGCTGGGTGCCGGAACGCACAAGCCACATGTTTGCGTTGCACAGATCACCGCCGTGTCCACGGGCGAACCAGATGGGTAAGCGGGCCCCGGCCGCCTAGGAACTAATGAACGCCAGTACCTAGCAAATAATACTGCTCAGAAATCCGATAGTGGGGTTACGTAAAAACCTTTACATGTAACAAGTTACTACAACGCGGCCAGGAAAATACCTCGCGGTCTAATGGGGAAGCACTGAACCAGATATGAGGTATCATTGTCTATCACATTCGGCACCAGTGTGCCTAGTTAGGTATACAACATATTTCTGCATAATAACACGTCGGGATATGTGACAGGGCATATTGGGAAAGATGGGCCATCCCTGTCGTTGAAACTTTATCATGCAATTAAGCAATAATCCTAGTCCTACATAGGTACAAGTATGAAGGCTTACCATGTGTGATCTATCCCTATTGGTATGATTTAAGTTAAATTGGTGCACGGACTCCTCTGAATTAATGATGGTTAATCTCCAGTGAACGCACCGTTAACCTTCGCCCCAGTGGGGGGGGGGGGGCATATGTTACCACCCTGTCGCGTTTTTTGCGTGTGAATAAAAAACCGCGGCGCGTAGCGCCGCGCCGCTTGGGGTAGCTTTTGGTACATCAATTTTGGACAATGTGAAATTTTTGACCCCAGGTCCTGTCAAGGTCAGGTCACCAGGTCAAGTTAACTGACCAAGCCTAAAAAAAAGTTTGCAATCATGTCCATCCTGCAGTGTTTGTCAGAAAGGTTTTAAACTTGGCGGATTGCATGCTGTTATGGGCGCCTAAAGTTTGTATATCTCGGATTTTTTTATATCCGTGACCTAAGGTCAGGTCAGTGGCGTGACCTTTTCATTACAAGTCAATGGAGAAAAATGAAAATGTCTCTAGATCCGTGTGTACGCATAGGAACAGTCCAAATATTTCAGAATCACAATGATTTGGGCCACCCGTGATGACCTAGGTGTCATTTTTGCTGATAGCCTCTAGAAAGGTCATCCGAGGTCATTTGAGGCTACAAACAGATTTTTGCCAATAACTCGTGATTGGAAAGAGATAGAACGCTGGGGATGGTCTCATTGTGTTCGTCTTGTTGAGATGCATAGACTGATATGCAACATGACCTTTTCCGGTCAGGTCATGACCTTGACCTGAGATCAAATTTTAAAGTTGACCTTTCAAGGTCAACTTATAGTTCATTCGACGCGTCTCGGCGAGAGAAACACGATTCTGGCAATAGAAGTGTCGTGGCTTTTTGTATGTCGAAAGGTATTGTCGAAAAACACTTTTCGTAAAATCAGCTATTTTTGGAGTTTTTGCCCTCTGGAGGCTAAACCGTTGACCTGAGGTCAATTTTGATAATGACTTTATCAAAAGAAGAGTTCAAAAGCTATCGATTGCTGTTCCATGCGTTTTTCTAGCTACCATAGTTCCTGAGATAACGGCATGTTTTCTGAAAAATACCTATAATGACAATTGGCAAATTTTGACCTTTGATGACCTCTGGTGACCCCAATATTGCTCTAAGATGAAAAATGACTGAAATACTTTCACACGTACGCATTGAGAGCTATCGACTGCTTTTACCGCGTCTTTCTAGCCCTCTTAGTTTTTGAGTTAGAGGTGGGTGGTAACATATGCCCCCCCCCCCCACTAGGGAGAAGTTGGCCGAGACCGCCACTGGGGCGCGTTAATTTTCATTAATTTTACATTAATTTTACATTAATTTACATTAATTTTCGTCAAATCACACCGTCGAACTTCGCTGAAAAGTTAATAAACCTTTGTAAAACTGAGCTGGCTCACATTTACGTGAGTCATCGTATAAGCTGCACTTCAAGCATGGAACAAAGTTTCGCTGCGGTACGTGCATGGTTTCTGGGAAGCATTCCACTTTTTACTAAACGGGCGCAACGTTGGGAGTGAATGGGAGACGCTCGCGCCGGAAGAGCGATGCACTCCAGCTGCTCCCGGAGAGGCGCGGTGGCGGGATAGACACCGATTTCCACTCAGCCTAGACGACCTGGGTCGCCGCTCTACTGTCGGCCGAGGATTCTGTTTGAGAAGATGGCTGTCCGTCTAGTGCGGTGCTGGCACATTAGTCCTATCTGCTGAAGATGTTAGCTTGTTGATTGGGTTTTTAGGCGCTACAACTCAGGTCATGAATTATGGTTATCGGTCTGACTGATCCACGTTGAATGGGATGCACTGGGATGCGAGACTGGGATGCGAGAATGGGATGCGAGACAAACCTGTCCCAGTAGCATGTGTACCTGGCCTAAAGGAGACAAACCGCTATGACCGCAGGGGACCACTCCCCCAATTAGACAAGACGGGGCCGACGAGAAATGGCCAATGCACTGATCAGTGACCTACGCTGTGGGATGCGCTGGCCCCGTCGTCGTTAAAACTCTCATTCAACGTTTTGTGCCACATGAATTAGAAGTTTAAAAAAAGAGTCAATTCAGAATTAACTAAAATTCTATGGTAAATTAAAATGCCTATTCCTTACTTAGAAGCGGCCCCTATCGGACATTACGAGTACAGAACAGCGAGCCGCATTAAATGAAGAAGCATTGATAATGTGCCGACATGAAGAAGCTCGTCATCCAGAGATGGCCCATCTGCGGCTGTGATCGGTGGCGTATGGCCGACCATAAGACCGCGGCCGGGGTCGGCGGCAGACGGCCAGCCATAAGGCCGCCGCGCACTTAAAACGCCAAGTTGGCCTATCGAGAGCGCTATGACTTGGCATCTGGGCTGCGCCACTACACACTGCTGCCGCACAACAACATTGACGACTGGCGCGGCGGGTTTATCACCGCAGCCCGGCTGCCAAAGTACGCTCCCCGGAGGCGGCTGTAAAGCGGGCCGGCGCCGCGGCACCCGACCCAGACCGGCGCGGCGCCCAGTCACAGCACGCGCAGCCGACACTCGGCACCGGAGAGCCGCGGCACTCAGTGGGGCACTCGGCACTCGTCATCGGAGAGTCGCGGCACTCAGTGGGGCACTCGGCAGGGGTGAGCTTCACCAGCACCACACTACGGATGAAGCACGGAAGCAGCAAGAAGACGTGGGTCGGAACCCGCCTATACGATTAATTGAGGTGACCGAAACCTCACTGGCAGCCAGCCCGGTTCTAATTTGACTCAGTCATCAATCTTATCATTTTGAGCCAGCATTCAGCACCCAGTTACCGGAGCAGTTTGCTTTGAAAACTGGAAGAGTACACAAAGGAATAACGACATGGCCGGAACCATAACTATGAAAATGCCGCAACGCTGAGTATCTATAAGCCATAAAAAGCCATAAAAAGTCGAAGGTCAAGTGCAGGAGCTGCCTAAAAGAAAATCTCGCTTGAGTGAATGCCAAAGCAATTATGTCATAATAATGCTGAAAATGATGTGATTGAGAGACCCTTTCCTAACAACACTTAATCGCAAACTTAATATACAATCGGCATGTGCTCGTAGCATCGTAATTAGCTAGCAGCTAAGGATGCACCAAGAACGTAGGTACCTATCTGCCTCGTGTCTGAAGTCTGGAGAGTATCCCTCCAGCGCTCACCTGCGTACCAGGAGCACGAACCATTCAGCACCCACCCACATATGTCTGCAGCAGGAAACCCTCAGCACCCACCTGCATATGTCTGGAGCCGGAGCCCTGGGAGCCGCCGTACTGCTCCAAGTACTGCTCCTGCCGCAGCAGCAGCTTCAGGTTGCGGCAGCGCAGGCACAGGATCTCCCGGAACGGCCGCCGGAAGTCTTTGTTGAAGGTGGCGTAGATGACCGGGTTGAGCAGCGAGTTGAAGTAGCCGAGCCAGAGGAAGACGTCGGACATGGAGTCGGGGATGGAGTCGCGTGCCACCATCGGCCGGATCACGGCCAGGATGAAGAACGGCAGCCAGCAGAGGATGAACGCCGTCATGATGATGCCCAGCGTCACCGAGGCCTTCTTCTCGCGCGGCACCTCAAACGACCACGGGCAGAAGCGGCGCCGCGCGCGCGGACGACTGCTCACGTTGTTGTTGATGGCGCCCCCTCGGCCGTCCCGCGCGCACGCCTCGTGCACCTGGCACAGCCGAACGTCGTAACCGGAGGCGCTCTTGATGACCTCCGCGGCGCCGGGCCTCTTGGGCAGGTGACCTTGCGACCGACGCTCTTGCCTGATGATGATGCGCGCCGCCTTCAGGATCTTCATGTACACGAAGATGATGATGGCGAGTGGCAGGTAGAAGGACATGAGCGTGGCCCACACCTGATAGTAGATGTTCTGGCTGACGTTGCAGGCGTCGTCGTTGCCGTGCTCGTTGCCGATGATGATGATGGGCACGATGCTGATGCCGATGGCGCACGTCCAGACCACGCAGATGTAGGCGGCCATGAGCCGCTCGACGTGCCACTGCGAGTACTGCAGCGGCTTGGTGATGGCCTGGTACCGGTCCACGCTGATGGCGCAGATGTTCAGGATGCTCGCCGTGCAGGAGAGGACGTCCGCGCAGACGTAGACGTCGCAGAGGGTGCGCCCGAAGCGCCACGTGCCCGCCCAGAGGTGAAGCAGTGCGATCGGCATCACAAGCACGGCGACGAAGAGGTCGGCCACGGCCAGCGAGACGTACAGCACCGTGTACGGCTGGCTGCGGATCTTGGGCACCAGGCAGACGGCCAGGCAGACCAGCACGTTGCCGACGATGGTGCAGGCGATCACCACGGGCAGCACCATCATCAGCACGAGCCGCACCTCCCACGGGTAGCCGGGCCCGGCGGTGGCCACCGGCTCGGCCTCCGCCGCCGTCACGTTCAGAGAGAGCATGGCGGCGCGGCGGCGGTCCCCGGTCCGTCACTGGTGAGTCCGCAAGCTTTGAGCGGCCTGCAGTGGGTCTGTGGGAGAAACCAGCACACCGAGCTCTCCGCGGCCCGTCTGATGCCGCCTGCTGGCCTGCGGCCGTATGCCGGTCTGTATGCCCCCGGCAGCCGGCTGAAGACAGACTCGTGTTGGCGTGCTGTAACCGAGTGTCTGACTCGTGTGGGTGTGCGGTAACCGAGTGTCCGCCGGGAAGGTGGCGAAGAGACTAGCAGTACGGTGTGGCGAAGTACTCCGACCAGCGATGGGCCAGATCCCGCTTCGGCCGAGCCAGCAGATGAGCGGATCAGCAGGCAGATAGGCGACAAACCTGAAACAGATGCCGAACGGTTAACTTGACTGACGACTCATGTCGCATATTTGTTTCCGCAGGACAACGTTTCATTTTCTTCCCCACAACTCATTTCGTGAGTCGGAGACGACACTGCATGTTTTTGCTCATTGGCCACTTTTACAAGTCAGATTTTGAATTATCTGGCATGTGAAAATCAATCCGCACCTAACTATGTAGATTTTTTTTCCAATTTAACCTCGCTGCGTCCTAGATTTATGCAAGAACAGCATCCTAAACAGTTTTGAAATAAGTCATTCAGACGTCAAACACGACCTTCAGATAACACCTCATAATTCTGGCGCGATTTATTTTCCAGTCACTATTTCTCGCTGAGTAACAGGTTCCAAATTTACAGCGGCATCCATCTCCGCAACTTCCCATCAGCAACAAGCGCTTCTACCGTTCTATCAGAAATTCAATCCATTACCGGCTACCATACGGTTCCAAGCTGTTTTCTGGTTTTATCCAGAATAGGCGAATGCCACTCGTTTGAGCTGGTGGCTAACAGTATTCTTATAGTCTACCCCTAAACCTAAAATACACTTCTTTCCTTTATACTCGAGTCTGGAGCCTCTCACATATTATACCAGTAAAACGCCTTTTGGGCGACCAACGGAGCGAGCGAGAGGATGGGCCTTGCACGTGCGAAATTGCGAGGGGGTACCTCCAACTAACTTGTGCACTGCACCCTACTAACAGGTCTTTAGCGATGTGCCAAATTTCAGCGCAATCGGCCTAGCCGTTCTCGAGATCTGGAAGCGGCACACTGCACGTGCGCACGTGCAAGCGGGGTCCAAACTGACTTTTGCACTGCACCCTACTAACTGGTCCCCAACCGTGTACCAAATTTGAGCGCAATCGGCCCAGCCGTTCTCGAGATCTGGGCCTATATGAACCTATATGAACTCCTATATGAACTCTATGAACTCTACGGCCTATATGAACTCTCAAAGCCGAAGTCAAGAAGAAGTTTTGCCATCCACCCAGTCGTTGCTATCTCTCATGGTCGTCCATGTACCAGGCTGCACGGACGAGGGGACCCTGACGATCACTGGAGTGGCCGCTGCAGCGCCCCCGACCATTCACGGCGTTCGTGGCGCATTCACGGCGTTAGTGACGCCTCACTGCCGCTCCACTGTGTTCCGTTCGAGCTGGCAGCGACAATGGCTGGTCCGGTGGACCGTACCGGGCACAGAGCGGGCGGCCGGTTTACGAGGTGTGGGGGAGTGAGCACGCCTCGCCCCGGTCGCCGCACGATAATGCCATGACACGCCCCGCCCCGACCTGGCGTCTCGCGTGCAGCAACTGAAACAAGTTAGCGCAGCGCGCTAATGCCAGCACAACATGCACGCGGCCTTCTAAGCGTGAATGGCCCGACGGATGACTGGAAAGTGACTAAAGAGGGACGGGCATGCTCATCGGTCGTTTGCACGGGGCACACCTCTAAAATATGGGATGAAATGGAAAGGAGATATTAAATGTAAGGGACATGACAACCGGTCGGTTAAGGTGTAACAGACATACCCGTACTTGGGAGTGTTTTGATAAATATTTTTGGATCAGCCGACTAAGCAGGTATAGCCTTGATGTCAACCACAGATGGCGACACACCAAAATGTCGTCATGCCAACTTGAAAGTTATGTTTTTAGGCATTATCAGTGTCACCAGAGGCGAAAGGGCCTCTCCTTGCTAAAGTGAGAGGTGCACGTTGTACTCTTTTCAGTTATTCTGTTAGAATATAATACCAATGTATCTCAAGGTTCTAAGATTTAAGTTCAAAATCGGCCATTGAATTTGATTGACGGCGCAGTTAAATGCTTCCAGCTCCGGACTGTCGCGTCTCGAGCTGATCACCGTCCCAAAAGTATTTATTGCGGACATTCGCCGGTAGTTAACTTCTGGACTAACTTCTGAACAAACAAAAACTTTGACCAGCCAGCCATCCCCACCTCAGAACGAGAGCAAATCCATACCGTTTCCACAATCGTGCCGGCATTCGACCGGCAGGCGATCGCGTGCGAACGGCTCAGTCGGACATCCAACTCGGGCGGCGATTTGACAGGGCCCCGTCGGGTGTTTGGGATAACTAGACAGCAACTCCTGTTGCTTAGCGAGACAGGAGCGATTCGGGCCGCTCCCACAGTTTGGCAATCAAACAGTTTGGTGACGGCGACAGAGGAGTTTACGGAGCCGACGCTCGCCAAACAGGCATTAGATCGCATTCGCAGGCGTTCCGTTTCACTGCAAGAGCTGTTGCAGTGGGCGAAAGTTGATCAACTTTGAGCCGCCTGCCTGCAGTGAGCAGTGTCGCTCCCAACTAATCAGTAAATAATTAATTAGACACGCTCTCTACGCGTGATGCTGATGAGAATAGCTGTACGGTAATGTCCAACATCCCACATTGCGTACCTACTGTTTCATTCCTGAATGAGTCTTCATAAATTACTGAGTATATCATACATCACCGCAAGCCTATCACATGCCACCCTGTTCCTATTATCGCTAATACGAATACGCCTGCCTCTGACAGAGCGAAAAACAAACCATGAAACCCGACCGGTCAGACGCACGCGACTGTTACTGCGCCAATGCTGTTATCCCATCGGCTCCCAGAGAGACATACCCGGCGAGGAGTTTACGAGGCCGCTGTGGGTACGCTGAGTGAGAGCGGCTGTGAGAGCACTGAGAGCGGCTGTGAGAGCGCTGAGAGCGGCTGTAAGAGCGCTGAGAGCGGCTGTGAGAGCGCTGAGAGCGGCTCACAGATCTCGGCAGCTCGGTGATGGTCCTCTGAGATTACCGCTGAGGGACTGTCTGCGACCACTCCGTCTGGACCAACGGACCACTACACAGCACAGCCGTCTAAAACAGAAACACACCCGGCAGTCGGCATTGGGGCGAACTCTTGCTTATGTACATACAGTAGCTCGGCTGGTGCCGAGGGCGACGCACATATAATCAATATTGATCCGAGAGCTCGGTATCATCTACCTGTTATAATTAGCAGAAAACCTACCTGAATCTCAACAGGACAAACCAATGACGATTGAGCTGTGACATTGTGCCATCTGACAATCGTAATTGTTTGCTACAATTTTTGGGGTGTTATTTATCACGTTCTCAAATCACTTGCTGTAACGTGGAGCTGACGGTTCCTGGCCAACACAGCGCCTGCGACCTGGTGAGCCTGGTGAGCCACTTCTAAGACGAAGCTGGCAGAAAGGAATTTGCATGCCGCATTCCGCTGCAGCCATCATTCACGGTCGCGACTTCGAAAACAGCTATTAAATGTCTATATTTGATGTCACGAAAGGCCTTCGTAATGGACTTTGGCTGCTTCGTAACAGCTTACATGATTCTGCATTCGAATATAAATATATTCGCAGAAGATGCTGGCGGTGCAAAACTGGCTGACAAGCTAAGAAAATACAGACTAAGAAGGCTGCTGAAGTGTGGAGCGGGACATTAATAAACACTGAACGAGCGTGTTCAGTGAAGATAAGCGCAGACTGAGAAGTAAATATGCGACGTGCAAACTGATTCTGCAGTGTTACGGAGTTTGCCACTTTGTCAGTATCACATACAAAATAGTGATTACACTATGCAACAAAAAATGAAAAATTTTCTGTTTCTGGAAAGCGACCGAATTTTTCTTATTCATTGGGTCCTATTATAACCGAAATGGGCATTAGTTTTGATCTGAAAATGCTTTTCCGGTTTTCAGAGACGATTTTCGATTTTTGGCCCCGAAATTCGGTTTTTGGCCCACCGTGTCTGATGTAATTGAGTAATCGACTCGCGGTTACTTTCATCGCCTTTCCTATGCCACAAGCTTTCGAATGATATCTGGTTTTGCATATTTGCGTGCAAAAATAACGTCATAAATCTATGTTAAAGTAAGAAAATGTTGAAATTTTGTAAAAATTTGACATTTTTTTCGATTTCATTTCAAAATAGAGGAAAACTAAAGGCCTCATCCAAATTCTGAGCCCAGTTTCTTGAAGAGCATTCAATTTCCGTTCGGAAGTTACCTTTTTAGTGCATTTTATCGGATTCCTGTGGCGTCCAGATTGAGTTAACCTAAACACATATCCTAAGTCATATCACATAGCATTAACCTGTTAACGCCATAGGATCAACGAGGGGTCAACTGAGGTCATTTTGTTGACTCCTTGTGACCTCGGGTCACACGCAGGAACTTACTTTTGAGCAGTCCTGTCGCTCAGAATCTTGATCTGTTGGGGGCCCGTTTTTCAAGTGACTCAATCTGGACGCCACAGTAAACCGATAAAATGCACTAAAATAGTACCTTCCGAACGGAAATTGAATGCTCTTCAAGGAACTGGGCTCAGAGTTTGGATAGGGCGTTTAGTTTTTACTCTATTTTGAAATGAAATCGAAAAAATGTGAAATTTTTACAAAATTTCAATATTTTCTTACTTTAACATAGATTTATGACGTTATTTTTACACGCAAATATGCAAAACCGGATATCATTCGAAAGCTTGTAGCATAGGAAGGGCGATGAAAGTTACCGCGAGTCGATTACTCAATTACACCGGACACAGTGGGCCAAAAACCGAATTTCGGGGCCAAAAATCGAAAATCGTCTCTGAAAACCGGAAAAGCATTTTCAGATCAAAACAAATGCCCATTTCGGTTATAATGGGACCCAATGAGTCCAAAAAAATCGGTCGTTACTCAGGAACAAAATGACTGTTGCATAGTGTTATTTAGACTTGTCCCTTTAGTTGACAGTTAATTGTGTGCTGGTGTATGAGGCCGGTGACATATACCACGGCACGATAACGATGTAAATAAACAGTGCATAATCGTCCCATGCTATTGCAGACAAACATATAAGTCCATATATAATAAAATGGCGACTGTACTCATTGACTGCGGCGGCGGGCGTCTGGCACCGAGCCAGTGATGGAACATTATCGGCATGCGGTTCTGTATTCAGCCTTCAGACGTGGTCTGACAGTGGTGAAGGCCGATGAGTGACGGCAGATCTCCGGCCGCCGGCACCGAGAGGACGCTCCCATCCGGCGCGTGTCGGGGAGCAGCTCGGTCGTACGCAAAGCAAGGAGCCGCCGCTACGAGCCGTGTCGGCGGCTGTCTGGGCTTAGTGCCCCGGCCCCGGGCTGAGGTGTCCCAGCACCGGGCTGCAGTGTCCCCTGCCAGCCGGTCCGCCACCCCAGCGGCGGACCCAGCTGCCTCTCCGGTGCCGACCGTAAAAGAGTTGGTTCGTAAACCTGGCTCGGGCTGCTGTTCGGGTTCCGCATTTGAGGCGGGATCGAGCGGCGAGGAGTCGGACAGGGGTCGGAGTGAGGCGCCGGCTCCAACTGAGAGACGAGCCGCCGCGAGAGCACGCCGCTATAGCTCGGGCCGTTCTCAGGGCACGGCAAGACGGTGCTCACCAAGACAGGAGTGGGTTCGAAGAATTTTTCGCCAGTCGCTCACTCACCGGTACCTGAGTGCGGTCTTATAGCTTTCAAGTGCCTATAAAGGTGTTTGAAAATACGCAATATTGTAAACGCATTTGATTTTTACACATTTGAGACGAGCGCCAAATGCGAAATTGTACGCAAAAACTTATCGAGGGGAGGATTTGCGACGAGGTATAGTGACATTGTCTAATTGGTGATTTTTCAAAGCAAAATAAGCACATCAGCAACAATTATCCAGCTACATTGCAATTAAATCGGGAGAAGCCAGGGTTGGCTGCCGTCCTCTGCCTCCAGCGATACAGTTTGTGTCCACATCGTACATGCGGTATGCCTTGCACTGCACCTTGGCGAGAATGGAAGAGGGTAGAAGAGGGAGACCTGGAATTGAGAAGAGGGATTGTGAGGGCAGAGGGAGTTGTTCAACGGCGGCAAACATTCCCTCACGTCTGTATGTAATCACATATTTACTCATCTGAAGCGCAGATCAAACGGATTTGAGGGAGTGCTCAGCTCAATGCTCAGTGCACCGCATGCCGTCATTTTGAATCGGAACGATCGATTGGGTGGGTTTAATGAAAAGCTTAATTTCTGATATCCACGAGTTTCACTCTCCTCCGAGCTCCCGCTCCCCATTTCACTGGTCCAACCGGTACTTCGCCTTCGGCACTTAAAGGCTGTTTCGTCTCTTGTGCACCGTAATTTAGTGCATAAAAACCAATGTAAAAACGGATTACCTGCTGAAGCATGGTTAAACACCAATGACGTTGCCAACTTGGGAGAGGCGTAACATTTTTCTTCAGCTCAACTGCGGTGCTGGACATCACTGGCGCCTGGGCGATAAGCCATAAACAACTCGTGCTTACTGAGTCGATGCCTAGACCGCCTTCTGGCTAGAGTGTCAACTTGTTTCATGAGCATACTTTGTCAGACGTGGTATGTGCCCTGATGGCATCCTCATAGTCACTCACTAATAACAGATGCTTGGAATTCCAATAAAGAATAGGATCAACCAAATAACTGAACACTGCACTTGCTATGTCGTCCATGAAAATCATACCATCACGAGCTATTCGTCCTGGTAAGTTTTCTTGCAAAACTTTGACTAGCAAAAACCTTATTCAAAATATAATGAATGACATGATTGAATACCCAATGAAGTCAGATTCTACACTATGCTCTAATCTCGCAGAGCTCTGTTGGATCCCCTCCGAGAACTGTCAACCAGACTACTATTTCCAGCGTCTATCGATCGATCTGTTTACTATTCTCAGGGAACCAGACCAGGAAGAAGTTTTTTATTTGAGCAGCTCTTAGAACCGAAACATCTGTACATATGGAGAAAGTGGGGTAAGACGGTGACGGTAGGTAAGACGGGCACCCCATCTGCAGATCAAACCAGCAGCGCTGCGAGCGAGAAAAATTAGGACCAGAGTTGCCTTTCCCACCACACACAACCATTGAAGGCTGTTGAATTTGCGTTCAGTCAATTATCTTTTATTTCGATTTCTTTAAAAAACACTCATTTCATTGAAAACATCCATAGTGTATTGTGCAAACTTTTGTGTGCAGCACAATAGAGCTAACAACTAGTAGTCACTTGTGGTACATTCATATGCCACCAATGTTAATTTACCACGGAATTGCTCCGCCTGCCTCAAACTGTCCACAGATAAAAATCGTGCTAAAATTCTAACATTGAGTTTGGGGTAAGACGGGCGAGTATGGATTCAATGGGTCTTTAAATGGTGAAAATATTTCTGTTTCTGTAGGAAAAAAGAAGCATTTCTGGTGAAAATGTGTTCGAATTCGACACTTGCAAACATATAAGCAACATTTCTTCGGTACAATGTATCCTCTAATAATGAAAATGAAAGACGGCTTTACAAGGCTTCTGAACTAGGGCCTTATACATACAAGCAGGGATGCGGAGCCGTGGAAATTTCAGACGGCTCCGGCTCCGGCTCCGGCTCCGGAGAAAAAAATCGGCTCCGGCTCCGGCTCCGGCTCCGGGTGAAATGTCATGGCGGCTCCGGCTCCGGCTCCGGCTCCGAGTAAAATGATCCGGCTCCGGCGGCTCCGGCTCCGGCGGCTCCGGCTCCGGCTTCTACTCAGTACATCCCCTATGCGATCAATTAAATACGGGTGGAAGAAAAAGGGCGATGGGATTGGTACACGTTGCTTCTGTATTTGTATAATAAGGCTATTTTGAATACCACATTGTTTCACGCCTTCAACTGTCAAACCGAACTAGGTAAATAATTGTTCCCTCTTAAGAAAAGGAGCCGGAGTCGCCCCCTTTTTTGACGGCTCCGGCTCCGGCTCCGGCTCCGGGATATATTGTTTCACGGCTCCGGCTCCGGCTCCGGCCCCGGGCAAAATATGCCGGCTCCGGCGGCTCCGGCTCCGGCTCCGGCTCCGGCTCCGCATCCCTGCATACAAGCATGCGCATTCTGCACGAATCTCAGTCGTATACTGCCTTTTCGAAGCACTTGAGACCAACGAGCGACTGTATCAATGCGGCTAATCTCGGGTATTTATTACCAGCTGTGCTGGTCGGTGAAAGTAGCTGGTCGTCTTACCTTACCCATGCGACCGTTTTGTCCCATGGGGCGGGGCAAGACGGTTTTTGCAAGGTGTTGTAAAAAAATAGCTACAGTTTATTTGTTGCATCAGCTCTAAAGTTCATCTTCTGGCAAATGGAAGTAAAATGTCTATTGTCTACAAAAGGGGTTTCACTCAGTTTCGTGTCTCTATGTTGTTATTAACTGGCCGAAAAATGGCTTCAAAGTTAGGGTGCCCGTCTTACCCCACTTTCCCCTACCTACGAGTATACCGAGGCGCATGTGTCTGCTTAAATCATTTCGAAGGCAAAACTAAGAGGAGCTGTTCGGATATAATCGTGTAAGGAAGTCGTGGCGTCATGGATGGTCTAATGCGTGGGAGCTGGTTGAAACGATACAAACTTATGATACACGTATTTCAATAAAAAAAAAATCGTAAAACCAAATGGTTATGACAATTCAAAATCAACTTCGGGCATTACGTTCTATGAACACCACCGACAAAACAGTCACTCAAAACGTCGTATATTTCGTAAGAAGCGTTCTTCCTCCCTTCTGTATCGTACTTTGAACCTCAATATGTCTAGAATAAATATTGCCTTGCCCTCACTCGAGTTCGGGAATTCATTGCATATTTGTTGATTCAAGGATGGATCCGCTTTCAACTGCTTTTGAAAAGGATGCAGGAATTGTGGCATATCGTTTGAAGTCATGTAATCATATGGGAGCGTCACAAAAGCGTCAGCTTGTATTTTTCTGAAATATCAAAACATCCCCGGAGAAAATGAAGCGATCAAAATATTTGTGAATTCATTTCTCGGAGGGATGAATTGGGCCTTTGGGAATTTTTGAATACTAGTTATTATGGAATTTTTGAAAATATGTATCAGCATCAGTACCTAGTAAATGGACAGTTTAAAATACTTTCATTATCATATTTTCATAAAAAAATATCCAAAATATATCTCAGTATCTAGCTAGAAGAATTGTTCATGTTTGTCGACTGACTAATTCTAGATAGGTGGATTTCAAATTTGTAGTTCACTTTTCTTCATATCTGCATGCAGTTAGGTACACTGCATCGTTCCACTTCTACTTAAACAAGCACGGCGTGCCTGCCCTTCTAAAAATGCTTCACTATATTTCAGGAAGGTGTAACACGGACAGTCTACATTCCATGTTTTACTCGTATGTGTTATAGTTCTCATTGGTATTTATCTTGTCAACAGCCAGCTGCTTCCTACTAAATCACTTGCATTGTGTGACATAGAAGCATGTCAGAGAGTGGAGAGGCTGGGGGCAGCTGCAGAGCCAACCGGGTCCAAGAGCAGCATATTGTGTCACAATAAGGGTCCGTGAACTCCAGAGCAGGCCCCTGTGTATACGAACCTCACACCGGGTCACTCACCGGCTGCTGTTCTCGGCTGAGGTCACGGGTCAGAGGTGGTGCCGGACAGTCCCTCACCCTCCGTCAGCGTCTGCGGCGTCACTCGGTCACCGTTCGTCACCCGACCGTCAGCGGCGCGAGCACGCCGCGCGCGCCGAGCGTCGGAGCCGACGTGCCCCTCCTCGCGGAGCCCGACGACGACTGAGCACGGCTGGAGAGCGCGCTGCCGGAGCGCCGTGCTCGTCTCTAACCGGCGCGGCACGGCCGGCGCGCTGCCGTCAGTGCATCACTTACCGACCTCTGATCTCCGGCGGGCTGCGTCAGAGTACCTATCACATTCACCACCGACCTCTGCTCTCCGCACTGTCGTCAGTTACCACATAGCGCCTAGCGTCTGAGACGACGCCTGAATTGTACTATGAAGTTGCGTCGAACACTCCACATCACTTTATTTTTTCCGCCTTTAGTGGACTAAATAAATTGTCTTAAAATGAATGATTAAATGCATTGCATGGCAATTCTCGCAGACGTGTACATACACAATACACATAAGCATGTTCATTGCTCAAGTTGTTTCTGTTTTGCTCCCGAGCCTTGTGAGCCCATCATTGCTCTCTGCCAAGGTCTCAGGTAATGAGGTCCCGGGCCACACGAGGACGGGTGCCGGCCATCATCCCCACCAACCCCCTGAGGACACCAGCAACAAGATCAACTATTAGCACGCATTGACAGTTATTGAGGTCAATGGTGACAGGGGCCGCCGCAGGAGCAGACCACTCGCTCGGCGCTCAACGCTCAACACGACAGGCTCGTCGTTTATTGTTTGGTGCCTGTTCTACAAATTGGATAATGGATAACTTAGTGAGAATCGGGGTGGAGAGTTAATCTGTTCAATTTCAGAATATGATGCGTGCGTTTTGCACCGCAAACTTCTCCTTTCGGTTACGAATCTTTGCACGGCATAGCATGGGTAATTTCATCAAGCCTAAATTAAAAACTAAAAACAACAACATTGAAACATGCTAGAGCAAATGTAAACGTCCCGATATACATATGAGCATTTTCTATCCCTTTTTGCGTACATCTATCGGCAATCGTACCTATGTGAGCCCAAACAACGCACTTTGTCAGGTAGAAAGTTGATGTCATTAGGTACCTATACCTACCTACTTCGAATTCAGTGACGTCAGGAGCCTGGGCTGCAATCGCAAATGTGATTACCTACCAGGGTTGTATACGACTCAATCAATAGCAATCAATTCAATCACGACAAATTTGGGAAACCAATCAAATCAATCAAGTCAGAGCAGTTTTCGGGAATTGATTCAATCGACTCAAACGCGACAATGAAAGGAATCAATCAACTCAATCAAACGACTCAAACCAAGACATACATTAGGTTTTTTGCCCCACCAACTTGGAAAAGTGTCCATAGCAGTCTGGTGTACCTACCTACCTACCTACCTACCTACCTACAGAAGAAACATAAAAATATTGTCATTTGAAATTATAAATTGCCATGCCATTCAAAGTTTCTATGTAATAAGGAAGGATACCTAGTGATGGACAGGTGGATCATGATATTGAGGTTCAATGGGTAGAATTTGAGCTGAAGTTTCATTTAATGGGTGCAAAATAACCCAGTAGTTGACTCGCCCCTTAACCCAAATCACCACCTTTCACCTAAAAGTTGTCAATTTAATTTTGGCCATATTCCAACTCCATTTACACTAAATATCAGATATCGCAGTTGAAAGTTGGCTGCTCGGATTTTGGCAGTGTTCGTGATTTGGCCATTTACCCTACACCATGTTTATTTTAACGGATAATATGCATCAATAACATATTAACCATAGGGAAATAGAAATAAATATCTTACCTGCATTGTGCATGTGACGGTTTCGGTTAGACAGAGACTGACGGGCAGCCTGAAAAATCTTTCCACACAATGTGCATTTGAGACGTGGGATGTTGTCAGATTGGGAAGGAAGAGATTTGAAGTATTTAGCTGTCCACGACTCTGGACGTGGCATGTCAATGTTAGGTACCTATGTGAGAAATTCAAAACATTTCATTGCAATACAATTTGAAACTATTAGGACTGGGGGATAGGGATGAGGATTAAAAATATATTTAAAAGGAAATGGAGAGGACAGGGACTCTGGAACCACAGGATAAGTTAAGGACAAAGGAAGTAGGAACATAATATACCAGGTAGGGTCGTCCGGCGATTCTACCTTTTCGTGACGTCAGCTCGTGACGTCATTTGGAGTCAAGTCTCGAAGCCCCGTTCAATCCCCATGTAAATGAGCGATTTTCGAAGCACTGTAGAATGAAGTCTGCACAAGATATATCAAACCTAAGTATCTTATCTGAAAGAGCAGACAATTTTCTGCAAGTTATCTATTACGTGTTTTTCGCTAAATCTTTTGCTTTTTTCACAAAAGCGTAAAATGTCCCCCCATGTCTCCGCAGCCTCCCTGCCGCCGGCCGCCGCGCGGTCGCGGTAGTGTAGTGGTTAGCGTGCCCGCGCAGTATTCCAAAGGTCCCGAGTTCGAATCTATGCGGTGCGGAACTTTAATTGCAATTCCAAGCTGAATATACGCATATCCATAATAAATTATTATTCGTATAGCTAAACTGTCACCAAGCTATCCATATAAATTGACTTCACCCAAAATATCGGCAAGATTCTATTAAAATATAAATTCAAATATGGCGGCTTGGACTGCCGCGTGCGTTAGGCTCCGCCCATAGCTCCGCCCACATGCGTGACGTCATTCGTGTTAGTGGACACGCAGAGAGATAGGGGACGACATGGGCCTCAGGCCCATGTCGTGGGCCTCAGGCCCATGTCGTCCCCTATCTCTCTGCGTGTCCACTAACACGAATGACGTCACGCATGTGGGCGGAGCTATGGGCGGAGCCTAACGCACGCGGCAGTCCAAGCCGCCATATTTGAATTTATATTTTAATAGAATCTTGCCGATATTTTGGGTAAAGTCAATTTATATGGATAGCTTGGTGACAGTTTAGCTATACGAATAATAATTTATTATGGATGTGCGTATATTCAGCTTGGAATTGCAATTAAAGTTCCGCACCGCATAGATTCGAACTCGGGACCTTTGGAATACTGCGCGGGCACGCTAACCACTACACTACCGCGACCGCGCGGCGGCCGGCGGCAGGGAGGCTGCGGAGACATGGGGGGACATTTTACGCTTTTGTGAAAAAAGCAAAAGATTTAGCGAAAAACACGTAATAGATAACTTGCAGAAAATTGTCTGCTCTTTCAGATAAGATACTTAGGTTTGATATATCTTGTGCAGACTTCATTCTACAGTGCTTCGAAAATCGCTCATTTACATGGGGATTGAACGGGGCTTCGAGACTTGACTCCAAATGACGTCACGAGCTGACGTCACGAAAAGGTAGAATCGCCGGACGACCCTACCTGGTATATAGGGCCTTGAACATAATGAAAACGTTTTGCCAATAAGTAGGCTAAGCTTTTATAAATCCTTATTCTACGTCTTCTGATATTTTGGTAAGATGACGTCATTGATTATCATGTAGTATGGTAGATCATCATAAAATAAATCGGTTGTTCAACACCAAATTCGTTTTCATTATTATTTCATTTGATATAAAACCACTTAATAATATTCGGTACAATATTTTAAGGAAAATGGAATATATTAAAAATGTTATGCTTAGGCTCTCAGGAGAAAATGATCAACAAACGTTCTGCTGCAAATTAAACAATGCAGCAAATTAGCTATTAATTAGGCACGTAAACGTAATTAGCAAGACGAAAACGGCGCTTTTGTTTCAGTTATTTTTGTAGGGGTTTCAAAAAAATATATATATTTATAGAGTTTAGTGGGTTGTTTCTGAGGAGATGTGGACTGTGGAGATGTGAATTATTAATTAATCACACTTTATTAGTATATAGGGCCTTGCACTTTATCATCTGGATAAAAAAAAAAAACGTTTCCTGTTGAGTGCAGAAAGGTAGGTAGGTGCATCGCCAGGTTCTATCACCAGGATTGGAGCAGTTATTGCAGTTGAAAGTCAAAGTTGGCTGTTCATGTTTAGGCCCTGTTCTTTATTTGGCCATCTACCCCATATTGCACTTGTGATGACAAGCAGTTTTCAGTGTAGTTTTGTGATCTTTGATGTCATCAATTGGTGTCATTATTTTTCGTCAACTAAAACTTATTTGAACTTTCCATTCAATCGACTCAATCATACGAGTCACTCTAATTTTCGGGAATCAAATCAGTCAACCAGTCGCTTAAGTCAAACGAGTCAGTCAACCAGTCATCTCGAAAAGTCAATCGACTCAATCCAATCAACTCAAAATACGCGTTGAAACAAATCAATCAATTCAATCGACTTGATTGGTATACAACCCTGTTACCTACACGGTCGGTAGCAGGCCAAGAGGAGACTGTTTGGCTGCATTTCAAGGCCGACGTATTTGCATCAATAGGCTCCGACGCACTTCGTAAACAAATTAAATCGTGTTTCCCTGTATCTTCTACATCTTATGACCTGAATGTAAGCCAGTTCTCGTCTTACAAGGGGACATTTATTCGGCATCTTCTTTGAAAAAAAAAACGAGTGCGGTAGCGTGGGCTGGCGTTTTTTATACACCCCTCCTTTTTTCACCAAACAAGGGCGTAAAGTCTGAAACAGACTCTTTCCGCAGTCAGGAAATCACATGCGAGAGACTATTCTAATGCATGGGAGCACGCTCGCATCAATCGCACGCACCTCTCGCAAGCGATTGATGCGAGAAGAATTATAATGTATTTGAATAGGCTCTCGCATGCGATTTCCTGAATGCAGAAAGAGTCTGTTTCAGCCTTAAAACGTTTAAAAACATGTATAGGTAGAACATTCGCAGTTTTGAACATTGTTTCTCGACGTGCTGCGAGGGGAGGCAGTTCCGTGTAAGATTTATTTGTAAGATTTATTTGTTGCATATGTCCCCCCACGTTCTTCGCTGCTCTCACTGGTCATAGCCGTGTTCCAAGTGGTTTAAGCTGTATGAACGCAGTTTTAACCCTCGCCGGACTTATTGGCTTTCTACATACGCGCCGGCCGAGGGGGGGGGGGGTACGACCCCCCTCGCCGTTTTGCTCCTGGTGAAGCTAGCGCGTCGCGGAAAAAAACGAGCGTGTGCGCCGTTACGAGAAGCAGAGATTGGTACCCGATTTTAAGGTCCTAGATCAACCGGTGACCTCTGAGGTCAGGTCAAATGCCCCAAGGTACGGTTCAGTTTTTGGTGAATAACTTCGCAAGAAGCAGCCGCAGAGCCGCGATTTTGGCAGCATCGTGTTCGCCTCGCTCAGGCGCGTCGAATGATATACTTTTTGTTCGGGTCAGGTCAACTTAGGGTGTTGACCTCAGGTCAAGGTCAGGTCAGCACCCCCAGGTCACGAAGTTCGTCGAAAGAGTTCATGTCTCGGTCATGACGTATCGACGCCAAACTTTCAGTACCTTCAGCTGCATCAATTTGACACCTTGTGTCAAAATATGAACTTCATAGCTACCATAGGTCGGTCGGAAATGACGTCAGAGTGACGTCATGTTCGGCCGATTTCGACGCAAAACATTAAACCACGACAATCGCTCCCAAGAGCTCAGTTTTAAAGGGACTATCCCACCTTTAACATCGGGTTTGAGTTGAGATAGCCAAGTTTGCGGCGAGGTTCAGAAACCACTATCTATCTAGGTTGCAACCCCCGCGGCCTCTTGGTGTTGAAGAAATTCGTTCCCTTCATTTGAAAATGGGCCTTGTACAAGGCCCTATCTTCAACATGGAGCGACCGTTAGTGTGACGTCACCTCGTTTAGTCATTCTGATTTAAATGGGTTTGTTCGTTGAAAAATCGCTTAAAACTTGGTCTGAACTTTGTTGTGGTGCCTACAGAGTAAAAAGAATCAGCTTTATGACAGTAATGTGGCCTGGGGAAGGAGGTAATTTTGGGCTGTGACGTCACATATTTGAAAGTTTGTGTTTGGAATATGGGAAGCCTAAGATGTTTAATGAAAAATAAATGCCAGAATCGTGTTCCTGGTCATCCAATCTGTAAAGTCGGGCACAATTTAACTGGTTTTAACAACATTTTAGAAGGTGGGATAGTCCCTTTAAGCTAAATCCAATTTCTTTGCATGAGAAGACTCAGAATAGACTGCGCTATCAAACTGCTATCTCGGATTTCCAAAGTTTTGAAATTTTTGAAAATTATATATAACAAAATTTAAAATTTATGTTTTTATATTTTTCAAAACTTTTTGACTTTTCGAAAAATCTGGAATATATGTGATAGAACACATGCCTATGACTTACCCTAGCAAGATTTAGCTAAATATCTTTAAAAATGGCCACGTTATACGCATTATTGCCAAAAATTCACAATTATAATTTTTCCAAATCAATTTTCAGTACGCATTCGACATCTCACACCAATATAAATAGCACCATCGTGTTCTTGAGCTCAAACTGCATCCAATACACACCTTTTTTGTTGACAAATTTCAACTTCAAAATTTGACCTTTTTTGATCTGAAAGTGACCTGACATAAGCTAAATTCAACTCAAAATGACCTCGAATGACACAAAAGATATGAAAATCGAAATCTATGGCCTAAATGGACCATAAAACATGTGTCACATGACCGACGCATGATATAATATTTCCGTGACCTGTGATGACCTGACCCTGACCTGAAAACCAAAGTACAATTTGGTACCCTCATGGTATCTAAAGCATCTGTTCACGAGTATGCAAACCAAAAATGAGCCTGCTTTGACTTGTAAGACGGCGGCCAAAGCCCAAAATGTGAACAAGCCAAAATGCTAATAATTTTTACTTTGACCTAACCTGTGACGTCATCAATGACCTCGAGGTCAATGAAATTAGGTTTCGCTCGACAGTTTTCCGGGGCTATCAGACACCGTTTAAATTTGGATGATCGGCCTCTTGCACCAAAATCCTCTTGCACCAAAGTTGGGATTATTTTGCATCGTACACCCAGTCTAAGTCTCAAATGTAACAATTTGCGTGCAAAATTTAGCAAGCACATGTAGGGTTATGCATTGGGCTATTGCAAACAAATTTACCACCGCTAGATTAGCTTATTCTGAAACCGGTTTTTCGATTTTACCTAGCTAGGTAGTTTGGTGCAAGTGGCCTCAGCACAGTAGTTTCGGAGTTAGGAGAGGGGACTATGAAGAGCCCCCCCCCCCCCCCCCCAGTAGGGCGTGTTATACGCAGACCCCAGTGGGGCGTGAGTTAAGCCAAATTGTTAAAAATTTATCAAAATAGGATTTTTTCGTGATATTTTTTCTTTAGTGACCTACATGGTGACCTCGTAATGATCTGATCGGAATATGACCCCGATAAGTCTGAAATGTCTTATAAGAGAGCCATCTTTTGTCTTTTTCTCAGGGTTTGGTGTTTGTTTAATTTTTCAAATAAACAAACATAAACAGTCTGTTCACTAACAAATGTGTTCACGATGACGAACAAGTGACGTCATCGGTCAAATTTTGGTAAACAAACAACGAACAGTTCGCGAACGTTCATGAACTGTTCGCGAACACGGTAAAGAGGGTGTAGATAAGACCCCCTCCATAGCCATTTCGCTCCTAATTGAGATAGAACCTTGCAGAAAAAGCCAGCGCGTGCGTCTTTACAAACCACAGCGACTGGTATCCGATTTTAACCCGCGCACCGACGGGGGTCTGCGCCAACTTAGTACCGACGGGGGGGGGGGGGCGGATGACCGCCCCCCCCCTGAGATCTCGAGAACGAAGCAAGATAGCGACAAGCGGTAAACGGCATCGGATACGCACGGTCAAGATCTACAATTTTTACTAAGGTCATTTTCAGGTCAGGTCAAAGATGACGTCACAGGGGTCGAAAAAGTCAAAATGGCGGCGCTAAATATGGAGAGAGTTTTTCTCGAATAACTTTCGAATTAGTCAAGATAGCAACAAACTAAGGGCATCATCGTAATCCTCTCGTCAATCCGCATCGAATGATATATATGTTGACCTCGAAAGGTCAAGGTCAAAGGTTGACCTCAGGTCACGTGACCTCGAGGTCATCATGCATATCATTCGATGCGTCTTGACGAGCTGAACACAATGAGACCATCCACGCGTCTGTATCTTGTTCCTGTACGGAGTTATTGGCCAAAAACCTTTGGTGACCTTTGATGACGTCACATGACCTCACAGCTGCCCAACAGCAAAACAGACCTCAAGATAGTGAAGGTTGATCGTATATGAAGTCATGTATGGTATATGGGGCCATTCCGACCCGTTTTAGTGGTGAAAACAGGGAGTTGATTTTTCCCCCATTGACTTATAATGGGGAGGTCGCGAAATTGACCTGACCTTAGGTCACCGATATCAAAATTCCGAGATATACAAATTGTAGCTACTAATGACCTAATAACATCCTGCGACTTTCAAAGGCCTCCGACATCTACTGTAGCTCTGGCACGGTGACAAAGTTGCAAAAAAGTGACTTGAGGTTGGGTCATTCAAAGTGACCTGGTGACCTGACCTTGAAAGGTAGGAGGTTCAAACTTGCACATCATGTGTAAAATTGATAAGGGAATAGTCATACCAAATTTCGCGGCGCTACGCGCCGCGGTTTTCCCGCTATTCGCGAAAAACCTCAGGGGGGCGGATATCCGCCCCCCCCCCGTCGGTGCGCGGGTTAAGGTCTTACACCAACTGGTGACCGCCGAGGTCAGGTCAAGTGCCATGAAGTAGGGGTTTGGTTTTTGGTACATAACTTCGCCACAAATGGTGGCCGAGCCGCAATTGTGGCACCATCGTGCTCGTCGTGGCCAGGCGCGTCGAATGATATGCTTTTTGTTTGGATTAGGTCTTTTTAGTATGTTGACCTCAGGTCAAGGTCAGGTCAAAGCCACTCGGGTCACAAAGCTGCATGGAAGATGTTATGCTGCATATCATTCGATGTGGCAGTTCTTTCTGAGTCGATTGATGGCTCAACCGACTCGCTAGCTCAATTTGATCGGAAGTTATTAGCGAAAAGCTCCTACTGCACCAAACAACCTTAGTGGCGTCTTATATGACGTCATGCAAGGTCTTAAATGCACAATAACCCTATTCCTGGCGGGCTCCGCCGGGACAAGAAACTGGCGGGGGGGGGGGGGCCGATTTGGCCCCCCCCTGAGATCTCGAGAACGAAGCAAGATAGCGACAAGCGGTAAACGGCATCGGATACGCACGGCCAGGATCTACAATTTTTACAAAGGTCATTTTCAGGTCAGGTCAAAGATGACGTCACAGGGGTCGAAAAAGTCAAAATGGCGGCGCTAGATATGGAGAGAGTTTTTCTCGAATAACTTTCGAATTAGTTAAGATAGGAACAAACTAAAGGCATCATCGTGATCCTCTCGTCAATCCGCATCGAATGATATATATGTTGACCTCGAAAGGTCAAGGTCAAAGGTTGACCTCAGGTCACGTGGCCTCGAGGTCATCATGTATATCATTCGATGCGTCTTGACGAGCTGAACACAATGAGACCATCAACGCGTCTGTATCTTGTTCCTGTACGGAGTTATTGGCCAAAAACCTTTGGTGACCTTTGATGACGTCACATGACCTCACAGCTGCCCAACAGCAAAACAGACCTCAAGGTAGTGAAGGTTGATCGTATATGAAGTCATGTATGGTATATGGGGCCATTCCGACCCGTTTTAGTGGTAAAAACAGGGAGTTGATTTTTCCCCCATTGACTTATAATGGGGAGGTCGCGAAATTGACCTGACCTTAGGTCACCGATATCAAAATTCCGAGATATACAAATTGCACATACTGGTACCCTAACTAAACCCTGAAGAGAAGAAATTGATCGGTCAAAAACTCTAGCTCTGGCGTGATTGCAAACTTTTCTGAGGTAGGGTCACCAAACCGCCTCTGGTGACCTGACCTGAGGTCAGATCAACTCAAAATTTTCAGACATGTTGCGTAGAAGCCTTTTAGGAAAAGTCAGAAAATTTGAGCTTCCTAGCTCAACGCGTTTGGGAGAAATAACCAAAAAACCTCAGGGGGGGGGGGCTCCTGAGGCCCCCCCCCCGCCAGGAATAGGGTTAAGCCTCAGTGTTGCAAAAATAATTACCAGTAAAACGCCTTTTGGGCGAAGAACGAGCGAGCGAGATAGTGAGCCCTGCACGTGCGCAAGGGCGAGAGGGTACTTCCAACGGGCTTGTGCAAAGCACCCTTCTAACCGGTCGCTAGCGGTGTGCCAAATTTGAACGCAATCGGCCCAGCCGTTCCTGAGATCTGGAAGCGGCATTCTGCACGTGCGCACGTGAAAAAGAGGTCCAAACTGACTTCTGCACGGCACCCTACTAACTGGTCCCCAACCGTGTACCAAATTTGAGCGCAATCGGCCCAGCCGTTCTCGAGATCTGGGAGCGCCCCCTGCACGTGCGCACGTGCAGTAGCACCCTAACCGCAACACATGGGAATGCATTGCCTGGTGGGTGCCTACCTGTATGCCAAGTTTCAGCGAAATCGCCCCAGTAATTACCGAGTTATTGAAATGGGAACAAATTTGGCACCTATTCTTTTTTCATTTTGCACGTGCAGTGGGGGTCCCTCACATAGATCAAGAATATCCGACCTTTGGTAGAAGGGATGCAGCTACCCTACAAAAATTACCGCAAGACAATCGCACAAGCGGCTGCTGAGATATGGGCCTCTCAAAATCACTACTTTTGCAAAACAGCTTGAACACCCTTGACTTTTCACGTGGCACGTGCCACGACGGTCACTGAGATGCATCAAAAGTAGTCAATTACGGGGTAGAAGGAATGGGGCTACCCAGCAAAAAAGACCGCAGGCCAATCGGTCCAGCGGTTCCTGAGATATAAGCCTCTCAAAAGCGTTACAGGCCGGGCCGGGCCGGGCCGGGCCGGGCCGGGCCGGGCTGGGCCGGGCCGGGCCGGGCCGCTCATACTGATATTTTTCCGTTATATTGAAAAGACTCACTTCGCTCGCTGCGCTCGCTCGCTCGTAATGAATCATGATTCCATGTGCTTGATATATGACTGGTGCATTTTTCACATGTAAAACATGCCTGCAGTCATGTCGGCACCGTATGATAACAGTTGCTCCAAAGATATCAGAAATGATGACTTGTTCATGAACGTTCACGAACTGTTCGTGAACAGAGAATCGTTGGTGAACATGTGACCTTGAATGCCAACATTCGTTAACTATCAAATAAACAAACAAACAAACATTGTTCACGAACTGTTCATGAACAAATATACAAACACCAAACCCTGCTTTTTCTGCGTCATTTTAGATTTCGAGATAATCTGGAGTAACCAAATAGACCCAGCTCGCTTGCAGGCGCTGATTTGGTAATGTAGTGATCGGGGAGCGAGCGAACAGCCCAGTACCTGCTGCGTAAAGCCATAGTTGGCCTGAGGGGTGTTCACGGGCACCGCACACTGCTGCGTGCGGTGTGTGCGGTGCGTCCAGCAGGCGTGGGGGTAGGGGATGGGTAGGCGGCTCTGACGTCACGGCTGCGTGCGGTGGACGGTCCGCTGTGGCCAGTCCCGACCGGCCACAGCGATCGCTGTGTGCGGTGACGGAAGGCTGACGTAGGGACGCAGTGGGCGGAGCTTGGAGGCTGTGTGCGGTCCTACCGCACACAGGGCCCGTGAACAGCCCTCTGGCTGTTGGGTTTTGCCGAATAAGCACGAAAACGCTTTTATGGTGTTTGGACATCCACTTTCGAACAGGGCTATATAAACCAGAAGGGTTCGTACGAAAACAATGGGCGACCATGGTGGCCAAACACAATTCAGCTGAACTTAATAGAAACAGAACAGCCAATGTGGCGGGCGAGCAGATGTAGGCATGGAATGACTGGTGACGGAATGTGTGATGACTGATGAACATGTATGGTCGATTGGTGCAGGGATAATAGGTAGCGCAGTGTCGATCGTGGGATATTTTGTTTTATTAGCCATTTTCACGACGGGCTATCTGGCGAATGCACCTAATTTAACGAAATCTGCACCAAAATTCTTTTACAACAAATATCTTCAGATCATGAATTCATATCCAATATCTGAACTGAATTCTGATTATTTAAAAAATGAGGTCTATAAGCATCTGTGCAACACAAACGAACAATTTTTTAGAAACACAGTGAACCTCATTTGACCTAATCTGCACCAAAAATGTATACCTGATGGCCGTTGTGAAAGTGGCTATTATTTACTGATCTATCTATTGCTGGGCGAAGTCCTATCGGCTTATGTTT